>NC_086320.1:211604107-211949940 GCF_036172605.1 Pelobates fuscus | reverse complement strand
ATATAGTGTATATATGTATATATCTATATTTTTCCTTTTAAATTTACCTAATAAAAGTTAATTTTTAATTAGGGCACTCAATTGTTCCTTTTTTTGTTATTACTACTGTGGTAGTTCTTTGTGGGTTAACCCCACTTTAGAGTGTTTCCCTAAATGCTTCCATTCCCCCCTTTTTTCTCTTTTAAACCGAATATGAACGCTAACTTTGGCCAGTGTTTGTGACTAAGTGGCTACTAGAAAAAAATGGAGATACCCTATTTGCAATTCCTTGGGTTGTCTACTTTTGCAAATGGTATGCCATGATGGGGTTAATTCACATTCCTGGGCTACCATATGGACTCAAAAGGCAACAAGTGCAGTTTTTGTTCTAAAAAATGCAAAAAACTAATGAAAACGCTAACTTTGCCCAGCTTTTGTGTCTGAAGTGGCTACTACAAAAGACTGGACATACCCCTTTTTAAATGGTATGCCATGATGGGGGTTAATTCACATTCCTGGGCTACCATATGGTCTTAAAAGGCAACATAGAGCAAGCAAACCAAACTGCAAACTGAAATGGGCAAGCCCTATATTGACCCTGTCTCTTTCCAAGACACCCTAAAACCTGTACATGGATGGTACTGTTTTACTCGGGAGACTTTGCTGAACACAAATATTAGTGTTTCAAAACCATAAATTATATCACAGCAATGATATTGCATTTTTCACACACAAACGGCACTTTCACTGACAATATCATTGTTGTGATACATTTTACTGTTTTGAAATTCATGGGCGTGTTGTGGGATTGTTTTGGGCATATTGCGGGAGTGTTATGGGCATGTTTGACTGTACCCCTGATGTGTGTAAAAGCAGGCCTCTGGCCAGAATAAATGATTCCTGTTGTACCCTGCATTAAGTCCAGGCTGATGTTTGGGTAGCTCTGACTTTAAGCACTGCTTCACTATGATTTGGGAGAACTACAGCGGATATACTCAGTCGAAGTATAGGGCATCCGATACACTGGATAACTTTGATCGTCCTTATTTTTATTTTATTTTATATGCAATACAAAGTTTCAGCACTGGCATAGGGAATGACACTAGAAACATAAAGATAAGAAATAAAATCCATGTGGTCTGTCGCCTGTTGTTTTAAAAGTTTATGAAATTAAGAGTAGGTAATCATTACTAACCAGCGGCCACTGTTAAAAAAGATAGGAAGGACTAATACAGGCTAATAGTATAGTTAAATATCATGCTATTTAACTTTTCTAGTATCAGGTTGGCATGCACAACAGTGTTGCATCATCTTCACCAAAGGGGATGTGACAAATTCTGATAAGAGCAGAATTAGACCATGCACCTTTTAGAGCCCCTTCTAGCCAATGTTTTCCCATATATGTAGCCCAAGTTGGTAAAGTAAAACATAAGAAAGCAAATGAGAAAAAGTAAAACCTGACTCTACTGCACTACTGTCTCTGTGTTGAGAGCTTGGAGACCTAGAGTCTTGAGAGACCTGGAGGCCTCCATGGTGGCCAAAGAGAGCTTATGGAAAGTTCCATCTTGGGTTACAATAAGGGACCTATTTTACTCCACAAGTAATCTAGGCCTGCTGACTGCAACTGTCTTGTGACAGAAATAAGAGTTCTGTGCCAGTAAAGTGTGGATCTTGTGAGAGATAAACAGTAAGGTTAGCCTCCTTGAAGTGGTACATTGTCTTGCCCCACAGTGCTGACATGATGAGGCCTTTGGCGTGTGAAGATGGTCAGCGGACGATTACATCCCTCACCACATTAGATGCAGCCTGCTAGGGTTTCAGCAAATGTTATGCCCTATCAAGGATGCACTTTTTAACCTGATCCAGTAGTAAGATGGATATCACCAGGCGTCTGAAGTTCTGAGGCAGTTCCTCAGACATGATGGTATCTGAAATGTATCTTATTTTAATGTTATTGCAGCTATTTTGGTCCTCCACAATGGTAATTTTTTAGGGCATATTGAAGTTGGTTGACAGTGTCGATTAAGTTAGACAACTGATACTTCATGGAACGAGGCGACCCTGAAGTATCAATATCGATTTGATAGATGTGATGATAAATTGGACCGGAGATTAAGGGAACGATGAAAAGAAAGATATCCTTCTACTGTCATCTCACAACCTTCTGGTTTTAACTCCCCTCGACCAACTATTTCTCCTAACTATCCAAAAAAAATAAAGATATGGAAGTTGGTACAATTAGAGGGCCTTTATCTGGAGAAGAGTGGATTAAAAGGAAAACTCAAAACCTGCGCATGTATTGTGCATTCTCCTCTCATTTACTACATTACTGTCCACTCTCAAAAAGGATAAAAACTGGTAAGTACTCCATTATTAATTTTCTAACACTGCAAAGAAAAAATATAATATCTTCATAAATTTATCTTTCTACAACTGATACTTAGACAACTGATACTTCATGGAACGAGGCGACCCTGAAGTATCAATATCGATTTGATAGATGTGACGATAAATTGGACCGGAGATTAAGGGAACGATGAAAAGAAAGATATCCTTCTACTGTCATCTCACAACCTTCTGGTTTTAACTCCCCTCGACCAACTATTTCTCCTAACTATCCAGAAAAATAAAGATATGGAAGTTGGTACAATTAGAGGGCCTTTATCTGGAGAAGAGTGGATTAAAAGGAAAACTCAAAACCTGTGCATGTATTGTGCCTTCTCCTCTCATTTACTACATTACTGTTCACTCTCAAAAAGGACAAACACTGGTAAGTACTCCATTATTAATTTTCTAACACGGCAAAGAAAAAATATAATATCGTCATAAATGTATCTTTCTATGTAAATAATACAACCGTTAACAAGGTAGCTATTATTGATTCTGGGGCATATGGTTGTTTTCTTAACAAAAAGACTATTGATGAATACCATATTCTATTTTTAAGAAAACCCCATTCTTCTCAAATTGTTTTGTTTGACAGTTCTATTTCTGATAAAGGTGCTATAACATACCAAACACACTCTCTTATCAGTAATAATAGGTGATATCCACTGTGAACATATCACACATTTGATATGATTACCATCCATATTTGATGCAGTATTAGGACTTCATTGGCTCAAGTAAACACAATCCTTCGATTAACTGGTCTGAAAATTCTGTTCATTTTAATTCTAATTAATGTAAATCAAATTGTATTAAACCAACCTTAATTGGATCATTATCTTACATTTAACAATGTCTTCAGTGAAACAGAAGCCTCTAAACTGCCTCCTTCTAGACCTTATGACTGTCCGATTGGGAGCAGTGTGTGTATAAGGGGTACAGTGTGTGTGTGTGAACGGTGCAGTGTGCGTGGGGGGAGGGATTAAAACAAATATTATTATATATATTGGTTTTTTTTCAATATACCTTAAATCCCCCCTCTCTTCTTCTTATCTTTGCTCAGGGAGGGGGGTTATCTCCTGCAATCCCTGGTGGTCCTAGTGGGCAGTGAACTATTTCCTGCCGTTCCGGTAGACTTCACTCTTGTGAGATCGGCGCATTGAATGGTAAACACAGCAAAGCTCTGACCTCGCGAGAGGAACCCAGTGGAGCAGCAATGCTTATGGACCTACTCCAAGCATGTCAAACTCGCGGCCTGTAGGCCGCATGGCTCGGCGATGGGCGAGTACATGCTTACTGTTAAAGCAGAGTGGGCACCTGCTTTCTTCACATTGCAGGTGCCTACTCTGCTAAAATTTACCCGGCCGGGAGGAGTGGAAGCTGGAGGAGCTCAGTCTTCCTGCTCCTCACTACTCGAACGCACGTGCCGTTTGTAGTGATGCCGGGGGGCAGATTATGACATCATATTTTGGCACACGGTATCACACCCGGCATCACTAAACTGCACACGTGAGGGAGCAGTGAGCAGCAGGAAGGAGATCTCAAAATAGAAGATCCCCACTGGACCCCAGGGATAAATACAATGATGTGAGTGTGTGCAAGAATGTGTAAATGTGTGTGTGTCTGTCAGTGAGTGAGTGTGTGTTTCTGTCAGTGAGTGAGTGTGTGTGTCTCTGTGATTGAGTGAGTGAGTGAGTGAGTGAGTGAGTGAGTATGTGTCTGTGTGTGTCTGTCTGTGTGTCAGAAACATAGAATGTGACAGCAGATAAGAACCATTCAGCCCATCTAGTCTGCCCAATTTTCTAGCCTTTTCTGGCCTTATGTGATAGTTAGGAAAGCCTTCACACAATGAAATATGTTTTTGTTTTTTTTAACACAAGAAAGTTTAAATAGAAATAGGTTAAATGGAGAAATACAAGTAATGTGGTTATTATGGAATATGACATTTATTTTTGCTGATAAGTAATTTTAGAATTTATAATGAGGAAGACAGTAAATGAAGACAACGTTCCAAAACAAAACAAAAAAGGTTTCACCTTGTGTCCTTTTATCTGATAAATACTATTATTTCAACAAACAGTCAAGATTCATAAATACAAGACAAGTTGTTTTCGTTGCTTCTGTTTTCTTCCTTCCACTCCTGGCAAGCATTGCTTGCAAAAAGTTGAATTATCACAAGAACATCAGGTACACAACAGGGCTCCTTTGAAGATCCCGCAAGAAAGCTAACACATGCATATACTGTGTCTTTAAACAGGCATCTATTGTAGACTGTACAATAAGATGTCTTTAATGTCAGCTATCACAATTGACAGCTGAAATGTTGATGGCACACAAACCCTCCCCTCTGCTTGTGACAGTTGGATCGCCATGGGTTTAAACAATAGCAAGGGCTGATGAGAGATCGAGGATGGACAAAGCAGCCAGTTTCAACTGGTCTGGCAGTGTACCTGGGACAACGCCCTGCTGGAGAACAATAGGACAAGAAAAAGAGGGAGGGGAAGAGGCACATTTTCCCATGGAATTAAAGGGGCAGAAAAAGTGTTTTAAAAATCCAATAAGCCCAAACAGACTTTTTAAATGGAAATACACCCTAGGGGCCATAGTCACAGGGCAAGAGGCTGGCAAGCAGGCCTCTCCAAAAGCCAGTGGCAAAGGGTAGTTTGTCACAATCACTAATAAAAATATTAAAGAGAATTGGTCCAAGTACAGATCCCTCACTGGTGACAAGCCTATGCTTCGAATATACTCCATTGACTTCAACCCTCTTTTGCGTTCACTCAGCCACTGTCAGTGAGTGTGTGCGAGTGTCTGCCTATCAGTGAGTGTGTGTGTCTGTCAGTGAGTATGTGTGTGACTGTCTGTGTGTCAGTGACTGTCTTTGTGTCTGTGTGTGTGTGTCAGTGAGTGTGTGTCTGTCTGTATGTGTGTGTCAGTGAGTGTGTGTGTCTGTCTGTGTGTCAGTGACTGTCTTTGTGTCTGTGTGTGTGTGTGTCAGTGAGTATGTGTGTCTGTCAATGTGTGTGTGTGTGTGTGTCAGTGAGTCTGTGTGTGTTTGTGTGTCTGTCAGTGAGTGTGTGTGTGGATTAGTGTTGCAATGGCCACAGCTGGACAGTAGAGGACCTGGAGGTGCATGGAGGCACGCAATGCCACATCACATTCCAACGTGACGTCGACGTGCTCCACCTTCATAGGGTTTCAAGAAGTATGGGAGGATCTGCTTTGGCACAGGGTGCGGACTGCGCTATTTGGGGTACACCAGAGGCCGGACTACGGAGTCGAATATTGAAAGCGTCAATGTGAGTGGAGTCTGCTTGTTGGCTAGAGGGGGGTGCTGGGATTTACTAGAGCGGCAGACAGGGATTTGGTATATGGGGGGGACTGGGAGTTAATGGGGGGGTGCTGTGGTATAGTAGAGGGGGTACTGTTTTTTTTATACTGTACATTTTAAAATAAAACTAAGTTTCTATGAAAATTTAAGTTTTGTTTTTTTTGCGTCCCACATAAACTTTGTTTATTTGGCCCGTGCTAGACTTTGAGTTTGACATGCTTTGTCTACTCTCTCTCCCTCCCCTGCTGGCTGTCTGGATGAAGTGCCTGTGTTCCTGTGAGGGTAATCTCTGCACTCCCCACAGACCTGTCATGGCACATACCAGGGCAGGCATTTGCAAAGCGCCAACCCTGTATGGGCCAGCAGGGAAGATCCTACACTATATCCTTTTTTATGCTTTTGAGGTATCCAGCCAGTGTATATTCCTATTTTTTTCTGCAAGTCACAATGGTTAGCAATATTACATATTTATATCTTAAAGCGCTGCTATACTCGATTGAACCAGAACTGTGGAATTTGTAATATGTAAACAACTGATCAACTCATTAAAGGTACATTGTGAATGCTTCATCTTATTCATTTTAAACAAGAGTCCCATGAGGAAGCATCAGCCTTAGCAGCAATAGGTGACTTTGATTGGCTGAGAGTGTCAGCTGATCGCTTTCACATTGTTCATTGCAGTTATGAGTCAGAATGGATAGAAGGAAGTGTGTTATCTCAGCCTTACCAATAGCTCTGGGACCGGGCTGTGGGTTTTATTCATTGAGTGTTAAACTGCTCAGAAACGAAGCAACGGTGCCATAGGACTCCAGGCATTATAACCAATTAAATAAGATGAAAGTTATAGTGCAACAGTATCAAGTTAAGGAAGGAGGCAATTGTCCAAATTTTGAAAATAACTAAACCTTTGTGTTTGTTCTACCATAAGGTATGGGTTTCTCTTTAAGTTCCCCAAACATATTAAATATGTTTTTAAAGGACAGAAGTTGTTTTCTTTTTATTATCCTATATGTATACCTCACATGAATAATATGTTAAAAAATTGAAAAAATAAATCTTTCTTAAAGTTTGGCTTATAATAATTTCTATACAAGTGCATCTAAAGAAAAATAACACAGGGTCACATATCAGTACTGATTGTTGAATGCCTCATATGTCTAGAGTCTAAATTAATTTAACCCCTTAAGGACACATGACATGTCTGACACGTCATGATTCCATTTTATTCCAGAAGTTTGGTCCTTAAGGGGTTAAAGTAGTTTTAAATACCTAATATGCCTAGGATCTAAATTAGTTTTTGGTAGTAAATGTTAACCTTATACCAACCCTACCTCTAAACCTACATCAAGAGAGTGCTCCTAATCTCAGCTTGTTACCTGCATACAAGACACCTGGGAGCCAAAAATCTTGCTGATTGATGGGGGATCATATACTTATTTCACTCATTGATACGCAAATCAATTTATAACTTTTTTGACATGCATTTTAAAAGAAAAAAAATGCTATTCTTTCTCTCACTGTTAAAATACACCTACCATTAAAATTATAGACTGATCATTTCTTTGTCAGTGGGCAAATGGTCAAAATCAGCAGGGGATCAAATACTTTTTCCATCACTGTAAATGTTACCAATATACATATTTTCATATGAGACCAAAGGATGCTTGCAACAAAGCAAACAAATAAGATTGCACAGACATTCTTCACACAATAAAATATTTTTTTGTTTTTTTTTAACACAAGAAAGTTTAAATAGAAATAGGTTAAATGGAGAAATACAACTAATGTGGTTATTATGGAATGTGACATTTATTTTTGCTGATAAGTAATTTTAGAATTTATAATGAGGAAGACAGTAAATGAAGACAACGTTCCAAAACAAAACAAAAAAAGGTTTCACCTTGTGTCCTTTTATCTGATAAATACTATTATTTCAACAAACAGTCAAGATTCATAAATACAAGACAAGTTGTTTTCGTTGCTTCTGTTTTCTTCCTTCCACTACTGGCAAGCATTGCTTGCAAAAAGTTGAATTATCACAAGAACATCAGGTACACAACAGGGCTCCTTTGAAGATCCCGCAAGAAAGCTAACACATCGATATACTGTGTCTTTAACCCCTTAAGGACCGAGGACGGTTCAGGACCGTCATCGGCATTTTTGCATTGCCGACCGGTGACGGTCCTGAACCGTCCTAACCGTCTTAGTTACTTACCCGATCGCCGTCGTTCCCCCGGCGGTGACCGGCGGTGCTCCCGGTGTGGGGAGACTGTCTGCAGCCCAGACAGTCTCCCCATGGCGGATTTGGACCCCTGGGGCCATGTGATCACTCAACAGAGCGACCACATGGTCACAATAGGTGTCCATGTGTCTGCCTGCAGGGGGACTGTCTGTGCTGACAGGCAGTCTCCCTGCTAGTGTAAAATCATTAAAAAAAAAATTAAGTTAATGTTAATAAAAAAAAATAATAATTATATATGTGTATATATATATATATGATATATAGACATATATTATACCTATATAATATATGTCTATATATCATATATATATAATGTCATGCTAAGTGTATTTTTATATTAATATGTACATATATTAATATAAAAATACACTTATATATATATACGTGTGTAATTTAATTATATCATATATAATAACTATATATATTGTATATATGTATTATAAAATACAAATAATAAGTAATTTAAATTAAATAAAAAAATGTAAATATAATAATAAAAAATTTAAAAAAAATTATATATCTATATAAAATTTTATTCTAACTGTATTTTGATATTAATATATATATATATATATATATATATATATCAAAATACACTTAGAATTAAATTGTATATATATCTATTTATATATAAATAAATTAAAAGAATACGAAATATATATATGTCCATATACAAAATTACACAAATATACATGTAGACTTCAAATATATAAATATGCATATATATTTAAATTCTGCGTGTGTATTTATGTAATATTTTTACATAATTAAGTAATTTTATTGATTGCAATTTAAAGGAACCTGCCTGCAAACCCAGGCCGAAAGTCCAGAGAATTTAATTTGCTAGCACTGTATTTTACCCTGTAACGTTCTACGACACCCTAAAACCTGTTCATGAGGGGTACTGTTTTACTTGGGAGACGTTGCTGAATACAAATATTAGTGATTCAAAACAGTAAAACATATCACAGCGATGATATTGTCAGTGAAATTGACTTTTTTTTGCATTTTTCACACACAAACAGCGCTTTTACTGATGATATAATTGTTGTGATACATTTTCCAGTTTTGAAACACTAGTATTTGTGTTCAGCAAAGTCTCCTGAGTATAATAGTACCCCCCATGTACAGGTTTTATAGCGTTTTTGAAAGTTACAGGGTCAAATATTTTTACATTGAAAATGGCCAGGTTGGTTACGTTGCCTTTGAGAGCGTATGGTAGACCAGGAATGAGAATTACCCCCATGAGGGCATACCATTTGCAAAAGAAGACAACCCAAGGTATTGCAAATGGGGTATGTCCAGTCTTTTTTAGTAACCACTTAGTCACAAACACTGGCCAAAATTAGCGTTCAATTTAGTTTTTTACTTTTTTCACACAAACAAATATGAACGCTAACTTTGGCCAGTGTTTGCGACTAACTGGCTACTAAAAAAGTCTGGACATACCCCATATTGAATACCCTGGGTTGTCTACTTTAAAAAAAATATGTACATGTGGGGTGTTATTCAGAGATTTATGACAGATAATAATGTTACAATGTCACTATTGATACATTTTAAAAATGTATGTTTTGAAACCACAATATCCTACTTGTACTTATAGCCCTATAACTTGCAAAAAATAGCAAAAAGCATGTAAACACTGGGTATTTTTAAACTCAGGACAACATTTTGAATCTATTTAGCAGTTTTTTTTTATTCGCTTTTGTAGATGAGTAAAAGATTTTTCACATAAAAGTCAAAAAACATGTATTTCTTTCAATTTTTCATCATATTTTTTCATTTTTTTAAATTAAATTACATGAGATTATATAAATAATGGTATGTAAAGAAAGCCCCTTTTGTCCTGAAAAAAACAATATAGAATTTGTATGGGAACAGTAAATGAGAGAGCGGAAAATTACAGCTAAACACAAACACCACAAAAGTGTAAAAAGATGCCTGGTCGCAAATGTACAACATCGCAAAAACAGTCCGGTCCTTAAGGGGTTAAACAGGCATCTATTGTAGACTGTACAATAAGATGTCTTTAATGTCAGCTATCACAATTGACAGCTTAAATGTTGATGGAAAAGGCTTAGGACACTGAATGGTAACTATATTGTGAACTATATTTCCCATAATGCTCATTCACTGGAAACATAGTACATAAATATATGTAGTGCCAGAGTACGTGGTTATTCGTCATTGGCTTAGAAAGTGGAAATGTATTTGCTGTTTCTTTATTTTCCAACTTTGTCTAGTATGTGATTATTAAATGAAAATGCATTTAGCTATACTCTAACAAAACACCCAAGATGCCTTAACCCTTTGAGTGCCAGAGTAAGGACATTGGAAAGCAATGTGAGTGGCACACCACTGGTACTGAACATGTTAAAAGAACACTGCATACCCAAACACACTTCAGCTTGCTAGTGGTTATGTGTTTCCCCTCTGTCTTACTTTAGAAAAGGGCACATTTCAAGTGCCACTGTTGATTATACAGCCAGGATGCTTACTTACATGCTTTCAATGTGCAGTTTCTAATACAGATGCATTGGCTTCAATGTTTTTCTATGAGAAGCTTTGTCATCAAAGGATGGTAATTGTCTTGGATTGGCCAGGAGATCAGCAGCAGTAATGATGTTCTGAGGGCTGAAGGTAACTGCGGTGCGGAGACTGTCTTGTACTGTATTAGAGATAGGCAACATTTATTGTTTTCAGAAAAGGGAGCCTAGTAATTAAAATGTACTGTACAACACTCTTGCATTATATATACATATATGTATTTAGAATACTGGAGTATTCCTTTAATAACGAATAAATCTTTATTAAAAATGTATACAAGACAACTTTCAAGTATAACCTTTTATCTAGAACAAATGTTCCTTTGATCATTTTATCATTGGATATAAAATCTCTATAACTATTCCTACATAGAAAATAAGAGGTATCACTACTCTAGATAAAAGCTTACAAAAAACAGACTGTATATAAACAGCAGGCTATTAAACTAAATATATTCATCAAAATCATATAGTAATAATGCAACATCCTGACTGGAAAGCAGTTACCAAAGCAACAGGAAGTTAATTGCATTGTACACATCAGAATTTCTACTTTCTGTTTTTGTGTGATAAAATAGACGCATACCCATAGCACCAGGTTATAAATATGAAATACAGGATGAAAAGAATATATTTCACTTCAGTAGCTCCCCTATGGTAATAATGACTGGTTAGGATGTTATTGTTTTTCTATCCTTTTGAATTCCATTTTGAATTATACTAAATGTATTAAAATGCACATTTTACGTATATTAGGTTACTGGCCACAATAGGTTACAAACAATTAAATTCAGAAACACAAAGAATGTACTTCAGGATGCACCATATTTTTAGGTTAGCCTGCTAAAAGTCTCTAAATTAAAAATAGAAGCCTTTTGAAAGTTATGGAAATACATTCTTTATCTGTAGATTGCAAGCTCTTTTAGATAAAGAAAATGCACATTTTCATTAACATTTTCTAAATTTGTGTTAGTTTTCTATAACTGAAATACTGAACTGAATAAAAAATAAAGTATGTTGTAAAACCGCAATAAGTGGCTTGTGGGGTGCATTTAAGTGGCATGCAAGACTGCTGACCGCTCATTCTCAAAGAAGAAGCTGAAGAAACTACTTTATGGCTCTCTGCAGTGGTGGGACTTCCAGCATCGCATAGATCGCAAACACGACCTGGAGTTCCTCGTATCAGGCAGATGTGGATGACTAAATGTAGTTGGAGCACATTTCCAGACTGTTATACCCCCTTCCTCGTTGTTTCCATGTTCCCGCATATTCCTTATCCCATACAGTCCATAACACAAGGAAAGATAACAAAAAAAAAAACACTAGATGATGCATTTTCTGTGGTTCTTGCAGAATAATCAATGGTGACACTCACTTCATATGAACAGCTTTACTTCCATAAGTCACAAAACATAACATAACAAACATAACAGAGTCACTGCTAAACTCACATCATGAGGTGCTCTCCTAAACTCTCCTACTCAGAGAATCTCCCTCCCTCTTAAAGCAACACAATCCTTTAATATACACATATCACTACACCTTCCTCTCTTAAGAAAATTACATGCTAAAGAAAACACATGCTATAACCCAACATATTTATCTTTCTCACAAGTACTTATGCATACTGTCCAACATCTTGGATATATATATATATATATATATATATATATATATATATATATATATATATATTAACATGACTTTATCAGTCTTTCAGGACTTTTCCTTTGACACGTAGACCGTCTAACAACCTGATCAGTCTCTGATTCAGTCTCCATGTTGCAATTTAGTACTTCATCTGATTCAGTGTTGGAACATTTCTGCTCTGGTTCTTTTAGAATGTCTCTTCTATTCCTTCTAAGAATCCTTTCCTCCTCTGTCTGAATCGTGATCTTGGTTGCACTTGTTCCTCTATGTAAACTTTCTGTAACCATGTATTGCCCTTGTCCTAAATCCTCACCTTTTCTCCCTTTTTCAGTTCAGGTAAAGATTTAACCCTTGAGTCAAAATATACTTTCTGTTTCTCATTCTGTTTCTCTTTAAACTGCTTTACATGTGCACCTTTCCTTGTTGCAAGCAGGTCATCCTTCACAGGCGTCTTCCCATAAAATGTTGTGCAGGTGAGTAACCACATGCAAGGGGCGTACTGGTATATGCTAGCAGTGCTTTACAAAACTCACTTTGGCTCTCTTCAGCTTTTCGCATTAGTTTTTTTACAACTTCAACAGATTTTTCAATCAGTCCATTGGACTGTGGAAAATATGGGCTTGATGTAGTATGTATAAATTTCCATTCTTTGTCAAACTGTGTGAATCAGGCATTGGCAAATTGTGGGCAGTTGTCAGTAAACATTTCTTGAGGTATTCCATGTCTAGCAAAGACCGACTTTATGCATCGAATCACATTCTCAGCTGATGTTGTCTCAATCCACATACTTCTGGATACAAGGAATGGTAATCAGTTATAATTACAAAATCTGCGTTGTTACATGTAAACAAGTCAACACCAACCTTTTGACATGGCCTTTCTGAAACTGAATGTAGCTGCAGTGGTTCATTTGTATTGCACACGTGGTACTTTAAGCACAGGAGGACACTATATCAGAAATGTCTTGGTTCATTAGTGGCCAGAACATTACATCTCTTGCCCTTTTCCTGCATTTTTCAATGGCTAAATGACCTGGATGAATTTTCTCCTGCATGAGCTTGCGGAGACTGTGAGGAATCACAATTTTGCTGCCTTTAAAGATGATTCCATCTACGACAGTCAGTTCAGCTCAGCAGTTCCAGTATTCTTGGACTCCAACTATGTAACCCTGTTTGACATCAGGCCATCCGATTTGAATAGCATGTTTAACTCTATCCAAAGTAGAATCTTTCTCTGTTTCTTGATGGATCATCTGCATCAGTTTCCACGTTAACGGATTGTCCTGAAATAAATTGATGAAATCTGTTGCATGCAAGAAGTTCTTTCTCTATCTGAGCATATCTAGTTTCAGCACCAGACACGGAACGGGAAGCATATGCTACTGGTTGCCAGGTGCTAGCATAGTCTTGTAGTAGAACTGCTCCTATTCCATTTTGTGATGCATCAGATGATATCTTAATGGAATTAGCATGATCATAAAACCTAAACACCGGCTGATGCGTAAGCACTTCATTTAAGTGTTGCCACGCTGTTTCTTGCTCATGATTCCAGTTCCATGAATTTTTTTTTTTATCTTTATTATGTTTTTCTTTTAATTCTTTCCAATTATTTTTTAAACATTTAACAAATTGGAATATTTGTATATTCTCTAGTTAATATTCAATCCATACAAATTTTACTTACAAAAGAAGAGGAAAATACAGACCTCTTTTAAAATGGAATTTGACATTAAATATCCAATAATACATATATTATACAAATTTACAATATAACACAAAACAATATAGCAGCAAAATAAGAATAAAAATTCCTAAGTAGAGTGGAAGGAGACACAGGATATAGCTTATAAATGTTTCAATGTTCAAGGAATGTAAACTACCTCCAACTAATCAGTAGTATTTCCCACATCAATCAACTCAAGACATTTCAACCAGACAGATACTTTTTTACTTCATTTTTGTTTGCTTAACATCAACTCCATTTTTATCTGAAACTTGAGTTGTTTTTTTACATTCTTCCAGGGGACTTCTGAATCTTTTTTCCACCATCTCGCAATTACAATTTTAACAGCTAAAAAGAAATGTATAAGGATTACTTTTAATTCATACGCCATAAGTGGCCAATTTAAATGTAACAAAACTACCTCTGGAGAAATTGTCAACTCGAGTTTTAGATTTTTGGAAATGAACTTTTGTATTATCAACCAAAGATTTTTTAATTTATGACAATCCCACCAAATATGTCTAAAATTACCTCTAGTACTTTTACACCTCCAGCAAATAGGATTAGTTAAAGGATATATTTTATTTAATTTCTCTGGTACTAAATACCACCTATTTAGAACTTCGAAATGTTTTTCTAACAAGTTTAGTGAATGTATATTCTTCTTAACATCCATCATTGAAGAACCCCATTGTTTCATGTTAATATCAATGTTTAAGTCTTTTTTCCATGCATGTATAGCTGTTGGGTTTATATCCTTAACAATTGATTTGGTTAATATTAGAGCTTTAGAAAGTGGTTTATTGATTTCTTTTGAGGTGAATAATAAATCAATCGAATTGCTCAAATTAGATTTTGGTGTTATGAGGTGTATATTCATATAGCTTTTAAGTCTTAAAAAATTGAACACCTCTCTAGATGGAAGATTATATGCACATGTTATTTGAACAAAAGTTTTAATTGTTCCTTCTGTCAATAAGTGTTCTAATTGTGTTATCCCTAATTTTTTCCAATTATTAAGATTTAGATCTTCCACTTGATTTTCTATGATAGTTAGTTCCAAATAACTCGGAACTGTTTTTTCTATATTCAGTGCTTTTTTAATTTTGAACCAATTTTCCAGTAATTGGGTCAAAATAGTATTAGAATAATACTTTAAGCACAGGAGGACACTATATCAGAAATGTCTTGGTTCATTAGTGGCCAGAACATTACATCTCTTGCCCTTTTCCTGCATTTTTCAATGGCTAAATGACCTGGATGGATTTTCTCCTGCATGAGCTTGCGGAGACTGTGAGGAATCACAATTTTGCTGCCTTTAAAGATGATTCCATCTACGACAGTCAGTTCAGCTCAGCAGTTCCAGTATTCTTGGACTCCAACTATGTAACCCTGTTTGACATCAGGCCATCCGATTTGAATAGCATGTTTAACTCTATCCAAAGTAGAATCTTTCTCTGTTTCTTGATGGATCATCTGCATCAGTTTCCACGTTAACGGATTGTCCTGAAATAAATTGATGAAATCTGTTGCATGCAAGAAGTTCTTTCTCTATCTGAGCATATCTAGTTTCAGCACCAGACATGGAACGGGAAGCATATGCTACTGGCTATCATAGTCTTGTAGTAGAACTGATCCTATTCCATTTTGTGATGCATCAGATGATATCTTAATGGAATTAGCATGATCATAAAACCTTAACACCGGCTGATGCGTAAGCAATTCCTTTAAGTGTTGCCACGCTGTTTCTTGCTCATGATTCCAGTTCCATGAATTCTTCTTTTTTAGTAACCATCTCAGAGGTGCTATTTTCTCTGACTGGTTGGTTATAAACGTTCCCATGTAGTTTGCCATATCTAGAAACCTCGACACATCTTTTATATTTTGCGGTTTCTTCATGTTTTCTATTGTCAATATCTGCATGGGATCAGGTGTTACCCCTTCATCGCTGATGATGTCTCCAACGAACTTTAGCTCTTTTACTCCTAATTGCCATTTGTCTTTGTTTAGCTTCAAGTTGGCTTGTCAAGTAGCTTCTAGAACTTTTCTGAGATGAGAATAATGTTCTTCCTTAGTAGTTCCCCATATTATAATATCATCCATGGAGGTGTCTACACCTTCAATGTGCTCGTACAGCATGTGAATAGTTTTGAGATATACTTCTGGGGCAGATGCAATACCAAATGGTAATCTCAGAAATCTGTATCTGTTATATGGTGAGTTGAACGTACACAATTTTGAACTGTCTTCATCCAATTTCAATTGCCAAAATCCAGAGGAAGCATCTAATTTACTGAAATATTTACCATTCCCAAATAGCGACATGATCTCTTCATGAGTAGGTAGCTTAAAATGCTCTCTTTTTATTGCTTTTTTCTTTTTTAAATCGCGAGGATCCAGGCAAATGCATAATTTTCATTTTTTTCTTATCTACTATTACCAAAGAATGTACCCATTCAGTTGGTTCATCTTTTGCAATGACCCCCATGCTTTACATTCTATCAAGCTCTGCTTTGAGTTGGTCTTGAAGTACAAATGGCACTTTTCTGCAGGGATGTACCACTGCCGATACCGTTTTGTCTATCCTGATGGTGTGTTCACCTGGAAGATAACCAAGTCCATTAAATAAATCACTGTATTCTTCCAATAAGCCTTCCTATTCTGGATCACTTCCAGTTTTTAGCACTAGTACTCTTTTCACCAGATTCAGTCTTTCACAAGATGATAAACCTAATATTGCTGGAACATTTTTTGGAACCACAATACAAGAGAGAGTTTTATATGTCACTTTTGCTAAATATTTGCCGTTCACAGGTATATTTGCCCCAGAGAATCCTGTAACCTTGATATTCGTCTCCTGTAGTCTTGGTCTAGTTTAATATTATTTAATATTATTTCGACAAGTATTTTGGATATTTTAGAAACCTGTCTATTTCCTAAAACACTAGTTGTTAAATCTGAAAGGTGTTGAGCTTTTAGTATTTATTTTTTAATTACATAAGTTTTGACTGTCAGGTTTTTTTGGGGGGGTCAAGGAAAAAGACAATATATTGTCTTGTTTCCATATATCCGATATAGTAACTAATCCGCATGTTGTCCAAATTAATATATTTAGATCCTCTTGACATATTTGAAAATATTGATTGGAGTATTAGTTAATAAGCGATCCTTACATTTAATTTTTTTCTTCACATTTCTGAGAGTAAGAAATATTTTGTAAATAATTGGATTTTTAGATTTAAAATGTGATACTTGTAACATGTGTAGCCAATAAATATTTTAGGTAGTATAAGGATAGAGTTCCTTATTTTCCATCTTGGGCCAAGCTGTATTCACAGTTCTTGGATTTATCCATTGTAATGCATGAAATATGCATGCTAGAATTATACAATTTCAAAATGTGTGGATACGTTACACCTCCAGGTTTTATAGGTTTTTTTTAATACAATTTGTGAGATTTTAGGTCTAGGTTCTTGCCATATATTGGAAGAGAAACATTGTTGGAATTGGAGTAGTATTTTAGAATTTAATCTTAAAGGAATAACCCTAAAAATATATAGTATCTTGGGAGCAATATCCTGGTTTTTCAATTTCTTTAATGTGTCTGATATTTCTTTATAGCATTCCTTATAGTTAATTTCATCGATTTTATTATTATTATTATTATTATTATTATTATTATTTTATTATTTATATAGCACCAACAAATTACGTAGCGCTGTACAATTTATTGATATAAAACGAGCTTTATACCCAGATAGTCAATAGTTGTTTTACTCCAATCGAAATGATACAAGTCTTTGAGACCTTCCAGAAGTTTAGATGGTAAGTTTGCTGCTATAATTTGAGTTTTACTTAAATTAATTTTGTAATGAGAAAATGTATCTATGGTTTTCAAAATCGCTGGAATAGATAACTCAGTGTTAGTTAAGGTTAATAAAACGTCATTCACATATAGCGTTATTTTATGATTTTCATGATTGTCTAGGATACCATGTATGTCTGTATTTTTTTCTAATCATTACTGCTTGAGGCTCAATTGACAAAACATACAGTAAGGAGCCAACAGCCATCCCTGCCTAGTTCCATTTTTTATTGGAAACCATTCAGATTTAAAAAGATGTCCCTAAGGCGGACTGGCTGCAGGTGTCCCATACCTACCTTACACCTTGCAGGGATACCTGTTGCTCCTACCTACAGGGTTGTCGTGAGTACCACTGGACTGCCGAGGACTCTGTTTCTTTTTGTTTTGCAAATTACCTAAATCATTAACTGAGGTGCTCCTCACCCGACTACTTATGTACCAGCCTTACTGACCTCAGCCTTAGCAGAGTGAAGCAGGTACCAGCGGACTGTTGAACTCCTCCTGTAGTACTATTCCTGGTTTGCTTAATTCACTAGCATTTTAGGATATTAATGACAAATGGGGCAAGGTAGCCAGTAAGCCTAGCATACATTGTTTTGTTTATCTACACCCAATGCAAGCCCTTTAACCCCTTCAGGACGGAGTCAATAGTGCACGTTCTGATCAAAACAAAACGTAAACAAAAACTGGAATTTGCGCTATGTGTCTGTTCACCCGTAGTTCCCCTCTTTCAAATTATATGCACCCACACTTATTATATATAATTTTGTTCAGGAGAAACAGGGCTTTAATCTATCATTAACTATTCATATATGGAACATCATTTATTATGAATAAAAGTAAAAAAAATGTGAGAAAATAAGATTTTTTTTTAAATTTGCATTTCCGTCTGACATTTTAACTGTGAATGTCATAATACTGTTAGGTTTTACTGCAAAAAAAATGCACATATTTGTAATCAGCGATGTCTCACGAGTACAACAGTACCCCCCATTAACAGGTTTTATGTTGTTTTGGAAAGTTACAGGGTCAAATATAGAACATTACATTTTCAAATTGAAATTTGCCAGATTGGTAATGTTACCTTTGAGACGGTGTGGTAGCCCAGGAATGAGAATTACCCCCATAATGGCATACCATTTGAAAAAGTAGACAAGCCAAGGTATTGAAAGTGGGGTATGTTTAGTCTTTTTTAGTAGCCACTTAGTCACAAACACTGGCCAAAGTTAGCGTTCATATTTGTTTTTGTGTGAAAAAAGCAAAAAACGAATATTTGGCCAGTGTTTGTGACTAAGTGGCTACTAAGAAAGACTGGACATACCCCACTTGCAATACCTCGGGTTGTCTACTTTTGCAAATGGTATGCCATCATGGGGGTAATTCTCATTCCTGGGCTACCATAAGCTCTCAAAGGCAACATAACCAATCTGGCAAATTTCAATGTGAAAAAAATGAAATGCAAGCCTTATATGTGACTCTCTAACGTTCCAAAACACCATAAAACCTGTACATGGGGGGTACTGTTATTCTCGGGAGACTTCACTAAACACAAATATTAGTGTTTTAAAACAGTAAAACATATTACAACAATAATATAGACCATAAAAGTGCAGTTCGCTTGTAAAAAATGCAAAAAACGTCACTTTTACTTAAAATATCATCGTTGTAATACAATTTACCAGTTTGAAACACGAATATTTGAGTTCAGCGAAGTCTCCCGGGTAAAACAGTACCCCCTATGTACAGGTTTTATGGTGTCTTGGAGAGTTACAGGGTCAAATATAGTGCTTGCAAATTAAATTCTCTGCACTTTCTCCCTGTGTTGTCATGCATGTCAATCAAATTTTAATTAATCAAATCACATAATTACGTTAAAAGATTATTTAAATATACATGTAGAATTTTAATATATATGCATTTATAGGTATTTAAATTCTACGTGTATACTGATGTAATCTTTTATGTAATTATATGTATTTATCTATATATATATATTTGCGGTTATTTGCATTTTATATATAGATAGATATATATAGAATGTCATTCTAAGTGTATTTTGTTACCGATATATATATATTAATAACAAAATACAGTTAGAATGAAATTACATATGCATATATAATTTATATTAAATTTTGTTTCAATATTTTATTTATTTATTTTATTATTTAATTTATTTATTATTTTAATTATACGTATTTATATATAATATATATATGTACATCTATAATATATATAATATATATACATATTATATATATGTAATGTCATTCTAAGTGTATTTTAATATTAATATATATACTTATATTAATATTAAAATACACTTTGTATGACGTTACATATATATAATATGTATATATATATTATATATAATATATATACATATTATATATATATAAAAATGCATTTATTTTATTTTTACACATGTCTAATTATTTTTTTTAATTCTTCCCACCAGCAGGGGGACTGTCTGATATTTCAAACAGTCCCCCTGCTGGCATATCCACAGCCAGCTATAGGGGGCCATGTGATCGCTCTTTGAGAGCGATCACATGGCCCCCGGGGGCCTCATTTGCCGTGGGAGGGCTGCCTGGGCTGTCAGGCAGCCCCCCAGAAGAGGATCGCGGCGGAGGTAAGTATAACTTACCTCCTGGGGCTGCAAGCCGTTACGGCGTGCTATGCCGTCATAACGGCGTTAAAGCCCACTTAACCCGTGACGGCATAGCACGCCGTAACGGCGTTAAGGGGTTAATATAGCGGGGCTCTCAACAGCATGTTTCCCTTTGAGGCATCACATAGGCATTGTGTTAAGCCAACGGTATTCCTCTAAGTATTGAACCCGGTCTCACTCTTATTAATTTAGCAGGCTACTCTAATGCACTCCTACGGTGGAAACCACAGCAGACACATTAGTCTAATATCCCCAAGCACTAGTTAAACCTATCCTGTATTCATCTGCTTACCATAGTAAATATGTGGCCATCTCTCTTTAGTGTCAGCCTGCTCCACACTCAACTTATTCTATGTCTTGACTTTCAAAAACTGCAGATGTCTCATAACCTATTTATTTCCTGTTATTTTCATGCTAAAAACAAAAAAAGCTCCTTACCCAGACCCAGCATGATTATTTTATATTGTACTTTTCTGTTTTTATAATCTTATACAACACTCATTAGGCATGTGTTCAGATAGCCTGTTCCCAATTAATCTTACATTGATACATGTGTTTGCCTAATACTTTACTCGTTTAATATTTTACTCTGTTGAAACTCATGCTTCAACGGCTTGTCTCACACTCACTCATGTCTAAGTAACTCATATAGATTACATCTTATGATTATTTGAATCTGTCTAAGTTGTTGAAAAGTCTGCGTCTACATGTCTCTAATGTCTTAACTAAGCAGTTTATATGTATGCTATCTGACCAGGCAGGAAACTTCCATCCTAAGTTTTTACCAACATACCATACCTTGTGTTGCGCCTCCCTGCCAGCAGATACACTTGATTATTATTATTTGATTTTGCTTTGATTAGACCTCACACATTTAAGTTTAGAGCACTAGGCAACAGATGGCTAACGCATTGCTTAGCTCATGACTTTAACTCTTTGTAATCTAACTGTGACCCAGTACTGTAGTATAGGATCTCAGGAAAGGTCAGGTTGTTTCCCATTATAAGCATGATACCCAGCATAACTCATAGTTACCAGATTGTTCGCCTTCAGAATGTTTCTGAAGTTTGCCACAACATGATTTAACTACCAAGCTATGTACCAACGATAACATAATTTACTCTTACAATAGTTAATCTACTCTTACAATAGTTAATGCCTGTTTACTAACCTTCAAAAAATGTGCACGTTATACCACTGTCCTAAAAATGTATGTATGCTTTGTAAACTCTCTGGCTTGTTACCTGCTTTTGGGGCGGAACAAGCATGTATGTAACACTATGCACAATAAAAATAAAGAATAAAAAAAAAAAAAAGATGTCCAATTACTCTTGCATAATGGTCTGCATATAATAACATTGTTAACATAACATATAATAACATTGGTTCAATGAACCCTCAATTCCAAATTGTATTCAGACTGATTCTAAGAACTCCCACCTTACCCTATCGAATGCCTTTTCAGCATAAATAGCTAAAAAAAAAAGTAGATTTAATCTGACATTCGTTTACCCTACAAATAATTTTGAGGATTTTCCTTGTATTATCAGATGATGATCTATATGGAATGAATCCTGATTGACATATATGTATATAATATGTGATGACTAATTTTAACCTCTCTGCAAGAAGTTTGGAATATATTTTAAGGTCCAAATTTATAAGAGAGATTGGTCTATAATTTATAGTGTAGGAAGGGTCTTTCCCTGGTTTATTTATAGGAATAATAAAAGCTTGTAGCATTTTGGTTGGAATGTGATCGTCTCTGAATATACTTCTAAAGGTTTTTAATGGAGGTGAAATGATATCCTCTATTTTTTTTTTTTAATGGGGATGAATAGCTATCTGGGCCTGGTGCTTTTCCTGATTTTAAGTTATTTATAGTTTCTATAATTTCAAAAATTGAGAAAGGCCTGTTTAAATTTTCTCCTTAGTTACTTTAGGAGGTTTCAAAAAACTAAAAAATTATCAAGTTTACCATTAGATAGTGTGGCATTTTTAGAGCTATATAATGAACTATAGTAATCAGCAAAAGTCTTCACTATTTCCTTCGGGGATGTATAACTTTGCTTATTCATAATAATTTTTTTTTTTATTGTTTCCAATTTATTACTCTGATAATACCATTTTTTGTTTTAAAAACTGCATTAGCTTATTAACTTTCTCATATGTTTTTCCTTTTATTTATTTTCTAAGTTGTAATATCTCTTCTATATTGTAAGGGTCAGGAGAGGCTTTATTTCGTCTTTCTAACTTTGCCAACTTTATATGGAGTTCTGCTAAGGAGAGATCATTTTTATTAATATTTTTTGTTTGTTTAGTAGCTAATTGTATAATTATACCTCTCATATAGCATTTAAATGTACACCATATAGTTTGTTTACTATTTTTGTCTGTATCATTAAAGGAACACTATAGTCACCTAAATTACTTTAGCTAAATAAAGCAGTTTTAGTGTACAGATCATTCCCCTGCAATTTCACTGCTCAATTCACTGTCATTTAGGAGTTAAATAACTTTGATTCTGTTTATGCAGCCCTAGCCACACCTCCCCTGGCTATGATTGACAGAGCCTGCATGAAAAAAAAACTGGTTTCACTTTCAAACAGATGTAATTTACCTTAAATAATTGTATCTCAATCTCTAAATTGAACTTTAATCACATACAGGAGGTTCTTGCAGGGTCTAGCAAGCAATTAACATAGCAGGGGATAAGAAAATCTTAATTAAACAGAACTTGCAATAAAGAAAGCCTAAATAGAGCTCTCTTTACAGGAAGTGTTTATGGAAGGCTGTGCAAGTCACATGCAGGGAGGTGTGTCTAGGGTTCATAAACAAAGGGATTTAACTCCTAAATGGCAGAGGATTGAGCAGTGAGGCTGCAGGGGCATGTTCTATACACCAAAACTGCTTCATTAAGCTAAAGTTGTTCAGGTGACTATAGTGTCCCTTTAAGTTGAATAAAGCTCTTAGCGGCTGATTTAATATATTCTAAATTTGAGGAGGAGTTTAATATTCTTTTGTTCAATCTCCAATTATTCCATATTTTGTACTCTAAATTGTTTTTTATTTCCAGAAACACAGGAGCATGGTCTGACCATTTTATCAGTTCGATTTTTTTAGTTAGTATATTATCTAAATCTTGTGGCCTCAGAAAAAAACATATAAATTCATAAATATTATTGGAGGACCTGGGAATAGAAAGAATAGTTTCTCTCTCTTCTGAATGTTGCAATCTCCAGCAATCAAATAGAGGTTGTTGAATAATAAAATTTTGTAATCTTGATGGATTTATCAGGGAAGCCGTTTGAGGGTTTACTCTAGATTTATCTACTCCAGGTTCTACTATGATATTGAAATCACCCCATAATATGTATCTACCGATTATCACATTCTCAAATTTTGCATGATTTCTTTTAAGAATTTAATAGGTAATTGATTTGGGGCATATATATTTAGTAATGTGTATGAGATATTGTAAATGTTGGCAATTAATAACAAATATCTCCCATTTACATCCTCTTCATAAAATATTATATTCAAATTTAATGTAGTTTGAAATAATTATTGCCACTCTACTTTTTTTTTTATCTCTTAGGTTGGAAGTAAAAATAGTAGAGTATCTTGTGTATTTCTAATAATAATGACAGCATAGAACAGGAGAAAATGTACATTTAAAGAGAGCTTAAGTAATTAATTTCCCCAGCTAATCTCCATCTTTAGATTAAATATGACTAGCTGTATAGAGGATGGCTTTTATCATATCTTTCCATTTTTTTCCTTCTGTAATAGATCCTGTTATAATTCCATATTGGGTACTTCTCTATTAAAATAATTACGTTAATTTAGATTGCATAATGATATATAAATTGGTGGGACAGTGTCGTAATGGTATTTATCCTCTGGGAGAAAGCAACTGGCCAATGCTGCCTCGAGTACGAGAGTTAATGTGGAGCATTGGGCAAGCTACATCAAGACAAAAAAAAAAAGTATAACAGAAGGGACACATTTGAAGAATATTTGATCCAATGACATTTCTCCTATTCGATTTAGGAAAGATTTTTTTTTTCTCGGACCGCGATGAGGACGTGACATCATCACGTAAGAGGAGGGTAAGAGGAGGGACGAAGAGGAGGGACAGAACTGGAGCAACGAAAGCATGGTTGAGACCGGAGCTTCTACTGGGGATTCGAAGGGGAACGCTCGGATCATGAGACACTGAGGAGCATGCAAACAAGTATCACATGGCGAGGTCAAGCTGCTTGAGACACAGAACTATTTAATATAGCTATCATCTGAAACACCTACTTAACAAAAGACATACGAGAACTGGAGTAAACCTAAAACCTAATACTTTAAGGAAGTGAGACTGAGCCACAGAACATACATGGCTTAAGTTACGGATAAGTAATGCCATATTAAGTCAAAGTCTGCTGTCTTAAAACCATACATCTATTTTGATGTTACTTCATGTATATAGTTATGCTTCCTTGTATTAAAATTGCGTTCTTGTGACAAAACATATAATATAAAAAGAAGGGACGTTTCCAATCATTGGAATAAATTAGGAAGGAAACCAGCATCCATTACTCTATTGCAAATGTACTCTCTGTGTTTAAATGAATTGCCAATAATCTGCAAACAGATTAAAAATATTGGAAGTTAATAACTTTTCACAACTAAAATTTATTACACTCAAAAGAACGGTCTAACCTATCTCACAAAAGGTGTCTCAGCTGATATTTCTATAATATACAGGCCGCTGGCTCTGAGTAAAATATACAATATTAATGTAAAATCACCTCTCTGACAACAAAACCTGAGTTCCTGCATTCTACAGTTGAACCTAAGGAGGCATCAATTGTTTTTTTTCCCTCTTACATCATTTATCACTGCAAGAGAAAGCTAAAATAACAACCTATGGCATACATTATATAGGTGGCAACATCCATACAGAGCAAACCAGTGAACCAGTGGTACCTTAAAGGAAAAGGAGAAAAAAGGGAAAGGAGGAGAGGAAATAGCCCATGTTACTTATTTTTATATCAACCTGAAGAACTAAACAAAATTCTCTGATCCGACAGGGCCACTGTCCTTAGAAACAAGCGGCATTAAATATTATCGAAAAGACATATCAATAAAAAGTATATTCTGAAACAAAAACCTATTCTCCATCCAACGTCATTAATAAACCATCTATATGGCTTTTAAAAGGACAAAGAAAGGGATAAAACTCCTACTCCTAACCCTACCCTAACCCTAATCCTAACCCTACTCCCAACCTAACCCTAACCCTACCCTACCCTAAACCTATTAAATAACTGTTGCTCAGAGCAATAAGAGTTGAAGTCATTCTAACAGATCTGTGGTCTATTCTACAGAATGCAGCAGATGTTGTGGTTGCAATATCAGATTTCCTTTTTTTTCTTGTTCATCTATATAATTTCATCAGTAGTGTGATTAATCTATATTAATTACCTTTTGTAAAAAAATAATATGCCCTAAGCATAGATACAGTGGCGTACATTCCGCGGTCTCAGGGGTCGCAGCTGCGACTGGGCCCGTCACTCCAGGGGGCCCGGCTGTCCTGCGGACCTATGCGACCGGGTACGAGCCGCCATGTTTTGCGGCCCTGGCCCATGTGGCAAACCACTGTGGCCACCGTTTGAGTGGTCCATCGGGTGGCCCATGCTGTTAGGGCCACCCAATGGAGATGGATTTGCAGTGGGCCCGGTCAGCGCTGGGCATTTTAATAGCACAACCCGGCCCCCTGTGATGACATCAGACAGAGCTGGGAGGAAGTGACTGCCCGTCACTCCTCCCAGCTATCAGAGAGCCGCGCGGGAGGAAGGAGAAAGTCAGAGTGGGACCTCTGACTCCCATCAGGCTGAGCCCCCACTGGACCCCAGAGAAAGTCACCCTCCTGCAAAAGGTAGGAAGCAGGAAACATTTTGTATATGTGTGTGTTGTGTGTATGTGTGTGTCTCTGTATGTATGTGTCACATCCTGCTCTGTTCTGCGGAGATGTCTGGCCTTGGCTTCTGGTATCCAGTACTTTTTTTACAATCTTGTTTAGTTTTTCTTGGTTTTCTATTCCATGTCTGGTTTTCTTTAGGCTGGGTTTTCTGGGTTAATTCCTTAATTCCATACCTGGAATTCCCAGTCTCCTGGATTCCTTTTAGATGTTTGTTTTATGTTGCCACACCCATTCCCTTTCCATCAATCCTTTTATTTCAGTTGGTTCCTGCAGGCAGTTGTTCCAAGTCATCTGCCCTTTCTTGCAGGTAAGTGCTGTGTGTGTTTTATTATTGTTTATTTAGCCATGCATATCTAGTCAGATAGGAACCCACCTTAATTAGAGTACTTTGACGCAGTGGTGGGCTTCATACATCTTGGCCATTTATGTATGTCTAAATCTCCAATTATTTTACATATATAGTACTTAGTTATGTCTCCTCTTGTTTTGCCTTGTATCTATTGTCTTGTGTTATTTTGTCTTGTATTCCCAGTTCATGTACAGTCCTGCCCTGACCTGTTCATGTTTCCCTCATGTCTTGTGTACATCTTGTGTACATGTTCTGGGTTCTGCTTTCTGTCCTGCTCCGGTTCTAGGTTCTCCTAGTTTTGTCTTGTTTTCTTGTTTGATGTCTATTCTAGTCTTACCTTGTTTCTGTACTGGATACATATCTGCTGCAGAGCCTCCCTATCCAGTTCCTGGGAGGTCTGCATATTGTCATCTGGCACCTGGGATCCACAGAAGCTGCATCATGGCTCTAGTATTTAGCCGCACAAACGCTGGTGCTCAACACCAGGGGGCGTGTGGTTACCCTGCACCAGGCCCTGATAATCCACTTCCACACAGTGACTCCTACTATCAAAATCAGGCATACTGGGTCCCAGTCACCGGACCGCCACCCCTGACAGTATGTATGTGTCTGTATGTGTGTGTGTGTGTGTGTCTGTGTCTCTGTATGTATGTGTGTATGTATATGAGTGTGTCTCTGTATGTGTGTCTCTGTGTATGTGTCTGTATGTGTGTGTGTGCTTGTGTCTCTGTATGTATGTGTGTGTGTCTGTGTGTATGTCTGTCGGGGGTGTGTGTGTGTATGTGTGTCTCTGTATGTGCCTGTCTGTCTGTATGTTTGTGTGTCTGTGTGTATGTGTCTGTGTATATGTATACGTGTGTCTGTATGTATTTATGTGTGTCTATATGTATGTGTCTGCAGGGGGGTATGTGTGTGTGTGTCTGTCTGCCTGTCTGTATGTGTGTCTGTCTGTGTGTATGTGCCTCTGTATGTGTGTCTGTGTGTATGTGTGTGTCTGTATGTATGTCTGTGTCTATATGTATGTGTCGGGGAGGGGGGGCACAGATCGGGGGCAGGGAGGGGAGTGGAGAGGAAAGGAGTGGGACCCACGGATCACTTTTGCACCAGGGCCCCATGGATTGTGTGTACGCCACTGCATAGAAACTTACATTTTGTCTCATTGTGATGTTCCATTTTTCCTCTGAAGGACACAAAGTATGAAATATATTTTATTTTATTTTATTAAACAATTTTGGATGAGTTGTGGTTTATTTGAACAACCATGAATGTGTTTTTTACAACCACTGCTGGTTATCCATTTTGTGTATCTACTATGGTTTTTGTTTTCTGTTTTGTGGGATGGCAACAAGAGTTAAATTGTAATGTTTGTTAAGTATGAATTATGTGTTAAAGTCAATTGTCTATGAGTTTAAAAAGTAAAGTGAAGAATATTGCATGTCATTAACACATGCCTTTAGTGTGTTTGAAACAGGTCAAATGCTATACAGTGGGCAAAAGTGAAATCTTAAATGCCATCACTCCTGAAGATTATTTCATAATATAAGACTGTGACGAGACCAATCTCGCCACATTGCATTGGAGGAGCCTGGTTGCCCGCCTGTTGCCTTTAGACTATGGCCCTATGTGGAAACGCTTGATTTTCCCCTGCATAGACACGAAAGCCGGGTCATTCTGATTGCCAGGAGTGTAAGCCGCTTGGGTGCTTTTCCTGTTCAGCTGCTTGCAGCTATTCGTGAGGTTACAGTTCGGGAGTTTGGAGTGCTACTTGGTATCCTGTTCGGGAGTTTGGGGTACTGCAGTAGCTGTGCCTGTGTCTCTGGAAGGGGAAGATCTACTAAACGGCTGTTAACCCCTTTTATGCCTGGGGGTGCCGTTACAAAGACTATGCAAGAAAAGTGCTTGTTACATCTTAAGTGAAGTGGACTCACAAAAATATACTAATCACATCTTAATTCACGTTTTTCTTTGCACAGTGCCTTGCCTGAGCCTTGTGCCAGATTAGGGGAGTATTATTTTGCACAAGACTGCTTATTGTCTTTAATTATCAGTAATGAATTTTTAATATCAAACTATCATGATAACCTTATGTATTGTCCCAAATGTTTTTTTTCAGTTTGTGTTTTATTTATCCAATACATCTTTATACTCCTTGGCACACAGGTGTCAAAAGTAGATTAATAGCCCTGTCCTCTTAAGTGAAATATAATGATTTTATTAATCAGCCACAGACTGAAACTAATGTATTATATTCAGTGGTGTATCCTGGTTTTGTGCTGCCCTAGGCAGGACAAAACTCAAGGCGCCCCCCCACCATTTTTTTTACATTTATTTTTAACACATTTTTTTTTTATTTAACACCCCCCCCCCCCTTACCTTTGGGAATGCTGGGGAGTGGGGGTCCAGTGGCTGCTGGGCGATCGGGCAGCACTGGCTGGCGGGCGGGCGGCCGGCCGGCCGGCGAGGGAGCACTTCCCCTGAGCTGTCTGCTCAGCTCCCTCGCCAGCCGCAGAGTGAGGCTGGGAGCCGGAATATGACGTCATATTCCGGCTCCGCCTCCCAGCCTCACTCTGCGGCTGGCGAGGGAGCTGAGCAGACAGCTCAGGGGAAGTGCTCCCTCGCCGGCCGGCCGCCCGCCCGCCCGCTAGCCAGTGCCGCCCGATCGCCCAGCAGCCCACATCCGGCATGTCTGTTAGCCGCAAGGCTAACAAGACATTTGCCTTGGGCATTTGGGGGGCGGCTTTTTTTGCCGCCCCCTGGAAAATGCCGCCCAAGGCAAATGCCTTGTTTGCCTCGCGGCTAATACGCCCCTGATTATATTGGTAAATTGAAAGCATTTTGCTGGAAGACCTTATTAGAAGATGTCTCAGCAAAATGACCCAGAATAGGATATAAATAAATAAATGATTTACTGATTTACCTAGGAGGGAGTGTGTTGTTTAGGTAATCTCTCCCTAACCATGTTTATCACAGTGGTTTGAGGCCAAAAGTTAGGCTGTTGTAGTAAGAGGTTATTTTTTTTTAATTGTAGAGCCCACTACTGAGGATTCAAAGTAGTTAAAGAATTATCTGGTAATTTTGAGTGAATTTTCATACGCTTTAATAGTGTAGAAAATGTTTTTATATTTAGATGATTTCATGTTCTTGTCATATTGATGTACATTTCTATGATTAAGAGACCATTCAGGAGTGTTTGTGATACCTGATCCTTGGGAACTGCTAAACAATCTCTTCTGGCTAATTATATATGAACTATTTTGCAATGGTGTTTGTTCGACCACAACACATGCAGGCCGAAGAAACTGAGATGTTTACTTATAAGGACATACACTTTGCACGCAAGTACCTGGAAAGTTCTAAATGTTATGAAATAACACTCTTGACAATTGGGGTGGTGCAAGAGCATTGGGTGAAAATCCAGCAACAAATGGAAGTATTAATAACTATGTGAAACCTAACATTGTCTTATTGTCAGCCATCATGTTACTATCAGTAATTTTTTGGAACACAACCTATGGTGTAGAAACAGATTTTATTTTTATATTTTTTTAAAAGACTTATTTTTTCTTTTTCTGAACAAATGTAAAAAAAAAAATTCTTATTAGATGAGCCAGGGATGTATGTAGAATGTGTGTTTTTTATGTATTCTAAGTGTAGAAAGAAAACATTTAATATGCAGCCTCCATCATCTCCCACCCCCACTAGGTTGCAAATTTTTAATGGATTTAATTGGATTTATGACCCAGATGACTGGTTGGGAGGACTGGGAGAATTATAATGGGTGTTATTAAGTGTTCTTGCATAGCAACACCACTTAATGTTATCTCACATATATATTATTCTTATTCTTATTATAGCCAAATGTACCACCCTAACTCCTCCCACAGTTTTTACACTACATAGACAATAATTTACTGAAACGTGCTGATTGTTCCTGATTGGATTGCTATTACTTAGTGGAACGTTTCGCCGAATGGTTCACGGAATATCGTCATTCTTGTGGCTAAATTGGTAGGAACAAAGGGGAAAATCTGTACTGCACCAACAAGGGACTGTACAGATTAAAGGGGTAGCAGAGCAAATATCATAAAAATACGACCTGTGTATAAAATGACACAACAATTTCCAGGATATCTAGAATGTATAAAAAATCACACAATGGTGAAGTATGTACAGTAATGAGTGGTTCAGACCCGGAGGTAGAGAACTTACAAGATTATACTGTAGATCAGCGCCTGTCTCCCTTCCAAAGGGTATGTGTACAAAACGGCGTTTCCTTCAGGATGGGTATGCGATGTAGTATAGCAGCATATGCAGAGACCTCCAATCCTCAAAGGCAAAAAGATATATAGAGCAGTATTGTAGTAAAAAAGAGAATTTATTAGTACAAAATGCACTTACATCAATTAAAGGTAAAAACAGCTTGTCTCCACTAAACAAGTGGTACCCAGGAGAAAACGAAATCCCTCTGTGGTTAAATGAACAATAAAAAGCAAAGCCAAAAACATATAGAGTCTCTAGCTGGTATCCAACGCGTTTCGTCTTCTAGACTTCTTCAGGGATATGTAGTAAAGTTCTTATAGTCCTTTCTTTATATAGGGCTTCAAAGTTTTCCGTTTTGCCGCGAACCGGAGAACATACTTCCGGGTTTCGTATTTGCCGGTTGTTGATTGGCCGGACGTGATGACGTGGTACGGCCGTCTGTATAAGAAAGAGGTATTTCCGCGTTCCACTGTGGAGCGCCTGCCGTCCTATCACTTAGGACTGAAAACGCTTCCGCGTTCCACCGTGGAACGCACGGCAATTCCGGCAACCAAAAGGTTGCAGCGAAAAGCCGAGCATCCAGGGCGGAACTACGGAGCGCGAATAGGAACAGATAAAGACTATATGGGCTCAAGCCCAACAAACAGGAGGGGGAACCAAAAATAAGAATAAAAAATGACGACATTGACGATGTGCTCATTATCTGGGAGGGAGAGGAACAGGGTTTGAAGAATTTTATTGATACTATCAATTCAAATCAATACAATCTTAATTTTACTTTCAATATTAGTACTACTACCATAGATTTCTTGGACCTAACTCTATACATAGAAAATGAGACCCTTCACACCAAAACTTTCTTTAAGAAGACCGATTGCAATACCGCTATAAAAAAGACCAGTTTACACCATCCAATATGGCTTAACAATGTCCCAAAGGGTCAAATAACTAGAATGAGGAGAAATTGTTCTAATGTACAGATGTTCGAAGAACAATCAAAAATAATACTAAACAGATATGCTGAAAAAGGTTATAATGCAGATCAAATAGAAAAAGATATTATAAAAATAAAAAATAGAGAACGTGCAGAATTTTTAATGGATAAAGATAAAAACAAGAATAAAACCATAGGATGTAAAAATCAAACTACTGACGGCCATAGGGAGTTTGCCTTTATTACAAAGTATAGCTCTCAGGCTAAAAAAATTGAAAAAGTTCTCAAAAAACATTGGGCCATTTTGAAAAAAGACGACATCTTAGGAGATAAGATACCAGAAAAACCTGTAGTCATATACAGAAAAGCAGACAACTTAAAAAATAAATTAGCACCTAGTCTCTTACCAAATTTGTTGAAAAGTCCAAAATTGAACTTTCTCCAGTCACAAAAGACGCCAGGCTTTCATAAATGTGGGGCATGTTCCACATGTACCCACCAAAAAAGAAGGACTATATCCTTTACAGGATCTTACACCAACCAAACATACAACATAAAGAAATTTGTACACTGCACATCCACATATGTAATTTATCTTTTACAGTGTGGATGTGGTGCCCAGTATGTGGGTAGGACCATCAGAACTTTGCATACTCGCCTTCGAGAACACTTTAACAACATTAGGACACATAAGGTGGAACATAGTGTTCCTAATCATTGCAACTCCTGTAGTTTGTTTCAATGGTCGACTTTTGTCGCCATTGGAATAGATCAGGTCACAACAAATTGGAGAGGAGGAAGTAAAATTAATGACCTAGCTAGAAAAGAAGCCTTCTGGATCTATACGTTAAATACCCTAAATATGGGCCTCAACCAGGATATTGATCTAGGGGGGCTTTTGTAGTCTATAAAATACAGTGATTCTTTTGAGACATTTTTAGTCTTTTAGGGGATTTTTTGGTTTTATGTATTCTATATGATTATTATTTGGTATTTTCTTTGTATTTTATTGTGTTAGTTTTTTGGGTGTATTTGTAACACCTATATATTTATATCTGTATTTTTATTCATTATGTATAGTTTACTGATGGTTGTTCTTGTTCTTGTTTCCATTTTTTATTATTTTTATTCCTTCCGTTTTTATTTATTCCTTGTCCCTCTCATTTTTTATTCTTATTTTTGGTTCCCCCTCCTGTTTGTTGGGCTTGAGCCCATATAGTCTTTATCTGTTCCTATTCGCGCTCCGTAGTTCCGCCCTGGATGCTCGGCTTTTCGCTGCAACCTTTTGGTTGCCGGAATTGCCGTGCGTTCCACGGTGGAACGCGGAAGCGTTTTCAGTCCTAAGTGATAGGACGGCAGGCGCTCCACAGTGGAACGCGGAAATACCTCTTTCTTATACAGACGGCCGTACCACGTCATCACGTCCGGCCAATCAACAACCGGCAAATACGAAACCCGGAAGTATGTTCTCCGGTTCGCGGCAAAACGGAAAACTTTGAAGCCCTATATAAAGAAAGGACTATAAGAACTTTACTACATATCCCTGAAGAAGTCTAGAAGACGAAACGCGTTGGATACCAGCTAGAGACTCTATATGTTTTTGGCTTTGCTTTTTATTGTTCATTTAACCACAGAGGGATTTCGTTTTCTCCTGGGTACCACTTGTTTAGTGGAGACAAGCTGTTTTTACCTTTAATTGATGTAAGTGCATTTTGTACTAATAAATTCTCTTTTTTACTACAATACTGCTCTATATATCTTTTTGCCTTTGAGGATTGGAGGTCTCTGCATATGCTGCTATACTACATCGCATACCCATCCTGAAGGAAACGCCGTTTTGTACACATACCCTTTGGAAGGGAGACAGGCGCTGATCTACAGTATAATCTTGTAAGTTCTCTACCTCCGGGTCTGAACCACTCATTACTGTACATACTTCACCATTGTGTGATTTTTTATACATTCTAGATATCCTGGAAATTGTTGTGTCATTTTATACACAGGTCGTATTTTTATGATATTTGCTCTGCTACCCCTTTAATCTGTACAGTCCCTTGTTGGTGCAGTACAGATTTTCCCCTTTGTTACTATAATTTGGGTGTATGTGAGGTACACTTTTGGGTGTTTAGCATTGCTCTTTGGTTCTTTTGGGATAAAATACAGTACATTTTTCTTTTTTATAAATTGGTAGGAATGAATGGCAAAATGTTCAAAGCTAGAGTGGGAGCTGGCAAAAGCTGAAAAATCAGGACATGATTTCTAAACTGCCACCACTCCCTCATTTTCATGCCCACCTCCACAAATCTTATATCACAACGTTCAGCTATCCCTGCTGCCACTAAACATGTCCACGGCTAAGCCATAGTCCTTATAGTTTTCACAATATGACCATTTGTTTGCAACTCACGCCGTCCATTGACATTCATTGAAACTCCACTCTAGCCAGCTCAAATTTGAAGGGCAGTTTCTAAACTGTGACTGTGCCTTCATTTATAATATTTCAGAGACATACTATGCATCAAAATGTAGGTCTGGGTCTTGTGATTCTCACAATATAAAACTCTTCACTGTAGGATTTAGAGTTTTTAAAATACGACCGCTTGAAGATGGCAACTGCCAAAATACTCTGACCTGTGCCAGGCTGGAGCAGCAAGTGATATCATAGACAGGGCCTTTTGTACACCTGCTAATGTTTTTATAAATGTATGTTTTAATGTAACTGTGAAGCACTTTGGGCAACAATGTTGCAATTAAATGTGCTATATAAATAAATAATAACAGTTACTTCGCCCACTCCAGTTGTAGACTACTGGTGGAGGCAAGAAAACCTTCACACAATTTCCCCAGAAATTTTAGCTTTTCTAGTTGCAATCATATTATGTTTAGCACTTTACGTGTTGTTACAATGTGTATATGCTCTGCAGTTATGAAAAAGGATATCCCTTTGGCCCTGATAGACAATACCTAGCCCTCCGGTTTTTATAGTGGCAGCTCTGCTGCAAGAGTAAGCAGGGCTTGCACCGTCGTGGCTCCGTTCAGGTTTCCAAATTGTTTGTTTTTTCCTGACCCCAAATTACTGGGTAAGCAAGGTAATTTTAGAGATATGGCAACATATCCATGTATTTTTCTGCCCCGATAGTGTTCACATTATGAACAAAGAATGAATTGAAGGTATCTAACTTTTTACAGTTTTGTGTTTAGCGACATTTAATGAATAAGCCCCTAGACTAACAATCTAAGTACTGTTCAATGTGTAGAGGGTGTCATTGTAAACAACTCCATGGTGGCTTCTCCAGCAATAAAAAAGTCTGTAGGATAAAGCAGAGAATTATAAATTTATAGAAGTCCATGGCAAATTAAGTGATTTTTACTTGAACTATTTGTAACAAGATTTACAGTGACAATACAAACCATGGAAAACTAAGTGAAATGCGCACACAATGGTTACAATAGCATACAAATTATAGTGGATCTTAAAATATAGTAAAATGTAATTAAAAACAAGATAAAGAAATTATCATAGTTTAACACTTTAATAAAGTGGTAATTGGGCAATCTTCAATTATGCAAGGGGTGCCCAAAAGACCCTTGGATGTTGTAGAACCCATGATCAGAAATACTAAATACCAGTCTCATCTCCTCAGGCTGCCTTGATTCAAGCTTCATTCCTATTTAAATGGTGCATTATGCAGTAAAAAATATTTAGGCATTAGGATCACCCCATTGTTAAATGACCTCTATCGCAGCAACTTCCTGCTTCTGCTCTGCACTCTGCTTGGGCATTCCTCGCTTTTCTTTTGGCTGGTATATATGAATATTATAAAAATGAACGTCCTCCCAAAACTTGTATAACTTCTGAAACCAATCCCTATTAGGGATTCCATAGGGGGTTCTTCCAATAGCATAACTCCTCAATTATTCAGTATTCATTCATTATTATGTGTGGGCAGAAAAGAAACCAAAGCTGAGACTTCTGCATTTTTGCCTACCAAATTTGATGCTTAGACCTACCCTCGCTCCTCATGTACTACAGGGTAACCCATCTCCTTAAAATAATTGATTGGCATGATTACTAAGCCAGTAGACATTGGTCAACTCTTGAAATAAAAACACCCTTGTTTCCTGCCCTATGACTGGAGAAGTGAGCGTTCCCCAGGGAGGCTACCTAACACCTATTTATAGATATGATTATTTACATTTGGTTCACTGTCTGATTACTGCTTTACTGGACCCTCTCACCATTACTGAGCCTTTCAAAGGAGGCTTTTTATGTTCACCATCTGTGAGGTCCCCCACATACTCTTCATCTTAAAACTTTTAGTTGGGGGTAGGCTGAAAAGTGTGTCTACATTTATGGTCCAGTCTAACCTTGTAACATTGACTTACAGAGTTATTCACCAAAGTGAGAATTTAATGTGAATTTAACATTTAAGGCCAAGTTGTAGAACTGAAAGCACAGTTGACATATTTAGGAGAGTTTTTTGATATTATATCAGTTGATTAGTATCCTTCTTTATTATTTTTATGTTTTTGCGCACCATTGTTTAATATTTCTATTTTTGTAATTTACTACCAGGATTCTGAATGGTTAATGCACTTTTTAAAATGATTATACACTATTGAATAGACTTAATATAATTATATTTTTTCAAGGGATACTTGCATTTTATAACTGCATTGCCCTTTTTACTCTTTTATTCGTTTGATGTGCTTTCACTTAAATGTACACTATTCTGTTTTTAGTTTTTATGCTGTGTTGGAAACCCTTAATTTTTTTTATAAAATGTTTTGAAAATTTTCTACATAACGATTAACTAAAAAAATAAATAAAATAACAAGGAGAGGGGGCTTATCGCCTATGCAAGGTGCCATTGTGTTATTGGACTGTATACTTATTCATTGTAGGTATGAGATTGTGTAAAAACTGCTTTATGTTCAGTGCTTCTGCAGGTTAAGATAACAGGGATATAACAAATATTTAATGATTTTGACTCTTAATGTTGTGGAAGACAAATGAGTCCAATCATGGAAATAGCAAAAATTATGGTAATTCATTAACGAGGATATTACGTTTCTCCAATCCAGAGCCAACCCAGTCAATACTGTTTAGATTTGAAGTGTATGAGGAATAGACAGAAATCATTAGTTAGGCTAATAGAAAGAGAGACATTTCAAATGTCATACCTATTTTCTAAATTTAAGGATTCATCTGTGTAAGTTTTCCTGTTTTCCTTTGTATCATTCTGGATGCTCGCAAAGGACATAGAAGGGAAGTTGAATTTTTTTCATTATTCAAACTTTATATCACCCCCCTCCCTAACAGTATCACCCTCCTCCTATACATAAACACCCCACACACACACACACACACACAACGTGTGTCCCCCCCCCACACACACACACAGTGTCACCCATCTCCTATGCACAATCACCCCACTTACACGCAGGATCACCCCTTCCACACACACAATGTCACCCCCCTCCCACACAGTATCCCCACACACACAGAATCACCCCACCACACACACTGTCACCCTCCCTCATACACACTGTCGTCCCCTCACACACACTGTCATGACCCCCACACACTGTCACCCACAACTATGTTGTGTCACCATACTCCTACACACTGTCAGCCTCTCTAGACACACTGTACTGTCACCTCTCCACTCATTGTCACCCCTCTCCACACTGCCATCACCCCTACACTGTCACCCCCATCTCTCACAATATCACCCCACTATCCTACACAATATCACCCTCCTCCTACACAGTATCACTCCCCTCCCATACAGTATTACCCCCCTCCCATACAGTATCACCTCCCCCCATACAGAATCATCCCCCTACCATACAAATCATGCCCCGCACACACACAGTATCACCGCTCTCACACACAGGAACACCCCTCACACAAACAGTGTCACCCCCTCCCACACACAGTATTACCTCCCTCATGCACACTGTCACCCCTTCACGCACACACACACACACACACTATCATGCCCCCCACACACTGTCACCATACTCCCACACACTGTCAGCCTCCCCAGACACACTGTTAGCATCCCCTCACACTGTCACCTCCTTACACATTGTCACCCCTCCCTACACTGTCATCACCCCCACACTGTCACCCCCACACTATCAGCCTCTTCATGCAGACACACTCACTCCTAATCCTGTTAATCTCACCCCCTCCAAACTTACCTGCCCTCACTCTGCCACACTCACCCTGTCAAATTAACTCCCCTAATGATGTATTATTTATTTATTACTAGTATTTATAAAGTGCCAACAGGTTCCACAGCACTGTACAATTAGTGGAGAATGTACAATATACACAGACAAATACAAGAGGTAGAGAGAGCCCTACCCATAAACTGATAACTAGCCATTGGAGCTCTTTTATACAAAGTGCTTAGCTAGATAGCCCATGAGCTTACAATCTAAAGGATACTGTGGGGATTTGACGCAAAAGGTAGCAGGGGAATTTGGAGGTGATGGCTAAAAGGGTTAACAACGAGAAGCAGCTATTGGTCAAATGTAAAGTGAATGAAGAGGTAAGTGAGTGAGAATTTCAAACATCTCGAATGAAAAGGTAATTGAGTGAGAAAATCAAAGAGGTGGAGGAGCATGCTATATATTTAGGGGGAACCTGGGTGGGCAGGAGGAGGGGAGTGTGGGTGGGAAGTGGTGAGAAAAAAAAATGCAGAGCATCACAATCGCTGTTCCTATGAGTGAGTATGCGTGTGAGATTCTGTCACACTCTCCACCCAACCCTACCACACTTATCCTGTCACATTAATGCCTATTATCCTGTCAACTCTGCCACTCACCTTGTCACATTATCCCCCTTAATCCTGTCACACTCGTCCTTCCTACAATGCCACAATTGCCCTGACACACTTACCTTCACTCACCCTGTCACATTCCCTCATCAAACCATGTCATACTCCCTCTCCCTCAAGCTCTCTCAAAGCCCCCCACCCTGTTCCATTTACCACCTTTGCCCTGTCATGCTCTCCCTGCCACTGGTATCCCTTAACTCACCTTGTCACAGTTACCAGCTAAAGACATTCATCATACACACACACAGTCAGGAAACATAGCTTTACCATAAACACAATGCACAAAGGCCACAGGCCACAGGCAGACCCCCATCCACACAACAAACTTCAAGCAGCTACCCCATAGACATACGGTCTGAGACAAAAATGCAAACATGCTCACAGAGACATACATTCACAGATATATGGATACTCTCTGTCAGACACACACTCAGGCACATATACAGGTAGACAGTGCATCAATGTGTATATGTGTGCATGTATTGCAACTCTATTTATTTAACTTTGGTGTTACTGGGGCCTCCTGTTTGGGTTTCGCATAAGGCCTCATAAAGTCTAGAGCCGCCTCTGCTTCCAGCTAAGGTATGTTACAGATATTATAATTTATACATTCTTGCTCCATAGTAGTCCATGATATGGGGTATTTGTGGGACCATTGTAGAATACATATAAGATGTGCCCATAATAATAACTTCACATATTCGGTAGACCCAAGCTTCCTCTTGGTCTAATTACATATTTATAAGCTAGGAGATTTCCCCTTCCAGATGAAATTAACCAGCAATCTTTTGAACTGGGAAAAATATACTTTAGGGAACCAAAGAGGATGGGTCTAAAAAAGTTATGAGAAATTTGGGAGAACATTGATTAAAATTATGCTTATTGTACCATACCAAGAAATTGGGGAGGAAGACAAACATGTGAGATCAGTTTTTAGTAGTTAATGTAGAGAGATAGCTAATATAGATAGTTAATATTATACCAGTCACCAGGGATATCAGAAAGATTAATGCCCAACTATTTAATAGCTGTGGCTCCTGTTTTAAAATGATATAATTAATTTATAATAATTAATTTATCTGTGCCAAGTCTTTATTTGATAGGTTAATATTTAAAATGTCACTTATAGTAATATTTACTATGAAATCTGAGTAAGAACTAACTTTAGCTAAGCAGTTACAGATTCCTTCTAGAGACACTAAAGAATTAGAAACAAACAGTAAGACATTGTCCGCATATACTGCAATTATTACCTCTCCTGACTTGAAAGAAAACCCATGAATACTCTCCATCTGTCTGATTGAGAATAATAAGGGTTTCATAACCAATACAAAAATAAGAGGCGATAGGGGGCAAACTTGCCCCATCCAATTTAATTTTAACATGCATTACAGACACCAATTAATAAAAGCTGAAAACTAACTAGTCTATGATTGGCACGCTCATGCAGATAGCCCCTAAAAAGAAGAATGACTCACAATAACTATTAAACACGCTGGTGGAAACCATATCCAAACTAGAGGCTCAGCACAAAAGGTACCAAATAGTGACTGTTTATATATAGTTGCTAGAAGTTAGGAGGCAATTGTAGATTATACTAGCTTTAGTGTAACTATAATCTTAATTTCATTAATGACAGGAGGCGAATATTTGCTTAAGTCTCTCTTTACTAGAACTCCACAGCAGCACATTAACAAAGAGATAAAAACACCAGAGACAAAAAAAATCAGGAATCTATAAAAGGCTTCTCCCAACTATCTATTTCCTCTTTCACGCTGCGACAAATAAAGTACATGAACAATACACCACAAATACAATGACAGAAAAAACAAACATAACATAACGATGAATGCCATGTGAACTTGAAACCATGGAACCAGTGGGTGAAGCCTTGACCTTTATCCTGTAGAGTAGTCGGATCTTAGAACTGTAGCCAAACCATTAAACTGAAACGAGATAAACAGAGTCGAAAACACTGATTAGCGAATGATATGTACTGAGAAAACATGAATCCCCATCGTAAATACTGCCAGTATAATATCCCAGATAGTGAAAAAACCTGAATCCCCATCATAAAATACTGACGGTACCGTATCCCAGATAAACCCCAACTCCCCCAGATAACCAACCTAGCCCAGGAGACCAGGTTAATAAACAACAAGTCAGTCAAAACAACAAACAGCAAGGGAAGGGAGAAACTGGGAGGGAAATATTCGCCTCCTGTCATTAATACAATTAAGATTATAGTTACACTAAAGCTAGTATAATCTACAATTTTATAGCATGACAGGAGGCTTCATATTTGCTGTTTTAACGCTCGGACAGCAAAGACCAAAGAAACACGATCCGCCGTACCAATCTAAACTCTATGAAGATAGCTCCTCGTAACCGGCAGGAAAGCGTACAATGTCTTGGAGAAAAACGCCCGCCATGTCGGTACCTGAAGTTGCCGTGTTACGGACTGAAGTGAACTGAAAAAACCTATACGCCCCGCCAATGCCAACCACAACAAAGCGGTACATGAAGGGCGAGAAAAAGGGAAGAACCATTTAAACAAATGGTGACTTCGAACACCGCCTAAAGGTGGGAGAGCTACCAAAGTAAGAATATGACCCTCGGGTCCGACTAAGGCTGATAGACAACTAAGGTCCGAACCGCCAAACCCATCTGAAAGAAAAACAAGGTATAATAACTGAAATAAATCCAGAATCAGTGAATGGGCAAAACCCGGCAGAACCCACCATAGGAGCATGACAAAAATGCTTGTACACCCTGGGGAAAGGAATACCCGTCCTCAGGAATCATAAAAGGAATTCTAAGCAGAGCAAGGCCCACCGACAACAGTCGTACGCGCTACCTAATCTAATTAATATGGCAGTCCCCGGTAATAAAGTGACCGAACAATACCCGAACCCTGTAAAAGCGGTAGCAAAATTAGGAGATCCAACTACGTCAGGGTCGCCATGCAGACCAAAGTCTCACAATCCCTGAGATCAAATGAGCAAGGGTCCAGGGAATCCAGGAACTAGGTTCGACTCTGCCGAAACGGAGATCATAATTCCAAAGTACCAGCAGACCGAGGCACCTGTAGAAAGGTCCTGAGACCAAACAAATGGAGGAGACTCATCCACATCTCTGTGTCGAACACTCCTGGAGGTCCATCGCTGAGCAAACGGGTCCGTCATCCAGCCAAACTGGTCGGGGCCTGATGGGTCCTCCTCCATGGACTAAAGTCTTGATGCCAGGTCCTTCCAGAGAAAACTATTCCATATGTACGAGAACTCGGGCAGAGGACCGCCCTCCAGGACTCCACTCCTTGAGATGTAGAGGAGGTCGATATTTCCCTGGTTGAAAAAAACGAAATCCAGGGACTCGAACAAGGGAAAAGGCAGGGAGCGTCTGACCTTTCGGTCTGGGAGGTACCTCGCAGGGGGTCCAGCAAGCCCGTCCAGGTAGACCGTACAGCAAGATGTCCTATATCGATGAAGAGTCGCATCCGGGTCCCAACGCATGGAAAACGAGAAAGATCTCTTCAGATAGTTCTGGTATTCCTGAATGTCCTCAATTCCTCCCAACCAGGTTGTATTGTCGCCCAAATAACTGATGCACAAGATACCTATCTCACCAGGGAGAAAATAGAGGCCACCTTACCAGAACTGGGCCCTGCGGTCCCTAGAAGTTTCTTGAGGGCCGCGTCTAATTCACAGTAACTAATGAATATACGTTCAAACTTAGACTCGTGCCGGGACTCAGAGGGGCTCAGATCCCTTTATCCCAAGCACCTCCAGCGGTCCAAACTGCGTTTAGGATAGGGTCGTCTGCCACCCCAGACTTGGGGCCCCGTCTCGGATGTCATCCGAAAGTGGAGGCAAGTGTGAAATTCCGGGTCAAGGGTCCAATCCCCTATAAAAGGTACGGGTTGGAGCTGGGATAAGCCTCCATGAAGTACTTCCATGTAAAAAAGGACAGCTCTTATACTTCCTCGTATGTTCCGCTAGCACAACTCACTCGTGTAGCGGAGAACAATCGGCTTTCCAGTGCGGACTTAATAGTATAGGCACTGCAGTGGGCCGCACTAAGGATCTCCTGAATACTAGACAGGTGCTTAACCAGCAAAACCGCAGTGCCCCATCGGGATCTAAGTCTGGGTTTGCGGCTACTTTGTTCGGGAGCCCGGCTGGGAATACCGCTTGAATTATCCTGCGGGTTTCTCAAGCCAGCGGTCTACGGGCCCAGAAATGCACCGATGGTGCTAGGTGATCGGGCAGAGATCATTCCAAAGAAACCAGGTGAGCAATGGATCGAGGGTCAAAAAGGGGCGTTCCACGAGACGACCTTTTCTTCCAAGGTCGTCAGGGCCCCTGTAGTGGACTTTGTTCTACATCTCATCGTGCCACTAGGGGCCGTCATCATAATCCACACCCCCATCGTCCTCTGCCTCTGAGGGGAATCGGTCCGCCCGCCATTCAGCTACGGCGGCCATGGTGGGGGGTATACGGGGATCTTCACCCCTGCGCCACATAGGCAGTGTCGTCTGGCCGTCAAGGTCGATCATATCAGGGCTAGACACTTCTCCAGAGTCTAATCTTTCCGGGCGTCTGGTTCCGGGCCTTCATCCTACCCATAGTGCTTATGCGGCCTTGACTGCTTTCCACTCAGAGAGTCTGACTCCTCCAAGTCGTCTGCCTTTTTAAAGGTGGGCCCTGTAGCGTTACGCTCCTTATGAGCTTAACGGAGGACCCTGGCTGAAGCCTAATTCCACAGAGGTGGTCACTGCCATAGTAGTCATTGTCTGCGCTGTTAACCCGGATAAGGGTTCTCCTGTGCAGCGGTCCCAGGCAAAGCAACTTCAAGTTGTATAGAGGACAAGAGTCACTGGCAGGGAGATAGGGGCAGCACCCCATATAGTGACCGAGGCAAGTTGGGCAGCGCATGCAATGCACAAGCGTGAGTATGTGGCAGTAGGCTTGGCATGCAGACATTCTGGCACAGACAGCACAGGCCAGATCAATGGGGCACAGACAAAGCAGGCCAATCAATGGGGCACAGGCAGAGCAGGCCAATCAGTAAGGCACGGACAAAGCCGGCCCAGTCCTGGGGCACAGACAAGTCAGGACCTTCAGAGATGTACAGGTGAGGAACTGCGCATTCCATTCTTCCGATAAAATGTACCTTTTGCTCTTCAGATAAAATGTACATAACACTTCTTCAGATTAATAGCACATAACACACTTCTGTGAAACTGTAATTAACACACTTCTGTGTAACTGTACTTAACCTTCTTCTGTGTAACTGTACATAACACTCTTCTGTGCATCCGTACATAACATCCTTCTGTGTAAACATACAATACGTTCTTCTGTGTAACCGTACATAACATTCTTCTGTGTAACTGTACATAACATTCTTCTGTGTAAATGTACATAACACTCTTCTGTGTAACTGTACATAACACTATTCCGTGTAACTGTATGTACAACTCTTCCGTGTAACTGTACGTACATTCTTCTGTGTATTTGTACATAACACTATTCTGTGTAACAGTACATAACATTCTTCTGTGTAACTGTACATAACATTTTTCTATGTAACTGTACATAGTATATTACTGTGTAACTGTACATAGCCTTCTTCTGTGTAACTGTACATAGCCTTCTTCTGTGTAACTGTACATAGCATTCTTCTGTGTAACTGTACATAGCCTTCTACTGTGTAACTGTAGATAGCATTCTTCTGTGTGACTGTACCAAGCATTCCATTGTGTACCTGTAGATAACGCACTTCAGTTAAATAGTGCCTGACACTCCGTAAATAGTGAACTTGCATAATGAGTACACCTGTAGTCAGGGAACTCACCAACTGAGTTACCTCACAAGAGGTGCTCCATTGGTCAATATGATAAAATAGAGCGCTGCAAGCAATCATCAACAAACAAAAAGGGGATGAGTATAAGTGGTAACACTGCCAGTTGTGCCTGTATCCCTTGAGGGGTTGTGCCCAGCTCTATATGGCATGCCTGTGATCTATATTATCCACCATGGTCACCAGTAGCCTAACCTGCCAGCCACATGGGGCACAAAGCCAGGACAGCCTGAGGGTGCAATGCGCCCAAGTCATAGCTGAGTCCCAGTCAAAGCTACAGCACATGTGCCTGCCATCGACGGAACTAATGTGGTAAGTCTGGTAACTGGCCGGCCCCGCCCCCACGGTCGCGGGGAAGTGGGTGCTCAGGGCCCTAGCACTGCATGGGAAGCAGAGGATCTCGCTCGGTGGACTGAGCCGGCAGGCGGGATCCAACACGTGGGACCACCGGAGTCTTACTCCGGGGTCCCGGCGGTCGGCAATGGAAAGCGGTCGGAGGACCGCTTTCTAGCGGCCGCAAAATGGACAAAAAGTGAAGGGGGCAAAGCCACCCAGAAAATGTAGAGGGAGGAAGGGAAGAAAAACAAACCCAAGAAGAAAAACGATCCCCAGACAGGGGTGCCCAAAACAGGAAAATGCTGAAAAATCATAAGAGAAAATACATCCCTACAGCAAAAAGGTAGGGGCAGAAAAATACAATCTAAATAAATAAATCATAATGGCAGTAGGGAGGTAAACACATTCTAAACAAAGAAATCCCTGCAGCCATGAGAAGGTAGATGCAGAAAAACAGAGTAAATAAATCAATCAATCAAGCAATCACTAAAGCACTAAGCAGGTAGGTGAAGAAAATACAGATAGCTAAATAAATCAATCACTAGAGCACTAAGAAGGTAGATGCAGAAAATACAGTATAGCTAAATAAATAAATCACTAGAGCACTAAGAAGGTAGATGCAAAAATACCCTCTAAACAAATAAATCAATACAGTAATAAACATATAAATACAGTAAAATATCCACAACCACCCATATATAACAGGAGGTAGTGGTACTCTGACCTGTACTGTCTGCGGAGCAGCAAAGAAAGAGGAAATAGATAGTTGGGAGAAGCCTTTTATAGATTCCTGATTTTTTTGTCTCTGGTGTTTTTATCTCTATGTTAATGTGCTGCTGTGGAGTTCTAGTAAAGAGAGACTTAAGCAAATATGAAGCCTCCTGTCATGCTATAAAATTGGTCTTGCTTCTCACCCAGCGACACCAATGAGGTCTACAACGCTCACATTTTTTTACTACATACATGCAAACAAGGGAGGTAAACATGCTGCGAGGTCAACAGATTCATACCCACATACATAGAATTAAATTGCACTCTGGTGGAATATCACAACTCCTTAACGACATAGCGAAGGAATTTGAACATTTCTACTCCTCACTTTACAATCTGCACAATACCAGAAATAATAGCAACTTTAAAGATAAGAAGTGTCAAATCCAGCAATGCTTCATTGAATTTCCCCCTGCAGATCTTACTCATGCAGAGGCTGAACAGCTGGACTCTACTATTACCGAAGAGGAAGTAAGAATAGTGATCAAAGCTGTGAAGACAGGTCGAGCTCAAGGACTGGATGGCCTAACACTAGACTATTATAAGAAGTTTAAAGATATTCTGATTCCACGACTGACAAAGGCCTTCAATAACTTCATAGGTCAATTTCACCAAGAATCTCTTGCAGCCACAATAGTTGTCCTACCCAAACCGGGGAAGGACCCTGAGATTTGTGGGAGCTACAGACCAATCTATCTTCTGAACGTGGATGTCAAGCTACTCGCGAAGGTTCTCTCCTCCAGACTGTGTCATGTACTGCCAAGAATGGTTCACCCGGATCAAACGGGATTCATCCTGGGATGCAAAGCAAGAGACAGCACTCAGACTACTGACTATCCAACATCTAGCTTAGAGAAAGGGTTTACCCTTTCTACTTCTCTCGACCAATACAGAGAAAGCATTCAATCGGGTGGACTGGACCTTTATGATGGAGACATTGCGGGCCATGGGCTTTGGGAGCAACCTTCTGAACTGGATCTGGACTCTATACAGCTTCCCTAATGCCTAGGTATGTGTTAACAGGGCTCACACAATTTGACCAAATGTGAAGTCCTCAATATCTCAGGACCCGATGATAAATGTATCCAAATTAAGTCACTCTTCCAAATTAAGTCACTCAATTAAGTCACTCTTTCCTTTTAAATGGTGCGATACCCAGATTAAATATTTGGGAATATACAGATCCAGGGATTTCGCTGAAAACTCACACCACTTCTTCAGCAAATTCAAAAGGACCTAAAACTTTGGAAATCCACCACCCTTTCATGGCTTGGCCACATAGCGGTAATAACAATGGATATACTAACCAGATTACCCTACATATAGAAGATGATATCAATGGCATTGTCAACAGCCTACTTCTACTCTCTGCGATCTTCCATTCTACAATATGTATGGGGAGGTGAGAGATCCTGGCTGCAACATAAACTTTTATGCTTACCACGCTCATGGGGTGGCCTCACCTTACCTGACCTATGCAAGTATCACCAAGCGACGGCCCTCCACAGAATCCTGGACTGGCATGTGGCCTCAGGCCACAGACAGTGGGTGACATTGAAAAAGGTGTCACCCACTCAGCTTTACATGCAGGGGTATGGAACTCTGGCAACTCCATAATGTCAGAAGAAGAGCGATACTCTCCGATGGCCAAAACACTAACGAAGCAGATCCATGATGTACCCCACCTGTCGCCTAATCCTAGTCCCCTCATGCCCTTGACACATAATCCATTGCTAGGTGGCTATACCTAGCATAGCCATACCTTGGAGATTTGGCATACATCTCGCTGAAAAGGGTCCTGGGGAACTCCGGACTAATATCTCTGGAAGACCTCATGGAGAACGGAGCGTCCTCACCACTGCAGAGATTTCATTATTCCCAACTCCAACACTTCTATAGAGGTTACTGGGACAGCTTTGCACTGCATCGAGACACAACATGGTTTGAAGAGCTATGTACTCATCAAGGCAGCCTGCCCAAAGCTATATCAACACTGTACCAACACGTTCTGGTGGGGGGCCTGGACAACAAGATAACGTTAAACAGCGATGGGAGGAACTAACAGAAAAATGTTTCTCTGATGTTCAGTGGGAAAAAATCTTAATCTCACATCACAAAAGCTCACTAAGTTCCCGATACCAAGAAGTTAATTACAAACTACTCTCTTTCTGGTACAGGACACCTAACCTACTACACAGGATCTTCCCATCGGTACCGGCGACATGCTGGAGGTGCAATGAAGCAGAAGGTACAGTGAAACACCTGTGGTGGGAATGTGCTGGCATACGACCATTCTAGGAGGAGATCAGGAGTAAGATCATGAAAATTATAAGGGACAGTCTCCATCTAGATATTGACAACATGCTATTACACTCTACACCCCTCCCAATCAGTAAATATAAGAAATCTACACTTATACACCTTCTTAATGCTGCAAATCCCTGATAACAGCACTTTGGAAACAATCCACGTCTCCCACGCTGGAACAATGGATGGAGAGAGTGGAAGAGATGAAGGCAGCTGAATCGATTCAAGCCTCACTGACGAACACTGGCAATAAACTCATTGAGTGGTTGCAGCTGTGGATACTGTACCTGGCAGAGCAGGACGAGTGCTTGCTGAGCGATAGGGGGGCATGTACCCCAATACCTGTATACTTTACTCGCTTTTTTCATCCTTTCACTGTGCTTACCCTGCCTCAACATCCTTACTACCTATTTTTTTCCACATACCTAGGACTAATTCAAATAACACCACAGCCCGCTCTATCAAAACCACCGGCTCTATGTGATACAAACTATTAAACGTCTGACTTGGAGGGAGGAGTCCTGGGATAGGAAGTTAATGCACCAAATACATTTATATAATATGCATCTGGAGGCTGACAATGGGAGACAGTAGGAATGTGCAATGAAGTGCAAGGGAGGGCTTGAACCACCCTGACCATGGCCATACCCATTGCACTGGGTGGAAAATGGGGGATATTGTGAGAGGCCATCCCGAAAGCCCTGTATCCATATGTTCACATGTATTGGAAGTCAGAACAACCCGACCACCCCCAGCACAATACGGCCAGAATTTGAGGCCACTGTCGGCTAATATTCCGAATTCTGTCCCCGCTCTTCCAAATTACACACGATCACCTGATTCCATTTGGAAGGCTGGTAGACCAATTGAATGCAACCCTAGGTAGTTGATTATACACCCACTCTCTAACTTCCAGTCATTTATCAAAGCTACTGTATCATATTGAATATGTATCACGCTACTCCTGTAGTTGAAGGTTCAAGAATGATATTTACTATGCCATGTTGTTGGAGTGACTGAGACCTGCAAGTCCTTCCGCATCACTTCTCTCTGTACATTTTCTATGAAAAATCAAATAATAAAAAACGTCTATTTCCCTAATAAAAGCTGAAAAGGAAAAAATAAATAACCCAAATAACACAACAAAAGCATAATTTCAGCATTTGAGTAGACAGTCCAAGCAATTACAACAGTAAGTAATGACCTTTATATTTAACTCACTTTGGTAAGGGTAGTTTTAGCAGAATGGAGGATGTGGAAGCCAGATTGAAGAGGGTCAAGGAGAACGTTACTATTGAGAAAGTGGAGTTATACGGGTAAATAAAACCCCTTGAAGAAACTTAGAAGTGAAGGAGAGGGTGGGGTGGTAGTTAGAAGGAGAGGAAGAGTCAAGAGATAGCTTTTTTAGGATTGCATGTTTTGAGGGAAGAGGGGAAGATGCCAATATACAAAGAGAGGTTGAATGAGGGATAGGACCTGTCTAGGGGAAAGAGATTGGACAAGTAGAGAAGGAAGGGGATTGAGGGAGCATGTGGTGGGTTGAGAGGATAGTAGACATTTAGAGACCTCTCGCTCAGAGACAGGGATAAAATTGGTCAAAACTGGAAGAAGGTGCAGAATGGAAACTGGGTACTGGATTGCAGGAAGAAAGAGGGGATACTGTATTCCTGATTTGGTTGATCTTATCAACAAAGTGACATGAAAAAATCACTAGCTGTGAGGTTAGTTAATGGTGGGTCACAGTTGCATGAAGAAGGTAGCTAAAGGTATGATAGAGGTGTTTGGGACCATGAGAGGAGGTGGACATGAATTAGGAAAAATACTTTTGCTTGGCACGAGAGAGGGCAGATGTTTAGAAAAGTTGCATGAATTTGTAATGTGGGAAGTCTGGTGTGGTGCCAGACTTTGTGCAGCAACGTTCAGCAGTATGGCCTCATTGTTGAAGATAGCGGTTGAGCTTGCTATGCCCAGGGTTGAAGGTGTGGCTGATGCCTTGATGAACTTTGATTGGTGCGGCCAAATTTAGTGCAGTAGAAAGGACAGAATTTTTGTATGAGGTTGCTTGAAAAAGACAGGATAGAGTTGAGAGGGGAGAAGGAGGTGATAAATTGAAGTCTAGATGCTGTTGAGCTATTAGGTTGATTAATAGGTAGGTTAAAGTTAACAAGGATGAGAAAAGGAATGTCAGAGGAGAGAAAGTAAGGAAGCCAAGCAGAAACATGGTCTAGAAAGAGTAGAGGAAAACCATGAGGGGTAGATAACAGCAAGATGGGCAGAGAGAGGGGTATAGATTGGGAGGAACAGTGAGGGGAGAGCAAAAACCCTACACCACCATTATAAGCATTTTTAGCATCACATTGCCTGGGCAGGTGGGATAAGTGCAACCCACCATAAGATAGGTAGGCCAGGGGCTGCTGCGTCAGAGGGAAAGAGACAGGTTTCAGTCAGTGACAAGAGGCTTATACAGCAGTAGATGAGAAGATTGTGAATGGCAGTAGATTTTATGGTGTTATAGATTGAGCATGCTTTCCAAAGGGCACAGCAAAATGAATGGAATGAAGTTGAGTGACATGTTATATATAAAAGATTTTTGGTTGTTCTGGTAGAGCTGTGGGTATGGTGGGAAGCAGGGGGCCAGCATTAGGAGACACATCCTTAGCTCTTAAAAGCAAAAGACGGCCAGAGAAAGAAGATGTAAATGGGATGTGAATATATGTGTGTTAGATATTGTCTTTTAGAGGAGGAGAGGATAAGCAGATATGTGAAAAAAATGGCATGGGATGAAACAAGGGGTGAAGGAAGTATAGAAGGAGCAATGAAGGTTGAGTTACTTGTAGGTGGTGGGTAAAATGAAAGGTGGTAGGTAGAGTAGCAGTTTGTTAGCAAGGCAGGAATAGGTGATAATTAAATATGGTGAGTAATTAATGTGGGAGATTGAAAGATTTGTGACTGCAGATGGGAGCTAGCAGCTAATGACCATAATTAAGTAATAAGGGGAGTCATATTAAAACAGGTCTGTGTTGTTACCAGGTTTGTGTGCCAGACTGAGGCTGTAAAAGAGAAAAGATGAGAGGGTGAGCAGGGGTATTTGGGAAGGGGCAAGTATTGGGAATTAATGGTATATAGAGTTGACTAGGAACTGAAATAGACCTGGTGACACAGATACTAAGAGTGAAATATTCTGTCTGTAAGCATACAACATAAAATAATAGTACAAATAAATATAAAATAGAAGAAATAGCAATTGAGAAAAGTAGAATACAGTTGATATAGGTGGGGTGGTGGGAAGATGGAATATCAAAGGTGCATCTTGCAGCTCTCAGGGTAAGGTAGACTCTGAAATGATTAGTGTTAGATGCAGCCGTCTTGATGACTAAAGTTCTCAAAAGACTATCTGAGAGTGTGTTTTTCCAGGATTGTGAGCAAAAGACTGAGGCTTGTAGTACTTAGGGTAGGGAGCTCTCTGAAATGCTTAGTACTAGGTGTTGCAGTCATGATGACTAAATAACCTTCAAAGCTTAGTTCAGCAGGTGAGAATTTCCTTATCACTGGAGTCCTTAACTAAAAGAGATGTTTGTAGTAAAGCTAGGGGGATTGGGGATTTCCATATGTGTGCAATATTGCATCTGGAAGCAGTAGCTATTCTTGCAACTAGCTTGTTATTACAAGGGTTAGGTTTTTGAGAGTTTAGAGAGTAGAAGCAACAAAATGTCTAGGTGGAGCAGCTTCTTGGGATGAGAGAGAATATATTTTTAACGTGTTTCTAGAAGGATTTGAGCAAGATAATTCCCAGCAGACATTTTAAAAGAGGGCAATCTCTCCAGAGTTTTTCCAGCAAATGTTTTAGTTATTTTACTTATGTAAAAGAGATGAGTTGGGGTTAAGTACCATTTACTTAATGTTTTGTAAGGCTGTTATTTGTGAGTCATGCAAGGCTATAAAGTAACAGTCGCTGATTTCCCATTTTGCAATGCATTATATTGTATATATGGGAAAAGAGTATAAATAGTGGCATATGTGGATGAGACTTGACCGTTTTGGACGGGAATATAAAGATCAGCATATTAAAATAGCGAAATGCATTGGCAATCATTTTGTTCAACTCCATCCTGATTTGCAAAGAGAAATAGTTAATATCAGGGCTTAAAATATGTAGTAATATGCTACTAGCCAGGCCTTAAAAGTTGTTTGCCACTGGAAGGTATTGCATACACTTTTTTGGTGAGTGGAAATTTTTAATCTTGGTTATATAAAGTTGAAATCTAAAACAAATAACTAAGGCTAAATTTTAAGAATTTTGCCTTGGTCAAGTCTGAGAAAGGCCAGACTTGACCAAGGTTGAATTTTTAAAATCATAAAGATAATATTTTTTACTAATAGAAACAAACTATGCAGAGATACATACAAGCTTTTGGAGAGTGTGCATTTGAAAGTTATTTTAACTGTGGTTATATTTTTTTGGAGGTAAGGAAAATAATGTTTCTATCACCATCGGTTAACATAGTTATATAGTCTATGTATCTATTAAGGCTATAAATGCAAAACTTTTAATTTAAATAAATGTAATGATCCTAGAAAATAATTTTAAACATAAAATGTATTTTTTTGTGTTGAAAAAAATGATTGATACCCTGCAAACACATATTTTAAGGCTAATTAGAAACACAATTTGTCAGGCTAATGGAACATTGCCAAATGTAGTAAACCATGAAATGCTCACTTACAAAACAAAAAGATCTACTGCCAGAAATTCATATTAAGCAATGCAACTCATTTAGCTCTTCAATACTTTTATAACTCTCTGTTGTGCTATGATGAATTTAGTTTATTTGGATCTCTCATTCATCATGACAATAAAAACATTTTCATAATAAATGGTAATGTAAATTAAACATATTTTGTAATACATATCTAAGTAACACTGTAAATACTTATCCAATATACAAATAAAAATGTAAAAATTACTCTTTACTTTCTAGGACCTTTTACAATGCCACAAAAAACATAATTTAAGCATTAAGGGACACAGCAGATATAATGGTTTCCCTACATCTGCCAAGTTACAACATAAAATTTTAATAAGAAATGGCCGCAAGGTCAGAGTCTAGTGGTCTCATGAGAACAGAGTAAGAAAGCGGGGGTAACCCACAGGGAATTGAGAATAAATAAGGAGAGAAAATCTGTTCACATTGCCTATATTAGGTTAACAAAAGTAGTTTAAAAACTAAAGTAAACTTTATTAATTGGGTAAGAGACACCAATCTAGAAAAATAAACTCGCCGTAGCTGGCTAACTAGACAGTGAGTCAATAGTGACAGCTAGTGTAGAGGGCATGAAGAGAAAGACATAATATCAAAATAGATAAGTCAAGAGGGGTATAAAGAATACAGAGGAAAAGGATAGATAGTACAGAAGACCTCACAGGTCGTGAGGGATAAAACTAAAGAGAGTGCTGAGACAGTTCCCACTAATTAGCCACGATAGGCTAATGATGAGAAGCCCACACAATGTCTTTAGGTAATATCGTAATTTTCCTATGTATCCATAGGAGTGTACACTGTAGCGTATCCCAAGTAGCAGGGTTCAAATACTGTCATGAACAGTGCTAGTGTCAAAGTATCGAAGGTTAAGATACAGTACACTATATAAACATAGTCAAACTGAGAAGGGATACTGCTATAAGAGAGGTACATCGAAGTTTGTTGCTATCACTGCCGACAGGGCGCGACGATTTTAGCATTCCTATCACTTGTAGCGGTACTTACCCTTTCCAGGGGCCGGCCGGGGTCCTCTCTTCTCGCCGCGCGCGGTCCTGCTCCTGCACGAGCCGCGCGCGGCTCAGCCAACGAGAAGATCAGTCAGGCGGGCAGTGACCGCGAGAAGCGGTCACGTGTCCCGCCCGACACTAAGAGCGCGCCGCGCGTCTCGGGCGCGCTCTTAAAGGGACAGTGGGAGACTAAATTAGAATCAGTCTCCCATTGGCCCCTGTCAGGCCACATTCCCCATACACTCACGTTTTGGGGGCGTGGATATGACAGGGGCCAATCAAAGTGAACCTTAGGGTTTTTATACTCACCTGTTTCCCCTTGCTCCTTGCCCTATCGTGGTTTCTGTCCAGTTCCCTTTAGTGCTTGTATCGTTCAGTTGGTTTTTTGGTGCTTGACCTTGGCTTTGTTCCTGACTCCGCTCTCTCCTTATCCTTGCTTGCTTATCCGCTGTTTTGTCCTCTGTGTACCAGTCCTCGGCTTGTTCTACGTTACGCTGTCTCTCAGTTCCCTTGACCTCGGCTTGTTCTGACTCTGTCTTTCTCTCGTCCTAGTCCGGCCATTCTAAGGTCCGGTAAGACGAACTCTGTTTCTTGTCTCTTGACTGTTGAACTATTCCTGCGTGTTGGGGTATATTACCGTGACATTACGATAGGGCCATGGACCCCGCAGGTTTAGGACAACAGATGGCCACTCATGAGGCTAGATTCGCAGAACAGGATCACCGTATGGGTCAAATGGCTCAAGCCATCCAGACACTGTTATCCAGATCAGCTCCGGTACCTGTACCTGCGCCTCCTGTAAACCCTATACCAGACACTGCTAATATGCCTAATGCTTCAGCACATCTAACCCCGCCACCTAGGTATGGAGGAGACGCTAAGACATGTAGGGGCTTCCTTAATCAAGTGGAGTTCCACTTTGAAATGTACCCACGTTCATTTCCCACTGATAGATCTAAGGTGGGTTTTCTTATGCACCAACTTACGGATAAGGCACTAGAATGGGCAAATCCTATTTGGGAGGCTAATGGGCCTATGGTACACGACTTCACTAGCTTCCTCACAGCATTTCGTAGAACATTTGACACGACTAAAAGGTCAAAAAACGCCGCCAGGGCATTAATGAGAATAAAGCAAGGATCTAAATCTGTAGCCGATTATGCTATTCAGTTCCGTACCCTTGCCTCACAGGTAGATTGGACTAATAATGGGCTTACTACCGCGTTTATGGAAGGTCTGTCTGAAACTATGTTGGATGAGGTAGCAGCTAAGGACCTCCCTATACCCCTGGAGGACCTGATTGACTATCTTATCGATATAGATAACAGGATCCGTGACAGGTTATATACCAGGTCCAGAAATAGACATTTTGTTCCCTTTAACTCCCCTAGAGCTGAGACTCCCGAGGGATCTAAAGGTTCTGAGGAGGAACCTATGCAGTTAGGGGTTGCTAAACTTACTGACGCTGAAAAGCTTTATAGGGGTAGCCAGTTTATCTCCAGATTCTGGAGAACGTTTTGTACTGAGATGGGTATCTCCCTCTCGTTTTCTTCAGCCTACCACCCCCAGTCTAATGGAGCTGCTGAACGTGCCAACCAATCTCTAGAGCAGTATCTTCGTTGTTTCGTGTCCCACCATCAGAACAATTGGGCTGACCTTCTTCCTTGGGCTGAGTTTGCTCGTAATAATGCTGCTCATGAATCCTCCGCTAACAGCCCTTTTTACGTTGTCTATGGCCGACATCCCGTGGTTCTTCCAGCTGCATTCTCCTTACAGGGCATGCCAGCTCTGGACGAACATTTGGCTAGTCTACGTAATACTTGGGAGCAGGTTCAGTGTTCTTTGGTGGCCTCAGCTGCTCGCCAGAAGGTTCAGGCAGACAAGCATCGCAGGGCGGCTCCATCCTATGCTGTGGGAGACCGGGTTTGGCTTTCTACTCGCAATATTCGTCTTCGTGTGCCTTCCATGAAGTTGGCCCCTCGTTTTATTGGTCCTTTTCGTATCTTGCATGTGGTTAATCCTGTCTCGTATGCATTGGATCTTCCAAAAAATTTACGCATTCCTAACGTGTTTCATACCTCCTTGTTAAAACCCCTCCTGTGCAACCGTTATACTTGGCATGTCCCTCCTCCTCCTCCGGTTTCTGTGGAGGGCCATGAGGAGTTTGAAGTGGCAGCTGTAATTGACTCTCGTTTGCTTCGGGGTCGCCTCCAATATCTGGTACATTGGAAGGGCTATGGGTCTGAGGAACGCAGTTGGATTTCCGCTGACGCTGTTCACGCTCCTCGCCTTGTGCGTTCTTTCCACGCTCGTTTTCCTGCCAGGCCTGCTCCTCCCCGCCCGGTGGGCGTGTCTTCAGGGGGGGGTACTGTAGCGGTACTTACCCTTTCCAGGGGCCGGCCGGGGTCCTCTCTTCTCGCCGCGCGCGGTCCTGCTCCTGCACGAGCCGCGCGCGGCTCAGCCAACGAGAAGATCAGTCAGGCAGGCAGTGACCGCGAGAAGCGGTCACGTGTCCCGCCCGACACTAAGAGCGCGCCGCGCGTCTCGGGCGCGCTCTTAAAGGGACAGTGGGAGACTAAATTAGAATCAGTCTCCCATTGGCCCCTGTCAGGCCACATTCCCCATACACTCACGTTTTGGGGGCGTGGATATGACAGGGGCCAATCAAAGTGAACCTTAGGGTTTTTATACTCACCTGTTTCCCCTTGCTCCTTGCCCTATCGTGGTTTCTGTCCAGTTCCCTTTAGTGCTTGTATCGTTCAGTTGGTTTTTTGGTGCTTGACCTTGGCTTTGTTCCTGACTCCGCTCTCTCCTTATCCTTGCTTGCTTATCCGCTGTTTTGTCCTCTGTGTACCAGTCCTCGGCTTGTTCTACGTTACGCTGTCTCTCAGTTCCCTTGACCTCGGCTTGTTCTGACTCTGTCTTTCTCTCGTCCTAGTCCGGCCATTCTAAGGTCCGGTAAGACGAACTCTGTTTCTTGTCTCTTGACTGTTGAACTATTCCTGCGTGTTGGGGTATATTACCGTGACATCACTAGACTGATTAGACTCTACTTGCAGTGTCTCTCGTCACCTCTCCTTGCCCCCCCCCTCCTATACTTACCATTATTTGAGCTACACTTTATCTGGACGGGGAATGAGGTGCTGACTAGCTAGTGACACTACCGACCTTGGTAGCAATACGAGCCAGCGATTGTACTAGCAGCAATAGCCTCTCCATGTATTACGGCGGCAGCCGGCCATCCCTTGAGCTTTGCATACCTCTTTACTCCTCTTTCCTATACCAGGTACCCTCGAAGGTACCCTTTCCTACTATATTTATTTAGGAGTTGCTCTGACCCGACATACTCCGATCACCACTCAATTACAACATCACACGGTATAGGAACTTTTAGCGGTTACACCCGCTACCCCGGTACAAATTACAGCACAAGGTTATAGCATGGACTTAGCTACTTGCATGCCGTGATATATACATGTAATCTACGGCACACTACTCTATATGATCACTGGCAGTGATAGGAACAAACTCCGATGTACCTCTCTTATAGCAGTATCCCTTCTCAGTTTGACTATGTTCATATAGTGTACTGTATCTTAACCTTAGATACTTTGACACTAGCACTGTTCATGACATTATTTGAACCCTGCTACTTGGGATACGCCACAGTGTACACTTCTATGGATACATTGTAAAATTATGATATTACCCAAAGACATTGTGTGGGCTTCTCATCATTAGCCTATTGTGCCAGCGATTGAACTAGCAGCAATAGCCTCTCCATGTATTACGGCGGCAGCCTGCCGTCCCTTGAGCTTTGTATACCTCTTTACTCCTCTTTCCTATACCAGGTACCCTCGAGGGTACCCTTTCCTACTATATCTATTTAGGAGTTTCTCTGACCCGACATACTCCGATCACCACTCAATTACAACATCACACGGTATAGGAATTTTTAGCGGTTACACCCGCTACCCCGGTACAAATTACAGCACAAGGTTATAGCATGGACTTAGCTACTTGCATGCCGTGATATATACATGCAATCTACGGCACACTACTCCATATGATCACTGGCAGTGATAGCAACAAACTTCGATGTACCTCTCTTATAGCAGTATCCCTTCTCAGTTTGACTATGTTTATATAGTGTACTGTATCTTAACCTTCGATACTTTGACACTAGCACTGTTCATGACAGTATTTGAACCCTGCTACTTGGGATACGCTACAGTGTACACTCCTATGGATACATAGGAAAATTACGATATTACCTAAAGACATTGTGTGGGCTTCTCATCATTAGCCTATCGTGGCTAATTAGTGGGAACTGTCTCAGCACTCTCTTTAGTTTTATCCCTCACGACCTGTGAGGTCTTCTGTACTATCTATCCTTTTCCTCTGTATTCTTTATACCCCTCTTGACTTATCTATTTTGATATTATGTCTTTCTCTTCATGCCCTCTACCCTAGCTGTCACTATTGACTCACTGTCTAGTTAGCCAGCTACGGCGAGTTTCTTTTTCTAGATTGGTGTCTCTTACCCAATTAATAAAGTTTACTTTAGTTTTTAAACTACTTTTGTTAACCTAATATAGGCAATGTGAACAGATTTTCTCTCCTTAAGTTACAACATAATATACAAAATACCAAATAATCTACAACACAACAATAGAGGTCACAGAATTACAGACCTGCTTCAATTTCCATTGAGCTTAAATAGTAACTCTTATTGTGCACGACAGAGTAAAAATCATCAAGATACTTGAAAGTCCCAGAAGGGAACTGAAACGTCTTTCTTTTTCATATGCTAAAGTAAAGACTTGGACATTATTTACAAGACTATGAGTGCTACCAATTTTTTAAATACTTATACATTAGCTTCATATCAATATTGGGCTGTGTTTATGAAAGGGGCTCACCCTCTATTAAGGAAAGCAGTATTATGTACTGTAATAAACTGTAACATGAACAAAAAACTGGCAGTATGCAGTATAAATATCAATATTGGGCTGTGTTTATGAGAGGGGCTCACCCTTCAAAAAGGAAATCGGTATTATGTACTGTAATAAATGGTAACATAAATAAAAAACTGACAGTACGCAGTATAAATATCAATATAATATGAGTGCCCAGACAGCCCCTTTATGCCTCAGAGTGAAATTCCCGACTTGCGGTATTGGGACACATCAATTTTTAGACTGAAACAGCTGAAGAAACCTAAAAAACAACCGCCAGGATCTTGTACAAGTGCACAGGATCCAAGATGGCCACAGACTACCTGAGGAAGTACTGGAAAAGTTATTTGCGGTCCACAAGAGCCCAGGAAATCCAAAGAGGCCAGAGGTGAGCCTCTCAAAGTCCCGAGGAGAAGTAAAAACCCCAAACAAAGGCACAAAAATACATTAGCTAATATATTTGATTAGCTTCAAATATATATATTTGAAGCTAATCAGTGATGTGCAGCCTGCTGGCAAGCTGGACAGCACTAAATATAACATGCAAGTGATCTCTCTTATGCTTTTCCTATTCTATTTTGCTATTATCTTCTTTGGCTACGTAATGAACCACCTTTCAAACTTACTCCTATATTTTGTTTAAAGGGACACTATAGTCACCAGAACAACTACAGCCTATTGAATTTGTTTCTGGTGAGTAGAATCACTACCTTCAGGCTTTTTGCTGTAAACACTGTCTTTTCAGAGAAAAGCCAGTGTGATAACTTTACTGGCCAATCCTCAGATGGGTGTTAGACATCCTTCCTGGGTCATGGCTGTCTAAAATGCATCCAAACATTCAGTATCTCCTCCCTCTGCTTGCAGACACTGAACTTTCGTTATAGATATTCATTGATTCAATTCATCTCTATGAGGAGATGCTGATTGGCCAGGGCTGTGTTTGAATCATGCTGGCTCTGCCCCTGATCTGCCTCTTTGTCAGTCTCAGCCAATCCTATGGGGAAGCACTGTGATTGGCTCAGGACACCACTTCTGCTGATGTCAGCAGGCAGTGGGCAGGTCTAAAGGAAACAGAGCCAGAGCTAGCACCTCCAGACTTCTATACAAGTAAGATTTTGCTATTTTTAGGGAGGCATGAGGGGACTAGAGGGGCTAGATGGTGGTTTTAACCCCATTGGGTCAGGAATACATGTTTGTGTTCCTGACCCTGTAGTGCTCCTTTAACAAAAGCAAGCAGTGTGGCAAAATAGATTCCCTGTCGTGTGTCTGGTAAAACAAAACTTCCATAGTTAATGGGTGGGCAGACATACCACCCTCTACATGAGAGATAAATGTACATGGGAGATAAATGTATCTGACTACATCTGTGGCTGGAGGTTTTATTGAAGAAATACCCTGTTCTAAAATAAATGTTACATTGGGCCATCAGTAACTGTCAGGATCGGGACAGGGATCCAACACGCAGAGTACAAACAGGTACAGGATACGTATACCGGACCTTAGAATGGCCGGACTAACGTACGGAGAATATAGAGAATAGTCAAAGACAAGCCGAGGTCGAGGGAACGAGAAGACAGGTAAGCGAGGAACAAGCCGGGTCAAGGGTAACAGAGATAAACAGAGTAAGTCAAACAAGCCGGGTCAGAACCAAAGGGATAACAGAAATACAAGAGCATTGTGTGACTAGGCAAACTAGAACCACGACAGGGCAATGAGCAAATGGGAGAAGCAAGTTTAAATTCCCTGGCTCGGAAGGGTAGACACGCCTCCGACGAGTCCTGATTAGTCTCTGAAGGATTGAGTGACAGATCGTTCCGGGTTGGCGTCATGACGTCGGTTTCCGGACGTCATGCTAGAAAAGGAAGTGAGTCCCTCGCGGCCGGCGTTTACGTGACCGGATGGACCGCGAGGAACAGAGGAAACAGCACGTCCGGACGGATGGACGTCTAAGTCTCTACCTCTCTCGGAGGTAGAGACTTCAGGTACCCTGACAGTACCCCCCCTCTCAGATACGCCCACCGGGCGGAAGGAACCGGGACGAGATGGGAAGCGGGAGTGAAACGCCCTGCGGAGACGAGGAGCATGAACATCCTCCTGAGGTACCCAACTCCTCTCCTCAGGAGCATATCCCTTCCAATCGACCAGATATTGTACTCTCCCCCGGGAGATTCGAGAATCGATAATAGAGTTAACCTCATACTCCTCCTGACCCTCCACCTGAACAGAGCGAGGAGAGGATGATGTGGAGGAAAATCTGTTACAGACTAGTGGTTTCAACAATGAAACATGAAATGAGTTAGGGATGCGTAAGGCAGTTGGAAGAGCTAGACGATACGCAACTGGGTTAATGCGAGTTAGCACCCTGTAAGGTCCAATATAACGAGGAGCGAACTTCATGGAAGGCACTTTTAAACGGATGTTTCTTGTACTCAACCATACTCTATCACCAGGAACAAACACCGGAGCCGCCCTTCTACGTTTATCAGCGTGTTTCTTAACCAGCATAGAATTGTGCAGAAGAATCTGTCGAGTCTGATCCCACAACTTCCTCAAATTGGCAACATGAACATCAACCGACAGCACCCCCTGGGAAGAAGAAGCCGAAGGGAGAATAGATGGATGAAAGCCATAATTCATGAAGAAGGGGCTTGAACGAGTAGAATCACAAACAAGATTGTTGTGTGCAAACTCCGCCCAAGGAATCAAACCAACCCAATCGTCCTGTGTTTGGAAACAAAACAAGGTAAATATTGTTCAATCTTTTGGTTGGTGCGTTCAGCAGCTCCGTTAGACTGAGGATGATAGGCAGAAGAGAAATTCAATTTGATACCCAGTTGAGAGCAGAAGGACCTCCAAAAACGGGAAACAAATTGGGAACCTCTGTCAGATACAATTTGGGAGGGTATCCCATGTAATCGAAAAATCTCCCTTGCGAATATCTCCGCCAATTCGGGAGAAGACGGGAGTTTAGGCAGAGGAACGAAGTGAGCCATCTTGGTGAATCTGTCAACCACGGTGAGGATAACAGTCTGTTTTTTAGAGATAGGTAAATCGACAATAAAGTCCATAGCCAAACAGGACCATGGCTTCTCTGGAACCTCTAAGGGGTGCAGAAATCCACAGGGAAGAGTATGAGGTTGCTTGGTCTTAGTACAAACCTCACATGCACCGATGAAATCTTTAATATCCTTCCGTAAATCAGGCCACCAGAAGTCCTTAGAGATCAAAGCACATGTCTTGCGAATACCAGGATGTCCAGCCACCTTGCTGTTGTGGAAACATTGCAACAGTTCCAGTTGTAGAACAGGAGGAACGAAACGTCGACCTTCAGGAGTCTGTTTAGGAGCTAGATGTTGCAGTTTAATGATCTCGGCAAGTAACGGAGAGTGAATCCTGAGATTCGTGTTGGCGATAATATTGCATTTCGGAACTATAGAGGAAAGAACCGGTTCAGATATAGTAGAAGGTTCATATTGGCGAGACAAAGCATCGGCTTTGGAGTTCTTAGAACCAGGTCTATAAGTAAGCACATAATTGAAGTGGGTCAGGAATAAGGACCAACGAGCTTGTCTGGCGGACAGTCGCTTAGCTTCCCCAATATAAGACAAGTTCTTGTGATCCGTTAAAATAGTAACAGGATGTAAGGTCCCCTCCAATAAATGTCTCCACTCCTTTAAGGCCATAATGACCGCTAAGAGTTCCCTGTCGCCAATGTCATATCTACTTTCAGGGCCAGACAGTTTCTTAGAAAAAAACTACAAGGGTGTAGTGGTTTATCCACCCCTAACCTTTGCGACAGAACAGCCCCTACGCCTGTCTCAGAGGCATCGACCTCGAGTAGGAACGGCAGAGTCGTATCAGGATGGACTAGAATTGGAGCAGAAGCAAAAAGATCCTTGAGAGTCTTGAAAGCAGCGAGAGCTTCATTAGACCAAGTCTTAGTGTCAACCCCCTGTCTGGTCATATTGGTAATAGGTGCAATAATAGAAGAGTATCCCTTAATGAAGCGCCTATAATAATTGGAGAAACCAATAAACCTCTGAATAGCCTTGAGTCCCTTAGGCAAAGGCCACTCTAAAATGGACTGGAGTTTGTCAGGGTCCATCTTAAAGCCTTCCCCAGAAATCACGTATCCAAGAAAGTCTATCTGAGACTGGTCAAAGCTACATTTCTCCAATTTACAGTATAAGCCATGTTGCAGGAGTTTGTGTAATACCTTTCTGACCTGTCTGTGGTGGGTCTCAACCTCTCTAGAGTGTATCAGTATGTCATCCAGGTATACAATAACACAATCATGTTGAAATTCCCTAAGAACCTCATTAATCAAATCCTGAAATACTGCAGGTGCATTACAAAGACCAAAAGGCATGACCGTGTATTCATAATGCCCATAACGGGTATTGAACGCTGTCATCCACTCGTGTCCTTGCTGGATTCTCACCAAGTTATATGCCCCTCTGAGGTCCAACTTGGTGAAAATTTTAGAGCCTTTCAGACTATCAAACAGCTCGGTAATCAAGGGAATCGGATAGGCATTTCTGATGGTTATCTTATTCAAACCTCGGTAATCAATGCAAGGTCTTAGTGAACCATCCTTCTTTTTAACAAAAAAAAAACCAGCCCCGGCAGGAGAAGAAGATCTCCTAATGAATCCCTTGTCTAGATTCTCCCGAATATACTCCTCTAGAACTGAATTCTCCTTAGTGGATAGGGGGTATACATTGCCCCTCGGAGGCATGGTACCAGGTAGTAAGTTAATTTTACAATCAAAGGTCCTGTGTGGAGGTAGAGTATCAGCATTCTTTTTGTCGAATACTGCTTTTAAGTCTAGGTACAGGGGCGGTATCTGTATCTCTGTAGACTGGGTAGAACTACCTGGTGTGTTAATTACACCCAAAGGGGAAACCCTCCGTAAACAATTCTCCTGGCAACCCTGGCCCCATGAGAGTATCTCCCCTAACTCCCAATCAATAATAGGGTTATGTCTCTTTAACCATGGGTAACCCAGGACTATGGGAACAGAAGGAGATGAAATAAGCATAAGCGATAAGTTTTCCTCGTGTAAGATACCAACAGTTAAGCTAACTGGGATGGTCTCACGAGAGATAACAGGCTCAAGTAAAGGTCTACCATCTATGGCCTCAACGGCCAAGGGTGTATCCCTTAACTGGGATGGGATAGTGTGTTTAGTAGCAAAGGTTTGATCGATAAAATTCTCAGCAGCACCGGAATTTATCAAAGCCATGGTCCTTAGTACTCCCCTTTCCCAAGTTAAAGAAACTGGTAGCAGAAGCCTGTGATCTTTATAATTATGCGTAGAGGACAAAATAGAAACACCCAAGGCCTGTCCTCTAGAGAAACTTAGGTGCGAGCGTTTCCCGAACGATTAGGACAATTCAGGCGTAGGTGACCTCTGACTCCACAATACATGCATAATCCCTCCCTTCTCCTGTACTGCCTCTCCTCCTCTGAGAGGCGAGTATTGCCTATCTGCATAGGTTCAGGACATAGTGAGGTAGTGGAATCAGGACTTTGAAATGCGGGAGCTAATTTAAATGAAGGTCTAAGGTTCCATCAATACGAGAAATGAATGAAATTAAATCCTCCAAATTTTCAGGAAGCTCTCTAGTAGCAACCTCGTCGAGGATTACATCTGATAGCCCATTCAAAAATACATCTATATATGCCTGCTCGTTCCACTTAACTTCTGCCGCCAAAGACCTGAACTCTAGTGCATAATCCACAAGAGTTCGGTTCTCTTGTCTCAGGCGCAACAGTAATCTAGCTGCATTGACCTTTCTACCAGGAGGGTCAAAAGTTCTTCTAAAGGCAGCTACAAAGGCATTATAATTATATACCAAAGGGTTATCATTCTCCCATAATGGGTTGGCCCATCTCAGAGCTTTCTCAATGAGTAAGGTGATAATAAATCCAACCTTCGCCCTATCTGTAGGATAGGAGCGAGGTTGTAATTCAAAGTGGATACTGATCTGGTTAAGGAAACCACGACACTTCTCAGGTGTGCCACCATAACGTACTGGTGGTGTAATACGGGAAGAGGCACCTACAGTGGCTACCTCTAGGTCTGAGCTCACAGGAGAAATAGAAGTAGTACGCGTCTCCTCTGGCGGGTTATTAGCACGAGACAATAACGCCTGTAGTGCTAGCGCCATCTGATCCATTCTGTGCTCCATGGCTTCGAACCTAGGATCAGAAGGACCAAGCTGACTGTTTGTACTTGCAGGATCCATTGGCCCTGTCGTAATGTCAGGATCGGGACAGGGATCCAACACGCAGAGTACAAACAGGTACAGGATACGTATACCGGACCTTAGAATGGCCGGACTAACGTACGGAGAATATAGAGAATAGTCAAAGACAAGCCGAGGTCGAGGGAACGAGAAGACAGGTAAGCGAGGAGCAAGCCGGGTCAAGGGTAACAGAGATAAACAGAGTAAGTCAAACAAGCCGGGTCAGAACCAAAGGGATAACAGAAATACAAGAGCACTGTGTGACTAGGCAAACTAGAACCACGACAGGGCAATGAGCAAATGGGAGAAGCAAGTTTAAATACCCTGGCTCGGAAGGGTAGACACGCCTCCGACGAGTCCTGATTAGTCTCTGAAGGATTGAGTGACAGATCGTTCCGGGTTGGCGTCATGACGTCGGTAGTGCGCTCAGGACTTCAGAGGGCGGCATGAATGACGCCTTCTGAAGTATGTGCGCATGTTTGGCAAAGCCGCGCATGCGCACAAGGGAGCAATGACGCTTCCAAATGGAAGCGTCTGATTGCTCCCTAATCGCGCCCGCCTATTTCGTCATTTTGACGAAATAGGGGGCGCGGCTTCACAAGGCTCCCGGCGCTGGAACCAGGTGAGTAAATGCGGCTGCCTGGAGAGTCCCTTTAAGACTATAGCTGCTACATGTTTATAAGCCCCTGGAGTATTGCTGAATAATTTTCTCAATCCTTACATAATTTCTGCCCTCTGTAGTAGATTGCTTCCAGCACAACACACATAAGAATATTACCACTCAATAATGCTACAGTTATGAATAAAAATAGGTTCTGTTTTGCTAGATGGAAGAAAGAATTATCGACTATTAATTTTAGAGAACATTACTATTTATTGTATTTTCTATAAGTATCTTATTTACAAATAAAGAACTTTGATTAAGCTCTTTGCAGCCAAGGATGGAATTATTCCATCATGATTGTCCTACCCTAAAGGAAATCTTAAGGGGAACTTGAAAAAATTATTTTATTACATGACAGGAGGCTTCAAATTTTGCTTAACTTTCTTTACTAAAACTCCACAGCAGCACAAGTTTGAAAAGAAACAGAAACAACCAATCAGAAAACAACAGAGGTAATAAGAATCCCTCCCAATGATAACTCATCCTCTTTCTTTGCTGCTCCTCATCAGAACAGGAGTGCCACAACCTCCTGCTTATTGTGGGTTGCTGTGGCCTTTTTTGTATTCACTTCTGTCATATATCTGCATATTTTAATATATTTTGTTATATTTTATCTATATTTATATATATTTAGTTATAATATTTCTATTTAGTTTAACTAGTTTTTTATTTCCATTAAGTCATATTACTTTTACCTTTTATTTACATATTTTTCCTTTATTTCAGCTGTATTTTAGTGTTTTGTGTATTATATATTTTTTTGTGCCTTTATTTTGGGTGTTTATTCCTACTCTGGACTTCGAGAGGCTCACCTCTGGCCTCTTTGGATTTCCTGGGCTCTCGGGGACCGCAGAGAATGTTTCCAGTGCTTCCTCAGGTAGTCGGTGGCCATCTTGGATTTTGTGCACTTGTAAAAGATCCTGGCGGTTGTTTTTTAGGTTTCTTAAGCTGTTTCTGTCTGAAAATTGATGTGTCCTGATACCGCAAGTCGGGAATTTCACTCTGAGGCACAAAGGAGCTGTCTGGGCACTCATACTGCTAGCCCAACATTGATATTTATACTGCGTACTGTCAGTTTTTATTTATGTTACCATTTATTACAGTACATAATACCGATTTCCTTATTGGAGGGTGAGCACCTCTCATAAACACAGCCCAATATTGATATTTATACTGCGTACTGTCAGTTTTTTGTTCATGTTACAGTTTATTAGATTTCATAATACTGCTTTCCTTAATAGAGGGTGAGCCCCTTTCATAAACACAGCCTAATATTGATATTTTGGGTATCTCCCCCAAGTCTGCTTCCCAGCCACTTGCAGGGACCCTGAAACACTTCTGTCCCAGTTAACAACAAGCAAGGTAATAGACTGCACCCCTATAGCAATAAGATATAGCAGAAATATATAACATAAAAATATGACATCAGTTGATTCAATCTACATACATTGAGGTAGGATGGTTTCTGTAACCTTGAAGGTAGTGTGCAAACTTACAATAGATAGTCATCATTGTTGTTTAAAAAAGTAATAAAATCCTGGGCGTTGGGTATTGGGCCATTCCATATTAAAAACAAATCATTGATATATCTATAGTAGGCCACCAGGCTCTCCACCCAGCCATGCCACCTCCACACCGTTCTTTCTTCTCATTCCGTCATAAAGAGGTTGGCATGGAGAGAGAAAAAAAAAGAAAAAAAAAACTACATGTCCTATGAATGCTTGAGTTGTACCGAGTGCATCAAACCAGGAAATTGAATCCTACACACCTGATTTCAGCAATTGAAGATAGATACCACATATAAACCAGGACTTGACAGGACTACCTACACTTCTGAGGAAGCCCAGTCAGGTGAAATGAGTAAAGTGTCGGTACTGGAAGAATTCACTCCCTATATATATATATTTTATTTAATTTAAAGGTATATTTCCATTTTATTACTTTTTTTATTTTTTATCATTATATTCCTGTCATCATCTCCTGGTGTATCTTGCATATCCTAGGTGGGGATAATACCACCCATGCTTTTCATACCAGAGCAGGCCATTACTCTGCATATTGTAAGTAGGATACTGCTTTTTATCCTTTACTTTGTGTATATACATACTATACCATAAGACCTTTCTATTGTGTTTTCTCATATATACTCGACGGAAAGAACTATCAAGCAAAGCTACAAATATCCATAGACGGGGATTGTACCATCCAGGCGCATTACAGCAGACCTCTTAGCAGCTCTATCTATTGTGAGTTTGCACACTATATTTCTACCTCAAATCGTTTAAATAACTGTTACATATTGCACTTTTGTTAGTCCATTTCTGTTTCCTTCAAGGTTACAGAAACCATCCTACCTCAGCATATGTAGATTGAATCAACTGATGTAATTATATTTTTTATGTTATATAATTCTGCAATATATATATGTGGTCTATCACCTTGCTTGTTGTTATCCGTTTTGTCAGTGAGATTTTGGGAATTCTCACAGATTTACTGCTTCCAACCTAACTTGTTTGTAGTGAGCGGTTACTCCTACCTCTATCTGTACAGCTTCTGTCCCAGTCACCTTCTGGAGCTTTTGCACCCGACCAGGCAGAAGCTCTTCTTCTAGGCAGGTATTGTCCTCTCTGCCTATTCCATTGAAGCCCTTCTTCCAGGCAGGTATCATCCCCTCTGCTTATTCCGCTGCAGCTCTGCTTACAGTGATTATAGTTATTGCCTTTACACGGGCAATTGCCGTTCTCAGGCCTAGCTCTCTTGATTTATCCCAGGTCTATAAGGAATCCTGCAACCAGCAAGCAGGTCGGAAGACTCTGTCACTAGGATCTCTAAAAATCCACACAGGACACAAGTTCCATAAGGAACTGACATACAAAACTTTATTTTTCTTGGGACTAGATTTCTCAGGTAACAGATTAAATCTCTAACAATGTTTGAGGATTTGTTGATATCTTATACCTAAGTAGGTAAAATGTTCTTTTGCATATGAAAAAATCAAATCTTTCGGCAATGTTCGCCCTCATCTGAGAGTTTATAAACAAGGAGAGAGCATTTGATTTAGCAGTAATAAACGTATAATTTAAGAATTTACTATAATTGTCTATCACCAGCATTAGTTCATTAGTTGAGCTTACTGGATCTTCCATAATTAAAAGAATATCACTTGCGTAAAATTTGTTTTTTATTTCCGTATTATCTTGGAAACCTTTTATATTAGCATTAATTTTTATCATTATAGCTAAGAGTTTTATGCTTAGAACATATACAAGTGGTGACAGAGGACAACCTTGTCTGGTTCCATTATGTTGATCAAACCAATTTGAAGCTAATCCATGACTATGGATATTATATTCCCAGACTGGTTTGAATTATCTGCACCCAATGACAGGGACAGCAAAGGAGACCTCCTTGATTTTGAATGTAAGAAGCAATATTTTTCAAGCATGAATTTATTTTTATATTGTATAGATCACTGTAGTACTTATCAAAGGCCTTAGCAATTTTATAGAGATAAATAGATTTCCTTGTCCTAATTTTAGAGATAGTTCTGCATTTATTCAATCTTCTCAGTTTGTCTGTTAAAAGCTTATTGGCTTTATTGCTTTTGTAGTACCAAGAAGGTGTTAATGTTTCTAGTAATTTCTTTATTTTAATTATTTTAAATATTTACTGATCATTCATTTTTTTTTAAACTTATTGATCGCTTGAGCAGTAATTAAAAATGGTTTAGATGTATTGATTGTAGTATGTTCTTCACGTTTGATATATAACACAGAAAGAACATTTTTTCTATAAACTTTATCCTGCAACGTCCACTTGATGAAGTGACCCCCTTATAATACATTTAAAGGCTGCCCAAATAACAGAAAGAGAAGAATCAGGAGATATATTTTAACTACTAGTAGTATAAATTTCCTAATAAAAGCTCTCTTTTGAGGAGATTCCAATACATATTATTACAATTTTTATGCAGATCTTATTTTAATGAACTGATCTCTTGGGTCCAAAGAAACTAAATTGTGATCCAAACAGGATATTTCTAAAATATGGGTTTTCTATGGCTCTTTGTGCGATACCGCAATCCATCAATTCTCGAGTATGAGAGAAAGGCTTTGCGAATACCACATATAGTCTCTTAATTCAACATGGAAGATTCACCAAATATCTAAAAGGGCTTTACTATGAATAAAATAGTGAAATCTAGTTGCCTGATCGAGGATGTCTGTATCAATTGTCTTATCTGAAAAGGACTGTCTGTCTATCTTAGGGTAAGTGACAGTTAAAATCTCCTAGCCAGATAAGTGAGCCCTATTTTAACCTGTCCAGCTTCTCCCAAAAGTTAAGGATAAACGTAATCGATGAACCTTTTGGTGCATATATATTTGCCAATGTATAAGAGATTTTGTTTATATCACAAACAGGGCCGGTGCAAGGATTTTTGCCGCCCTAGGCAAAAACAAATTTGCTGCCCCCCCCATATGTCCTGCCCACCATGTAACATCACAATGCCCCACCCATATACTCTGCCATATGGGCCAACGCCAGTCTTCACAAAGTGTCTTTTATCTGAAAAGACAGTGTGTTTACATGAAAAAGCCTACAGGCACAGGCTAAAGACACCAGAACCACTACATTATGCTGTAGTGCTTCTGGTGACTATAGTATCCATTTAATGTGAGATTAGTGCCACTAATAATATATTGGATTGCCTACTTACCACCAGATGAGGACAAGAGGCTGATGATGGGCTCAGTCTGGCTCCACAGGTCTAGTGTAGAAGAGGCTCTCTGGAGACTTTTTTTAACAGTGCTCACAACAATTAACGAACAGGAAGCAGCTCCATTTTTTAGAGCCCCTTACACAGCTCAAGGTCTGGGCACCCAGGGCTTCACCGTGACTATGCCCTCAATGCCCACCCATAAATACCTACATGGCCCACCCATGAGTTCTCTCCCAGGAAGTGTATGTGTGTAGGGGATGTTTTATGTGTTATTGTAGAGGATGCAATGTGGGTGTGTGTATAGGGATACCAATTTGTGTAAGGGATGTAGTGTGTTTATAGGGCATGCAGTGTGTGTTTGCATGTAAGGAATGCATTGTATGTTTCTGTGTGTGTGTAAGGGGTGCAAGGTGTGTTTCTGTGTATGTAATTGAATGCAGTGTGTGTCTGTAAGGGGTGCATTGATTGTGTAAGAGATGCATTTTGTTTCTGTGTGTAAGAGAATGAGTGTTTGTGTGAACGTAAGGGATGCATTGTGTGTTTTTCGGGTGTGTCTGTGTGTGAGTAGGAATGCATTGTATGTTTCCGTGTGTGTGTGTGGGGGGGGGGGGGGATGCATTGTGTATGTGTGTAGTGTAAAAGAGAGGGTTTGTGGGGTAGGGGAGCAGCTCTTTATTTTGTAAAAAATGTTCATAGTGCTCTCCCCTCCTGTCAATTATTGATTTCCCCTTCCCTCCTGTCTCTCCGTGTTCTCCCCTTCTGTCCCTTAGTGCTCTCCCTTGGCCCCCTGTCCCTCTGCAGTCCCCCCTTGGTGGTCTTCTCACTCCCCCCTCTCCCCCTTAGTGGTCCTCAATCCCTCCCCTTAGTGGTCCTCCCTCTCCCAAACCCTTTAGTGGTCCTCCCTCTCCCAAACCCCTTAGTAGACCTTCCACTCTTCCCCCCACCCCCTTAATGGTAATCTCCCCCCCCCCTCAGTGGTCATTACTACCCTCCTTAGTGGTCCTCCCTCCTTACCCCCCTTTGGTGGTCCTTCCCCCCCTTAGTGGTCCTCCCTCTCCCAAACCCCTTAGTGGTCCTTACTCCCCCCCCTCCCCTAATGGTCCTTACTCCCCCCCTCCCCTCCCCTAATGGTCCTTACTCCCCTCCCCTAATGGTCCTTACTACCCCCTCCCCTCCCCTAATGGTCTTTACCCCCCCTCTCATAATGGTCCTTACTCCCCCCTCCCCTCGTGGTCCTTACTCCCCCCTCCCCTCGTGGTCCTTACTCCCCCTCTCCCCTCCCCTAATGGTCCTTACTCCCCCCTCCCTTAATGGTCTTTACCCCCCTCCCCTAATGGTCCTTACTCCCCCCTCCCCTCGTGGTCCTTACTCCCCCCTCCCCTAATGGTCCTTACACCCCTCCCCTAATGGTCTTTACACCCCCCCGTCCCCTAATGGTCCTTACCCTCCTCTTCCTTCCTGCCTATGTAGCGTGGCCGGGTGGCGCGGAACGCGGGACAGGAACTTCTGTTTCCTGTACCCGGCCGCCGGCGGACTGAAGGGAAGTGCTCATTCAGTGAGCACTTCCTGTCATTCTGCCGGCAGCCCGGCCTCGCGCTCTGCGCTTCCCTCCTGCCGATCACTCAAACCCGGCCGCCGTCCATACAGCAGTGCTGCGCCGCCTGAGGCTTGCTAAAGCGCTCAGGTGGCGCAGCATGAGGAGCCGCAGCGGGGATTTTGGGCACGGGGATCCGGCATCCCCTGCTAAGGTGCACCCTAGGCGGCCCTGATCACAAACCACTATTAAAATTCTCTCTTAATCATCATATTCAACATGCTTAATATCCAAATCCAATGACTGAGAGAGAGAAAAGCAACACCTCTTTTTTATCTTCAAGAGAAACAGAGATAATAGTGGAATATTCCTGATTTAAAACAAAATGTATCTGACCTTCTCTAGTGGGTCTCCTGAATGGCACAAATATCAATGTTCTATTTACTCAGTGTTCAGAGCAAGATTGATATTGATACTTTTATACAAGGAATTCAGTGAAGCACATTTAACCATTGCCAAAAAAACTCCTTTCTCCATCTCTCTTTTTCATTATCCACTGTTGAAAAAAAAAGACAAACTATATTAAATAAAATAGAGGCACAACCATAGGTATAAATACATTTCCCAGTGATAATCTCTGGATCTATGTACTGACCCCCCTGTCATGTTACCCCTAAGCATGACAGGTTGGGAAGCTACCCCCAGTGGCAATAAAAAAAATATTAAAACAAGGATCCTTGTGGGTGATATGAATAGAGTTTCTCTCTCCTCTTCATCTCCCCCATTCTCTTTCCACCTCCCCCCTCTTTAAGACGGGGGGGAGAGGGAGGGGGAAGGGGAAGAAAAAGAACACTCTTACCAATACACAATAATAATGAATTCTGTAGTTCAGTGGTTACAACAAATAAAAAAAATAAAAAATTTTTTTACTGAATATACACTTTGAAATTTTCCAATTCTTCTGTTAGAACTGAATTATTCATCAACACACTATTAAAAGTGTATAATCCAGCAAAAGAAGAACCCCCAATTCAGGTATTTCCAATGTGAAGCTTGGCAACATAGTACAAGTGCATATAAGAAACTTAAAATTAGTAACATTCTACTTACCCCTGATTTCTTCAACCTTAATTAGTGAACTATGATGTATTCTGTGAATAATTGTGCAATTTTAAATTGCACAATCCTTCTACTGGAACCTGTTAGGCTGGAAATCACAACATAATCTGGAAACCCCTATGCTGCCATGGACTTATGCACCAACAAATAAGTTTATGTTTTCCATTATCTCCATAATAAGCTGCTGGGAGTACTCAATGAAGTTACACTACTCAGATGTAGTATCAATAAGCATTCAAAGGTTTTAATGTGTAGTACATCGTATATACAAAAAAGTTTGTCTAGGGGTGTATACATCAACGGCAACATTAACCAATCATGGAAGTCTCAGAGCCGAATGTATCATTTTTCATATAACATTCATATAACATTTCGGAATGCTGTTAGTTAGTCTCCTGTACACTGATGCAAGAGACAGTCTTAGATTTAGTAACCCAACTTGGAATTGCAAGTGTAAGAAAGAATGCTATTTTTTTTTTTAAGTGCAGGATGTTTATAAAAAGATAGCATAAGCTGGTGTCAGGTGAAAGAACACAAGAACAGAAAAATAGTGGGGGGGGGGGGGAGCTTGGAGATTCATGTGAGCAGACACACTTGAGCAAATCTCCCGCTCAGCAGATTGACCAAGAGACAAAAATCTCAACTACTACTAGAAATGATGAACGAAAAACGATCAGTAAACCCCCATGAACACCCAGGCCACACGGTGGCCAAAAAATCCGGCAATCTGGACCACTTTTTCAGGGAGAAATCGTGGATCCTCACCGTGGACATGGAGGACAGTATGGAGCTGCCATCTTTACCATGCGATTGCCGTCCGGGAAGCCCCTCCGCATCGGAAAAATCTTCAGCATAAAAAGACACAGACCTGCTGGAAATCCTGCAAAACTTACCCTTCAGAGATGATATTGCAGCAATTTTCTTCAAAATTGGAGACCAGTTTCCAAGACAAGCTGGCTTTGCTGACGACTGAAGTAAGTTAAACAGGCCGCAGAGTAGCAGACCTGGAGGAAGACAGGGAGGGGATTCAGCAACAAAATACAAATGGTAGAATCAATCCAAATGGCTACCAATTCAAGACTTACTCACATGATGAGACACCTCAACGACATCGATAACAGGGGACGGCGGATGAATCTAAGGTTCTGAGGCCTCCAAGACCCATATGACAGCGGGGAAGATGTGAGCGCCATCTTGCAGGAACTATTCACCAAGATCCTACAGAGGCTTAAAGACACGCCAATAATTCTCGACAGAGCTCACAGGGTGAGCAAACCGAGAGGCCTACCAGCGGAATCCCCGAGAGATATAATGTGCAGTGTGCACTACTTCAACCTAAAAGAAGATATTCTCCGTAAATCACGGTCAGCAAAATGCCTGCAGAGAGGAAAGACACTGATCTCCATATACCAAGATCTACCATGGACAACGCTGCGGGGGAGAAGGTCTTTGAGGCCTATAACCAGTCTACTAAATGACAGAGAGATCAGATTGGGGCTACCCTTTCTCCCTGACAGAACTACACAAGGGACAAACAATTTCTCTATGTTCAGCTGAGGATATACTAACATTCCTCAAAGCATTGGGACTACTCTACATGGACATACTGGACTGGTTTGACTCCACTCATTCGTCACAAACCTTATCGCTGCCTCAGAGACCACGGTGGCAGTCTACCATGAAGAGGAAGCGACCACTTACGAACCCAAGACTGACACAGGATTCACTGAGGAGCCGGGAACCAAAGCACACCACCTGAATATACAGATAAAATATTGGCTTGCTAATGCCTAATGTGCTCACTCTGGGAATTTGGTGATGAGGCTTTGATAGATAGCCCTCTGACCCATCTTGTTACTAGACCTTACATTCACTGGCTTGTTTCCTTACGATATTGCATAGATGGTTGTTGTGGGCTGAAAGGGAGGAGGTCAAATAGGTTGGCATTGGGGACATGAAATCCAGGCCTTATTCACTTGGTCTGGGTAAACCATTCTTCCCCCCCTCCCACTCCCAATGAGGGGATCCATACAAAGTCCTTCTAAACAGAATCCATGCTTACATGGGAGGCTGTAAACATCGGTCCCATACAAGATTCTCTTAGCAACAGCGACAAAGTTAGTACAACAGGAAATATTCATGAGGGAGACAAGGAGTTACAGTTAGTAGATGAGCTCATAGAAAATTATTTGGGAAAAAAACAAACAGGTTTTCGGTAATGAACGTTCCAGCTAAATGGACATCCATACCCTATAAGAGGTGCAGAGCATCTCTCTATAAAAACCAAACTAACAGTGGTTTGGCTACAAATGTTTATATGTACATAGATCTGCAAGTCGGAGCAATGATGGCTCTTGCAATCTAGTCCAGATACCATATGTACCTTTTTACCAGTGGTCATAGCAAATTGCTATGACCTCACCACTCCACCAGAAGATGCATACCAGCCCCCCTCTATTCTCCTAGAGTGGTGCTTTTAAGGAAATGTACCTTTCCATACTACCTACACCCCGCCCGGGTCCGAAACCGGGATATCAACGGGAAATGCACCATATTACTGTTATAGATGAGTCAAGATTTGCTCATCTTTTAGTTATATTATATGTTTCTAATTACATATGTTTTATGTTTGACTGTTATTAACGTTTATGATACAGCAAGACATTGTGACACGGTTCCAGGGTGTAACAATGGTGTAGACCAGAATGTTTGAGAAAACTTCTCATGATGGGTTTGATTAACCTTACCTCCTACAATGTTAGGGGTTTGAACTAAGAAACGCATTTTAAGGGCTCAAATGCACCCGAGTTATACCATAAGAAATATCCTCACATACATTATAGTAACTTTACCAAAAATAAAACTAGAGGTGTGGCAATCATGGTTGGAGCACATATACCCTTTACTGAAGGTCAATATCGGGTTTACTAAGGTGACACTGGTTAATGTATACTTACCCAACATAAATCAAAGTGCATCATTCAGACGCATAATGGCAAAGATCAACTCCAAGTGGGAAGGTGAATTGATAATTGTGGGAGATTTCAATGTGTCGTGAGATGCTGGTCGGGACAGTCATATCTAACAACCGCAAGAACACACATGAAACAATCAATGCATACAGATCAATTAGTAGACTGCTGGATAATCAGGATTATACATTCTACTCACACTCCAACAACACCATGAAGCCCTGAGTCTGGTCACCAAGTCCAATATAGGACACATAACGTGGTCGGACCACGCGCCAGTTTCGCTCACTGTCTCAATCCCCACTATGCCCAAATCTTTCCAGCAATGGAAGTTAAATCCACATATTCTACAAAATCCAAAAGTGAAACAACACATACTAGACAGTATACAACAATATTTTCATGAAAATAACACCCCAGATGTCTCCCCATTTATGCAGTGGGTAGCACACACAAGTGTGATCGGGACTAGGCACTAAATGGATTAAATGGTTGGGAGCTATATTATTATTATTATTATTATTTTATTATTTATATAGCGTCAACAAATTCTGTAGCGCTGTACTATGGGTGGACTAACAGACACATAATTGAGATCAGACCACTGGACGTACAGGAACAGAGGGGGTTGAGGGCCCTGCTCAATGAGCTTACATGCTAGAGGGAGTGGGGTATAGTGACACAAACGGGTTAAAGTAGGGGAATTAAATAGTTTGTTAGAGAAGGGTTTATTGAGTGCTTGGTAGGTCATTTTTGACAGTTGCAGGAAAGGAGTCATGGGGTGGGGGATGAGAAGCCTGCTGACAGTTTAATTGATACGATTTAACGAAGAAGTGAGTTTTCAAAGATTTTTTGAAGGAGTGGAGGCTGGGTGAAAGTCTGATTGAGGAGGGAAGGGAGTTCCACAGAATAGGTGCAGCCCTAGAGAAGTCTTGAAGGCGACCGACTGCTAGGATTAAAGTGAATGGACAGCTATCACAACCCTTTGAAATTAGAAATGGGATGCGCCAGGGCTGCCCCCTTTACCCTCTGTAATTTATTTTAACTATCAAGCCATTCTTGCAAGCAGTGAGAAAAAACACAGACGTTAAGGGTATACCAGTTAGCCAACTAGAATCCAAGGTATCAGCTTTCGCAGATGACCTAATGTTCACCCTGACAAACCCAGACACATCACTACCCCCTCTGATGAGTGAACTGACTGGGTATAGCACAGTATCTAATTTTAAAGTAAACATAGAAAAGAGTGAAATCCTAAACTTGACCATGGGAGACAAGGAGGAACGGGATCTCGCCAACAAATTCCCGTTCTCCTGATCGAAAATGACATTAAAATACCTAGGGGTGAACATCTCAAAAGATTTAAACGACTTATATCCGGCAAACTTCCCGACACTAATAAAATCTATCTAACAAGATCTAAATAGATGGCACAAGCCCTACTTCAGTTGGTTGGGTCGACTTAATATTACTTCGATGAATGTCTTGCCCCGCACACTATACATGCTGAAAACATTACCAATAACACTGCCAAAAATATTTTTCAAGACATTGCAACAGGCCTTCATGGGGTTTATCTGGGCAAAGAAAAGGCCACGCATAGCGTACCAGACCCAAATTTGCCTCCCAAATACACTATATTACCAATATGCGGTGCACCTTGGAAGTATATTAGATTAGGTCAGGGGGACTGATTCCAAACTATGGATACAAATAGAACAATCCCACGTACAAACGCCAATCAAAAGTATACCATGACTACATGCAATCATGTCATGTGACTTTGTACCCAGCCACCAGCTTATTTCCATGACCTTACGAATCTGGAAAAAAATGCCACTGCCAAACATTGCCCCAGGGATATCCCACATTTCCCGATAATCCAAAACCCACTTTTTCAGGCAGGTGAAAGGGGCTTCACCTAAAACCAATTCATGACCTCTCACAGATCAATATACCACCAATAGGAGAATGGTTATCCGATACACGGGTAAGACCTATTTCTCAGTCGACCACACAAGATCTTCCTTCTTTCAAAGTTTTCAATACAACCAATTGAAACACTTCATCTACACCCTCTCCATCTCAGAGACAGGCATCAGAATGGAAACTAAATAAGAACAAATGTTCTCACAAAAGACAACGTCTACCAAAACTTTATCTTCCTGCTACACTATATTACAAATCGCCAAACAATCGTCATTGCCTCGATATATGAAAATGTGGAACAAGCACCTAACTAGTACCCTGCCTGAACAGATATGGCTCAAAATGTTTCAGAGGGCATTCCACTTAGATATAAATATACCCTTATAAGAAGCAAACCTAAAACTGCTCACTAGGTGGTATATCACACCACAAAACCTACACAGCATAAATAGCTCTATAACCCCACTATGCTGGTGATGTCACAAGGAAAAAGGCAGCTTTCAGCATATATGCTGGGAGTGCTCCATAGTAGAGAAGTACTGTAGATAGGTGAGGGAAACGATTAAGGGGGTACTGGGCCTATCCCTGACATTCAATGTACCGAAGATGCAATTGCAGGTACCTGAGCCCACCTCAAACCAAAATCCCCAAACTCCCTCCTCTATTTTCTGCTTACGACAGCAAAAATAGAAGTGGCGGTTGTGGCGAAACCAGTCTCGCCACTGGGCATTGGAGAAGACTGATTGCCAGCCTCCTGCCCTGTGACTATGGCCCCATGTTAAAATGCTTGATTTTCCCCTGCAAAGACCCGAAAGCCGGGTCATTCTGTACTTTCCCTATGTGAGCAGTGTTACCCCAGATAGCTATGCCATGGAGCCCATTCGGATAACGAAAGACTATGTGAAAGACTTTAGCTCCATGGCAATTGAACTGTATGTATGTGATCTGAGCGCCATTCAGTCATAATGTGCACTCAGATCTAAGCTATCTGGGGATTGTCAGGGTATTTATATCGGCAGACATTTTGTGCTATGGTAGAAATTAAAAGTGTATATTCTGAAGTCACTTTGAACAGACCAGAATCCATTTTGTTAGTTTCAAGTTAACAAAGAGACACGGAATTTCTATCCTTTCTCTAAAACTTTGCCCGAGCTAAAAGGAATGTATAGTATTAACAAACCAAGTGATAAGAGACTGTCCAAATTGCTAATGGAATAGAATAAATTCTAAACCCAGACATAGGTGACAGAGAAGATTAAATAATTAAATTTTACTTTCTATATCTAACAGATTCCCATTGTATTGAAGGGGTCATTTTTTATTTCACGAACTGTCATATTAGAAATTACAGCAGAATTTGGAGACACATAGTCTGGACAAAACTTAAAGAAACCGTTTGATCTGACGAGTAAACTTAAGTTATAGCAACAATAAAGATAACGAAAATGACGTCAAAATAGCCACCAGGAAAACTCTTTCCTGGATAGGTATGTTTAGTGGGATGAGACTGCCATCTATAGACCAAATATTAAGTTGCTATCTAAAAAAATAACCACACCTCTAGTGTTCCCATTGGTCTATAGCCAGTGACGAACAGAGAAACTTTCCCTTTAAAAAGTTAAGACAAAGGGAAGAGAGGGGCATTCAAAGGCAATCAAAAAGGCATTCAAAGGTAATCAGGCAATCAAAGATCAAGGCAGATGCAAGGAGGTATGCAGAAATCAAAAGAGTCGGAAGCAGGCTAAGAAAGAAAAGACAGAGACACATTCCTGGACACTTAGCTACCTGAGAAAATCTGGTGAGAATATCTATTTAACTGGTAAATATACTGGCTTCATTTAATTAATTTAAATTAATTAAAATTTTCTAATAGCATGATATATAACTGGATAATTCACGATCAGATTTCGATATTTAGAAATCTTAGTGAATAAGAAATACATTATTAAACTTTTTATTCTGCAGGTAAAAACGATAATTCTGTATTTATGTGACATATCACATGTTAGCACATCGTGATATTTAAAAGAAGATAGAGTATCTGTTTAGGCAAATTATTAAAATATCAGATTGTAGAATTTGGTAGATTTCTTCTCATTGGATGGATCCAGGAAATGACTAATGACTGGCTTAAATGTTATTTTATTTAAAATTACGTAAGAATAGATCTTAAATGCCTAGAAGAGGTCTAGCCAGCATTGAAAGGGTTATTCTAACTGTCAGCTAATGTTTTTACGACCTCACGCTGCACTCTGTTCTCTGTGCGAAACTTTCACATTCTTTCTCTGTGAAGAAAGTCGTAAATCTTGTCTTGACGGCTAATGTGTAGATGCTAAACTGCGTTAGCCATTGGGGGATGTGTTTATATTACCATATTGTATTGCATACTCATGTTATACTGAATTTCCATTGATTATTATCACGCATGTTACTTATTATTATTATTATTTGAATATAAAAATAAATTGTATCTATTTTTGTAACAAATTGTGATTTTATTGATATGGTATACATTTCACTTATAATGATAACGTTCTTTGGGATCTGAGGATTAAAAATAGTGGGTAATTCTCAACTGTTTACTATTATTATCCCATAAATATCCCCACAGGATATGTTGAATGTATATGTTTTATGCAATAGCTGCACAGTTATATATTTTTATGTATTTTATTGTATTTTACTACCATGTGGCTAATGGAGTTTTGTCTCTGTCCTTGGAGATAATTGGATTACTTCCCAATTATCTCCAGGATAGAAGACTCCGTGGAACTGGTTTTGGGCAGAAAAGCCATGCTTCATTTGGTCAACTAGAACTTTCCCTTAACTTTTTAACCCCTGGATGGAATTGGCTGAATTTTGACTATGTTTATAATTAAAGTGTGCTGAGTTCGAATATGTGACTTTTATGTTTGTGGCATGTATATTTTGGAAGTTATTAATATTTGGTAAAAACTGTATTTCTCTGCCTGTGATAATTATATTAACCATTGTGTTCAGTAATCATATCACAGGCAGAGGGGAGGATTTTGTGTGGGAGTGTCTGTGTGTAATGTACGGATTTATTGATTGTTCTGTAAAACTTTTCCTGTTCAGCTGTTTACAGCATTCATATGCTTGAGAGCATTCGCATGATTCTCCGGTTCGGTGGTTGTGGTGTCTGCTGCAGTGCTTGGAGTCCTCAGGAAGCGCTAGGAGCATCCATCAATGGAGGTACCCAGTCGGAGTGCCCATCGATCCGTTACAGCGGTGAATTGGAAGAAGGTTACTCAACCATCGAAGATGGCATGGCTATCTCGGGCAGAAAATGTAAGGGTGATGGAGGAAATGAAATGGTCTTTAAACAACAAAACACAGGTATATAACAAGATCTGGGAACCATGGAAAGTCTATAAAGATTAACGCTAGAAAACGGGGGTTACATAAGGGTGTCAAATGCATCTAGGAGAGAAACATGAGAAGACCCAACCAGACACAGCAGGGGTGCCTAGGAGTAAAGGGGGAAGCTAGGTCCGACATTACAGGTCCAAGATGTGGTTATCAAATCAATGGAAACACTAAGGGGAAAGTGCAAAAGTACGCCAACAGAAGGATTTCTTGCCATCAAATACACGAAACATACATTAAATGAGTAACGTGGAGGAGGAAAATAATGTCATACACACTTGCTGTACCAATTTTTATTTGTATTATGTTATCTTGTATTCTGCATTATATTATACTTTGTATTATGTTAGATTTTATGTTGCACATTTGATATTATGTTATGATACGATATCACCTACGGAGGGAGGTAACACTGACGAAAACAAATAACACACATACTCGATAAACAAATGTGGTTTTGGACACAACTACCTTATATAAAGGCTCATGGAAAAATAGTTACAATATACGATAAGCGGTTACAATGTTGAAGGAATGTATAAAGCTGTGTGTTGTACCTACCATGTAATGGAACAAGTGTTACTGTAAGCAAGAAGGATAACATGTACTGTAGCTTGTGATGTCCATCTGTGATGCAAACCAAAATAAAATTTAAAAAATGTTTTTATAAAAAAGAAACAAAAAATATTGTAGGTTTAAAAATGTAAGTTTAAGTCTTTCAAAGCATGAGTATCTTGTATTATAATCAAGCCTACCGACCATTTTGTCTTTCAAGCTAATTCTTTAGCCACGTAATAAGAAATACAGAAGTCGAAAGCAGGAGACTGACACCCTGTAACATAAAATATATAGCTTAATTAAAAATAATAATTTCCTGATCCCACCTCCCTGCTTACATTTGCCTGGGAGGGGGGACATTTCCTGCAATCCCTGGTGGTCTTAGTGGTGAGAGTGAACTCTAGCAGCCTCAGGAGTGGCTAGGATTCACTCTTGCGAGATTTGGAGTGTTGCCGTGGTAACCCCAGCAAGGCTCTGAGCTTGCAAGAGGAGAACCTGGCGGAGCTGCAGGTTGGGAGAAACCTCTTATGAAATGCCTATTTCAAAATAGTTTTCACATTACGAGGACCCATCTGGATATGGAAAGGGTTATGATGTATGCCAGATAATCTCCTTATTTTGTGTTGAACACACATTTCTCTAGCTTGGCATATAGCCCATGCTCATGGAGACATTGGAGGACTATCCTAGCATGATGGGTCTGCTGTTCTGTTGAATCAGGAAAGACTAAGATATTATCCAAATATATCATAAGAAAGGTATCTAGACTGTTCCGGAAGACATCTTTGTGGAAGCTCCGGAAGACATCTTTGTGGAAGCTCTGGAAGGTGGCCAGGCCAATAGAGATTCCAAATATCATAACAAAGTATTTAAAGTCCCATCTGACCCTCTCTTTTCTCCCTCCATTATATTGCTTAAACAATAATTAATTCCCTTTGATTCATTGAAAAGAACTGTTCATTGTAATGCTTGGGGAATATTTTTTTTTTTTTTTTGTAACTTTACCTCGAGATCCAGTAGAAGCCCACAAGTTTTTTCCAACCTCTGTTAGTTCATATGACTTGCATCCGCTGTACTGGAACACTTTATGGATCGCAGTATATGTCAAGTGACTTGCTGCCGCCATATTAGGACTCCCACTCTCCTCATTTTAGTGCCTTCTTAGGTACCTCTAGCCCTTAACTCTGACCTAAAAAAGGTTTATTTCGCCCACCACCACTTTCTACTACAGCTCCATCTTTTTTTCAATATGAAGCTTCAGTTTTTTGCCTTTCACATAGAAGTAGGTGGCATGACTGTCACGGAGCTCTTGGACCGACTAGGTTAAATGTTGGGTTAAACCAGCAAGTGCTTCGGCTGTTCCTGCAAGTTCCATTTTATGGCACAGTTGTTATGTAACGGCCTACTGGGCTCTGTTTTTATGGTATCTGGAATCCAACTGCAGCAGTCCCTTAAAAGCACAACCCACAAGATACTCTGGAGGTAGAGGTGGAGACAGGGTATTGGTTGGTATATGGTAGGTGTTCATTAAATAGGAAAATATCCAGATGGTTACCCAAAAGGGTAAGATGAAGAGGCAAAATCTAAGGTTGTCTAAAGATCAGGGTAGGTGGCAGGAGTCCAAGACAGAGAGAAAGCCAAACTTCTGGTAACCAGTAAATCACACGAGCTCTATGGACACAGCAAGAGCAACAGTAACTAAGACTAGGCTACAAAATAAATGAGTAATGACTGGAGGGAGAGAGTGGACTTTAAAGGCATGTCCAGTCTCTCTTCCTTGCAGATGGAGTCATATGACCCTAGAAACTTGCCCAAGAGACTTGGCAAAATTGCCCTCACTTACCATGAGCTCTGCTCACCATGCTCCAAGCCACGCCAGGCAAGTTTGCAGCATGGCAGCCACAATCATGGGAAGTAGGAACAGGTGCTGTGGGTCCCCTATTGACAGACAGAACAAATGAGGCTGCAGTTCTGAAGTTAGAGCCGAGGATTGCGGTTAGCCGACTCTGTAAAAACTGCAGGCACCCAGTGTACATAAGAGACCATCAGCTGCTATGTCTTCCACATCTAACTAGGGTCACAAGTGGCTAATAGAAAAAATATGGATATGTGAAAGGAGAGTACAGAGTAAGAGATGACCAGCTAGGAGAACTATTAACTTAGCTGAAGCTGTCTACACACCGTATACCAGTGGCGGAACTACCACAGTTGCAGGGTTTGCAGCTGCAAATGGGCCCATTACTCTTAGTATGTATATCTATTTGTCTGCATGTGGGTCTGTATGTGTATCTTTGTCTGTGTATCTGTTTGTTTGCATGTGTATCTGTTTGCATGTGTGTCAGTGTGTGCCCCTATGTATCTGTATGTGTGTCACTGTTGTGAAGGAATGCACCTTTATTCCAAGGCTCAAGCTACAGATGCCCTTTTCGGTTCAGTCTGTAATAAAATTGGCTAACTTAGATCATGATATGCTTTATGTTTAAATGAATTTTGTCCTCTATTAGTTCTTCTTCCCCATAAAAACTAGCTTCCAACGGAGTACTTATTGTAGACTGCTTATCTTGTGACATAAAAAATATGTCTCTTCTTACATTCCTTTCCGATGACTGTTTAAAAACATTAAATGTTTTGCACGTAAGCATGTATCCCCCACTGTATAAAACTAATTGCCCCCAATTAAAAAAAATATAGATTTAAAAAGATGGCGCTAAGAGCAATTAAAATATCTCAAATAAAACCAGTGCAGCATCACTAAAAAACACTTACATATAGAAATAGAAAAGGAATATGGTGATTGCGCACACAGTAGATGATATTCTCGTGTCAAGTAGATAATCCCTAGATTCTGTAAGTATAAAAATGAGTTGGCTCTAAATTATAGTAGCGGATACATCAATCAGATGTGGATGTAAGGGTCCCTCAGAAAGTGTGGAAATCTTCTGTATTGGAAATCAGGAACCAGGTCACCAAATTAAATTTAAAAATAGGTGAATTTATTTAAACAATTATAAAATAAAATTGATAAAAATGCACAACGCGTTTCGACCCAGTGCAATGGGTCTTCCTCAGGTGCATAACTTGTAGCATGTAAAACAACATTCTTATATATGGCACAAATAACAAATATCAATAAATCACAAACATTAACAGCTGTGTGTTGATGGTCCATCCCATTCATCATATATGGAGTGTATCCGGCCGTAATTTCGGTATTTTCGCCTCTACCAAGATGTCCGCTGTGTGGTTACTTCCTGTGGAGGTACCTCTGACCTTCCCAAGATGGCCGCGCGTTCATTCTGTCTCGCGGCTAATCACTGCGTATCACCACTTCCGGTTTCATCCGGCTCCGATCACGTGATTTCGGGAGACATGGACATGCTAACTTGTCAATCATTACTACGATATCGGAACAGTCTCATAGTCCCATATAGGGACGCAGTCCATATAAAAGCCATATGAAAAATAAAACATTAAAGGAGAGAGAAGTATAAGGGAAAGTATAAAATAATAACTATACACATAGCCAGCATAAGAGATATAGAATTCATAGATGGATATGGGAGTTCCCAATTAATGGTATACAGGCTATAAAAACAAGATATTTTTCTAAAACCTTCAATGGACAAACAAATATAAAGGGAAAAATTACAAAATTGGACCTATTTCCAAATCTATATTTAACCCATTGGGGTATAAAGTTTGGAGTTCAAATATCCAATTTGATTCTTTTTTACTCAAATTGAGAGCACTATTACCACCTCTCCAGTGTGTTTGTATTTGTTGAATATCTGTGAATTGTAGTTCTCTAAGATTAGATGTATGTATTTCTAAAAAATTGTTTCATACACTGTGATTAATAAAACCAATTTTAATGTTTCTAATATGTTCATATATTCTTGTTTTTAATGGCCTCGAGGTTTTACCTATATATTGTAAACCACATGTACACTGTAATAAATAAATGACATTACTAGACTCACAGGTGATAAAAAGAGGTGATATTAAAATTATTTTTGGTTATATTAGACACAAAATTATCTTTCTTTCTTACAGTTACATGGGTGTTTTTACAGGCATAACAGTTACCACAATGATGGAAACCTTTTTGGGTTTTTGACCATTTAGTTAGAAAGTTGGTGTTCTTCTCTTCTTTTTTTATATAATTTGAGGTTAAAATTTGCTTAAAATGTTTGCCCCCCTAAAAACATATTTAGGCTTAGCTCCTATAAACTCATACATTTCATGTTCTTGTTGTAAAATATGCCAGTTTTTGTTTACAATGCTTTTTATTGCACCAATATTGCTAGAATAATTAAATATTAGTGGAATTTGTTTACCCTGGTTACTCTGTTCTTTCTTTTTATAATTTAATAACTGGGGTCTATCCAGATCTTTAATATTATCAATATGTGTTTGAAGATTATTTTCATCATACCCCTTCTCCAAAAATTGTTTCTTTAAAAAAGATGACTGTGAAATAAAATCTGTTTGATCCGTACAGTTTCTTCTCATTCGCAAACATTGACCTCTCGGGATATTCAAAAGCCAAGGGTCATGATGGCAACTATTTGTTTCAATAAAACTGTTTACATCCACTTGTTTAAAAAAAGTACGGGTCTTGAGTTGTTGTTCATAAACAAAGATATTAAGATCTAAGAAATCAATAGTAGTCGGACTAACATTTTTAGTCAGTTTGATTCCCCAATTATTAGCATTAAGATGATTAAAAAACAAGTTAAAATATGCCTCAGATCCTTTCCAGATAATAAAAATATCATCTATATATCGTCTGTATAGGGCCAGGTTTGCTTCCCAGTTATGCCCCTGGTAGATAAATAGTCGTTCCCAATTGGACATAAAAAGATTGGCATAACTGGGGGCAAACCTGGTCCCCATTGTAGTGCCACGAGTCTGAAGATAAAAGTCGCCACCGAACCAGAAAAAATTGTTATTTAAAATCATCTATATTCCCTGAATAATAAAATCTATTTGTAAGTCTATAAAATCTTTGGATTGTTGTAAAAAAAGTCACTGCCTCAATTCCTTTAGAATGTTCAATTATGTTATATAGACTAGTGACATCGCATGTAATTAGTAGATAATCATTATCCCATTTTTGTGTTTCTAAAATCTTTAAAAGGCTCATAGAGTCTTGTAGGTAGGAGGGGCATAGTTTGACTAATGGCTGAAGGAAGTAATCTATAAATTGGGATAAAGTAGATAAAATGGAGTCTATCCCAGATACTATTGGTCTACCCGGTGGATTTTCTAAACTTTTGTGTATTTTAGGTAAAATATATAAAACTGTTATTTTAGGGTATTGAGTCTGTAAAAAAGAAAATTATTTTTTATCTAACATTGTGTTTTGAAAACCTTTTTTCAGGAAATTTTCAGATTTTGTTTTTATTTGTGTGGTAGGGTTTTTATCCAATTTTTTATAGGTCATAGTGTTTTGCAGTTGTTGTCTAATTTAATTTAGATAGTCTTCTTTACCTAAAATGACTACTCCCCTCCCCCCTTGTCAGCAGGTTTTATTACAATAGAAGAATTATTCTTAAGTTCCTTTAGAGCTTCTTTTTCTTTAAATGTGTCACGTTTAAACATTTCATATGAAGGAACACAACTGCAGATTTCTTATAGTTCGAATATTTATTAGGAGTAATTGGTATTGACTTTAATTCCAATATACAGGTACTGTAGCATTAAGTATTAAACGATAAATGAAGTCCACAGTTATATGCACTGTAGCTTTAAGGAGTAAACGGAACTGAAGCAGCAAGAGTCCTTTAGTAGTATTAATTAATTAGATGATAAGAAGTTACAATAGCTGTTCCATAGACTTTAACTGAAGAAAGATAGATGCAGCTAACTGAGACAAGTATGTGTTGAAGTTAGCTGTAACGGTTGGCTTTAACGAAGGACTTTGGAGACAGGAAATAACAGCTTTAGATGCAACGTTTATCAGAGAAGTTTTACTTAGCTTCCGGCTTATAGAACACTGGTTCCCGAGATTCCTCAGAGGCAGATTATCCTGCATGGATAGAGTTCAGCTTTAGCCGTGGATGAGGAGAGGCGAAGGGAACTTGAAGTCTTCTATTCCGGTCCGGTAACAGCAGGTTTTCACAACTAAGTTGCAGCCGGTTCGTGAGTACAGAACGTAGTTCATTAATCCAGCGTCGATCAGCTGGTGCGGTCAGATTAAATAGGGAGACTGGGTCATGAAGAGGTGTGGCTAAGCTCCGTGGAACCAGGAAGTTCAAGAGCATCTTCACTGAGACCTTTAATGTCGTCAATAAGAGAAGATAAGATTCCAATGACTTTAGGCGAAGGAGGTTCTTGAGGAGTTTTGTGTTGAGAAAGGACAGCTCCAATTGCAAATTCCGAAGCATCCGTTTCAAGGACATAAGGATATGAAGGATTTGGAAGTTGAAGGATAGGAGCTGTTGTAAACTTTCTCTTTAATTCACCAATGACTGTAGGAGGAGGAGACTCCAGTTCGGTGTCAGAACAACATGAGGTTTTAGCTGGTTCTTTCGTAGACTGAAGAATTGGAATACGTTGCAAGCATGTTTTCTTGCAATAATCAGAATCAAATGCAAGAGAGAAGGGAAACCATGAGATTTGAGGGTTGTGGTTCCTTAACCAGTTGATCCCCAATATGATAGGAAAAAATGGTGATGAAATTACATCAAATATAAGACTTTCCGTATGAGTATGATTGATGGTTACTTTTAGAGGGATGGATTCATGAAGTATCGGTCCCGATGAGATGAGGGACCCGTCAATCACTTTAACAGGTACGGAAGTACTTTTACGAACACAAGGAATTTTATTCTTTGTTACAAAGGCTGAGTCGATGAATATTCCATTTGCACCGGAATCGATAACAGCCTTGGTTATGATTCTTTTATTGTCCCACTGTAATACAAGAACGATAGGGGACATTTGAGTATTTGCTGTAGAGGGAAGTACACTTAGGATGGAAGAGGCATGAGACTGCCTTCTGCCTTTTGTCCGTTTCAATGAAGGACAATCAGAGACTAAATGAACTTGAGAGGCACAATACATGCAGAGGTTTAACATACGTCTTTCTTTCTCTTAATCTTCTGTCAATGCTGATTGATAGGCGAATTAGAGCGTTCAAATTAGTAGGGAGTTCTGTTCTAGATAATTCATCTTTTACAGCTTCCGATAAACCAATTCGAAACTGGTTGCGCAATGTGATGTCATTCCATTGCGTTTCTATAGCCCATCTTTTGAATTCAGCAATGTAATCTTCAACGGGTCTATTTCTTTGCTGTAGGGTTCTGATTGTTAAATCAGCTGTAGCTTGTTTGTTAGGATCTTCATAGAGAAGAGACATGGCTTCAAAAAATTCATCTAGTGAATCTAAAATGGGGTCATCATTGTCCAAAAAGGTATGGGCCCAGAACATAGGTTCACCTCTTAGAAAGGAAATAACTGAAAAAACCTTAGATCTTTCTGTGGGATAAGCTCTAGGTTTTAAAGCAATCAATAGTTTGCAGGAATAAAAAAACTCCTTATATTTGGAACGATCACCATAGAATTTTTCAGGGTTACATACAGCAGGATCGCTAGCCGAGAGCAGAGTAGTATGAGGAGTACGAGTTTGTAAATCTCTGACATAAGTGAGAAGTCTTTCGTTAGTGACTTGCAGGTCTTGCACACCTTGGGTTAGTGTATCAACTCTTTGATTCAGCGTAGTTATAGTAGAATCGAAATCTGCTGGATCCATTACAATGGCTGGATTAATCTGTCACGTTTAAACATTTCATATGAAGGAACACAACTGCAGATTTCTTATAGTTCGAATATTTATTAGGAGTAATTGGTATTGACTTTAATTCCAATATACAGGTACTGTAGCATTAAGTATTAAACGATAAATGAAGTCCACAGTTATATGCACTGTAGCTTTAAGGAGTAAACGGAACTGAAGCAGCAAGAGTCCTTTAGTAGTATTAATTAATTAGATGATAAGAAGTTACAATAGCTGTTCCATAGACTTTAACTGAAGAAAGATAGATGCAGCTAACTGAGACAAGTATGTGTTGAAGTTAGCTGTAACGGTTGGCTTTAACGAAGGACTTTGGAGACAGGAAATAACAGCTTTAGATGCAACGTTTATCAGAGAAGTTTTACTTAGCTACCGGACCGGAATAGAAGACTTCAAGTTCCCTTCGCCTCTCCTCATCCACGGCTAAAGCTGAACTCTATCCATGCAGGATAATCTGCCTCTGAGGAATCTCGGGAACCAGTGTTCTATAAGCCGGAAGCTAAGTAAAACTTCTCTGATAAACGTTGCATCTAAAGCTGTTATTTCCTGTCTCCAAAGTCCTTCGTTAAAGCCAACCGTTACAGCTAACTTCAACACATACTTGTCTCAGTTAGCTGCATCTATCTTTCTTCAGTTAAAGTCTATGGAACAGCTATTGTAACTTCTTATCATCTAATTAATTAATACTACTAAAGGACTCTTGCTGCTTCAGTTCCGTTTACTCCTTAAAGCTACAGTGCATATAACTGTGGACTTCATTTATCGTTTAATACTTAATGCTACAGTACCTGTATATTGGAATTAAAGTCAATACCAATTACTCCTAATAAATATTCGAACTATAAGAAATCTGCAGTTGTGTTCCTTCATATGAAATGTTTAAACGTGACAAAATGACATATTTTGTTCATATTTTGATAGGGGCTTTATTTTATAGATTTCCTCCAAACATGCCTTTTCAAATACTCTCATATTTTGCGACTTTAAATAGTGTGGGTTAAAAAGAGACTTTCTCTTAAAATTAGTGTGTATAATTGCATCACTATTACTAGTTTGTTCTACACTTGTGTTTGTTTCTATAATCTGTTGTGGTATATTGTCTTTATTAAAAAACTTTTTTAAACATAATTTTCGGGTAAACCTGTTAATATCAACGAATGCCTCAAACTTATTCACAGAGCAGCTAGGGGCATATTTAAAACCCTTTCTTAAAATGTTTTCTTTTGTTGGGGATAAAATAGTGGTGGATAAATTACAAATTCTTATTTCACTATCGTCACTTTTTTTCTTTCCTGGTTTACTTCTCCCTCCTCTAGTTCCTCTTCTGACATTCTGTATCTTTTTCTAGGAGTTTTGTAATATTCTTCCCTCCTCCTCCATCCCGGCTCTAAAAAAAACTTCCTCTCTTTTATCATCTCTCAAGCTCTCAAACCTACTTTTAATGGGAATTTGAAAAAATCCATCATCATTAGGTCTTACTTTGTTCTTTGAATCTCTCTTCTAGGTTTAGGAGGAGTTGGTGGATATATTCTCTCAACATGTTTAGGTCTGGTCTGTCTTTCTTTTAACGGACATCTACTGTGTGAGCAATCACCATATTCCTTTTCTATTGCCCCCGATTAAAGCCAGAAGCAATTCTTCTGGATTCACAACTATCACGTGTCGTGTGTCTTATTTCTTCTCCAAGCGCTTGAATTGATTTAGGTTCCCCTGAACATAATTAAAGGATGATTTATCCTCGACACTGTTTATATCTGCATGCGTGTCATTCTGTGTATCTGAATGTTTGGCATTAAGTGTGTCTGTGTATCTGCATGCATGTCTATATGTGTGTCTGTATGTGTATATGTTTGTCTACATGCGTATCTGCATGTGTGTCAGTGTGTGCCCCTATGTATCTGTATGTGTGTCACTGTTTATATCTGTATGAGAGTTATTCTGTGTATGTGCATCTGCATGTGTGTCTATATGTGTGTATGTCTGTATGTGTGTCTGTGTATCTGTATGCGTGTCAGTGTTTGTATCTGTAGAAGAGTAATTTTGTGTATCTAAATGTGTGTCAGTGTTTGTATCTGTAGAAGTGTCATTCCGTGTATGTGAATGTGTGTCATTCTGTGTGTCTGTGTATTAGCATGTGTGTTAGTGTATGTATGTATGTATGTGTTATATAAATGGAGGGGCGGAGAGGGGAGATGCGTGGGGGGGGGGGGAGGAAGGGGCATGGCACTTTTCGCACCGGGGCCCTGTGGATTCTAGTTACTCCTCTGCCGTATACTTGTGGAATGGTCAGCTATATATGCCCACACAAATTTAAATAGGTGAAGTGTGTATCACAGAACAGATTCTAACCAGGCTCAAAACCACTATTCTCTATAAAAGAAACTCCTATATATGCCTGTAAATAATTCAGTTGAGCATATGTGGGTAGTGCTGAAACAACTAATCTGATAAATCTAGGCCCTACAACTCAACTTGCAGGATTTAAAGCATCTGCTGCTAATGTGTAGGTGCCAGATAACACAAATACATGTTTCCATTCACACATTGGCACAAATTCATCTCTGCTGTATGACTAATTTCTAATTTATTTTTAGAATATCACTCTACATTAATAACTTACCCTCTTCAGAAGAAGCAAATATGACTTTTGATGTTCCCTAGATGGGGACAAAAATTGTATGTAGTATAAACCCAAGACCAACCTTGTTTTTTAGTAGTGTTTGTCCAGTAATATCTTGGAGGAAAATTCAGTTGTGTTGTGTTGTCAAATCAGCAATTGGTTCATAACAAATCTGTATTTAATGAAGACATTTTAAATGGGCACTCATACCAACATGAAACAACATTGATCCGATGAGTTGCAATAGTAAAAAAAAAAACAGTAGAAGATTTAGATAACACAGGGGCTGAAAGATGATGATGATTCATATTCTATTAGCACTGAGAGAAAGAGGGATAAGACATGTACAGAGCAATTTCAAAAGCATAAAAATAAGGACTAGAAAGAGATGCTAAAAAAGACCAAGAGTTATATGAGGTTGGTCAGTTAATTTTATTTTGATATATTCTAACATTTCTTCTTGGTTAATAATTCCTGATGATTTAAGAGGTGATCTGGTTAAGAGACCTTTCATAATGAAGAAAGGTCTTGCTTTACTTTTTAGTAGAGAGCACAAGAAGCACCTGCTACTTTTCCACATCATGGTTTCATCGTATTTCCCAAATATTGAAAAACTGTTGAGAACGTGGATGTTTCATTGTCTAATTAACTTATTTTTCAAAAGAAAAAATAGTAGTGATATTAAAAAGGTGAAATACTTTGGAAGAAATATGGGAGATATGCCTGAAATTTAAAGTGAATGACAAAATAGCTGAACTGGAAACAATATCTAAGTAAGCTCCGCTACTTATTTGGTTACTTTGGCTTTTAATTCGAAATTCACTTTGAATATTAAACAATTCTTACTTTAACGAATAAACCTGTTGATGTTTCACACCTTGATCACATGTGTGAAGTGATCATATAAATCAAAATTTGAGATGTTAATGTTTAAATAAGGGAATCATACTTGGGCTCTTCTTTCCATTTAGACGGCTGTTGGACCACTAGAGGAGATCTTAAAACAACTGAATAGTAATAGACTAGACATTAACCTATATTCTGACTAAGGATATCACCATGGGTATTTATGGTGATATTTAAACAAATTACTTCCAATGCCTTATTTGTGCCTTGTGCAAATCATTCTCAGAAACTTATCAGAGTTCACTCTTTTGGAAGTATTTAAATCTGTATGATGTTTTTTTGGAACTTAAAGTTTTTGTTTTTTCTCTGTTTTACCTCATCAATGGGAAATGCTGCAGAATGTAGTTTTACCAGAGAAAATACCTTCTCAGATAAGATGGAATGGCCAGTAAACACAACAGCACAAATTCTGCTTCAGTATTCCTTTGTAAAAAAATAAATAAAGGTTTAGGCACTCCAAGGTCCAAGAAAGACAAATTTAATCGAACCAGATCACAAACAGCAACGTTTCGACCCTTGAGGTCTTTCCCAAAGTCGAGAAAGACCTTAAGGGTTGAAATGTTGCCGTTTGTGATCTGGTTCAATTAAATTTGCCTTTCTTGGACCTTGGAGTACCTAAACCTTTATTCATATTTTACATATGGTGCTGGGCCCTGGTTTGGTTACACCAAGGTCCAGACTCCAGAGTGATAGGATTGAGTGTAGTTCCTAATCTACTTCAGTATTTCTTTGGGCTGCATACTTGAGGTGCACTTCAAACCTTCAGGAGATGAAGTGAACACTGAATGGAACATAGAAGTAGTATTGATGCAGTGTCTACATAGTCCAACATGCAAATATGCGTGACAAATCTTTCCACAACTATAATTGTGGAAGGATTTCCGGCTTCCCAGAGACTTTATTTGTTAAACTATCTTTTCTGTGTCATGATATGACCTGCATTAAAGTTCAATGCTATGTCTAACCCTAACTATCCTTAACTTACCTTTAACCACAATAAAGCTTTGTTGAAATAAAAGCACAAATCAGACCAGGTCCTACGCATTTTGTTCTGTATATCAGAACTTATTCAGGGACCACAATCCATAAAAACAGTAAACTACAATTAAACCAATACAGTTTTTAAAAAAATGCCTTATTCCCTCCCCCAATACCTCCACATTATTTAGGAGTAGTCCTACACGATGGTTGGTAGCTTGGGGGCACTCTAACTTACCATAATCGTACCTTGCCATAACCCTAGGCAGATACTATGCTTTATATGTTTGAACTAATTTTTTCTTTTTCAACATAAGAATACGTTTTCCACTCTTTTACTAAAACGTATACATGACCTGAATCACCAAATACTGTCTAGTACCTTGTGGTTTAATCCTCATTTACATGTTGTGATTATTTATTTTACATTTTTAATAAACCTTACCAAACAGGCTTACATGGTACTCATCGTACCAAATGATATTCCCAGGTTTATTCCATTTTATGAACAGTTCCTTTGTTCATATTAAAATGAACACAAGTGCAATAAAGTTTCAAGTACTGCCATTAGCTGACATATGGAATTCTCAGAAAGCGAAGTGAAATACATTATGTTTCCTGTGTGGCCATTAGTACTGTATTTTAAGGGTTTCAAGTAAGTAAGACTTTTGGAAAATAAAATAAATAGGCTGAGAATCAATAATACTGATCATTTAACAGCCCATTAAGGCCACTTGTACAGTTCATTATTCACACACAATTTGTTCATGCTAGGTAAGCTTAGACATGCATTTTGTCTTTGTCATTTTCCCTACTTTTTCACTGAACACAACAGATCTGTACTAATGTACACAGTCATGCTCCCAGAAATAAATAATGTACACTTATGTATCAACATAATTTGTTTCCTCTCATAATTCTTTAAATATTTCTTCAATTATCAGGCTAACTGGTAGAGTGCTGAATAATCTTTATATCACTGGGACAACCACAAGGCAGTTGGGGCACCAACACTAATACATAACCCTTGGAGTGCCAAAATAAATGCATTTTTCTAAAACACATCCTCATAAAATGTCCACCACACTATAAAGTCCTGTACATAAATAGAAGATAAAAATGTATTTCTCTTTGGTAAAATCAAACAAGAATTTTGTAATTGAGATTTTTTTGCTTATAGTTTATGGAACCATAACAATGTGCAGCAGGCCCGGACTGGCCATCGGGCATACCAGGCAAATGCACGGTGGGCCGCGATGTCCGTGGAGCCGAGGCCGGCAGAGGAGATCACAGGATCTCCCCTGCCAGCCCCTGCAGGGCCAGCGCTGCCCGAGCGTCGGCCCTGCTGTGTGCCTCCATGGGCCGGAGGGGAGATCAAAGATCTCCCTCTCCGGCCCACAGGCAGTTGCAGGCGGCCGCCAGCTGGGGTGTGAGGGAGGGAGGCAGGAGAGAGGACCGGCGGGTCCTCTCGCGAGATTCTGAGTGTTGCCACGGTTACCGTGGCAACGCTCAGATCTCGCGAGAGTTAACTCTAACTTGCAGGCTAGACTGGACCACCAGGGAAGGAAGCATGGCTCCCCCCCCCCCAGGCAGAACGGCTCCCAGGCTAAAGGTAAGAAGGGAGGGGAGGGGGGGAATATAACTTTTTTTTTTATTAATAAAAAAATATATTTAAATTTAAATAAAAAATACATTCACACTCACACACACAGCACCCCCAGACACACACAGCGCCCCCTCAGACACACACAGCGCCCCCTCAGACAGACAGTATCCTCCTTATATATATAAAATAACCCTCAGTGAGTTAACAGACAAAGAAAATTAGAAACCTAGAATGTGACGGCAGATAAAAACACCCTCACACACAGCACCCCTCTTACATACACATACACTGCGCCCCTCACACATACAATACGTGCATATATATATATATATATACACACACACACTACAGCACCCCTCACACTGCACCACTACACACATTATGCTCCAGATACACGCTAGATCCCTTACCCTATATGCACTCTTAATCCTCTATACACACACACACACACACACACACACAATCTCCTATACACACTCTGGATCCTTTACACAGTAGAACTCCTACACACACACACTACATTCCTTGTCAGCAAACACATACAACATTCTCTAAACACAGCCTCTCTACAACCCCTACACACACTACGTCACCTATACACACACACTACAGCCCATATGCACACACTTGCTACATCCCCTATAACACTATTCCCCCTATACACACAATCCCTAAATGGATGCAAGACACAAAATTAAGGTGTTTAAGGCCCAGAAAGGCTTGAGGTAAGTGCCGTGTTGCCTATTCTTGCCTCATTGTGTTTCTGAAAGTAGTTTGGTGCATTTTTTTAACTTTCTTAAAGTGCCACAGGTAAGTTTATTTTTGTAATATAAATTATTTTTTTTTTCAAGCACTCCTTAGGAGGTCCTAGAATATATCTATTTATTTGTTTTTAAGCCCATAATGGTTCACCATCTAGGCTACACTTACCTACTGCTCCTTCTAAGTATGTATGAAGGTACTTTTTCGTTTAATTTCATCTCATATTTACGTGACATCTGCGACTATTCTCCAATTACTATCCAGTAATAAACGTATCCTGTCATCTGCTCCCAGAAAAAGGGAGAAATGTATTTGAATACATTTATTTGCAGCTATTTTGGCTTAGTCCCTCCCTTTTGTTCGCTTGGGTATTCCCATGATGTATATGCTGCCATGATTAGCCAGTAAAGTGAAAAATGTATTCATAATTACCGTAATTTTTTCCTGGCTATTATTTATGGCAGCATATACATCATGAGTTAACTCCGCCCCTTAATGTTTATCTCTTTAACCCCTTAAGGACACATGACATGTGTGACATGTCATGAGTCCCTTTTATTCCAGAAGTTTGGTCCTTAAGGGGTTAAAGGACAAACACTGTTTTTTGTTAGGAGTTACTTTAACATATAGCCCCTTTCCTTCGATAAAACATCAAATGCTATTTATTTTACATACTAATCATACAAATCCTTGCCACCTTAAATGTCAGGTAATTGAAAAATAAAAGCCACATATGTTGTAGATGCAGTTTTGTGGAGACTTAATTTCCCATCAATGTGTGATTACATATTACTTAAAGTATTTATAACTAAGATAAAATACTTTGCCATTCCACACTTATAGTAAGAGGTTCACAAATGTTTATTTACTGCTTATCCTTTGATATACTTGTGATATATCTGGTAAGCCAAATTGTGTCATCCATGACCACCCACATTTGTATAGGTTTATTTCATGTGCTACGTGAAATCAGACCATTGTCCTTAGCTTTATAAAGACATGCTCCTTTTTTGTAGGACAAGATCTCTGTTTTTCTCTTCTCCATACCCCCAGACACACACTGCGCCCCCTCAGACACACACAGCGCCCCCCTCAGACAGACAGTATCCTCCTTTAACAGACAAATAAAATTAGAAACCTAGAATGTGACGGCAGATAAAAACACCCTCACACACAGCACCCCGTGTCTTTGTATTGTGATTTTGCTGATCTATGTGTCATGTTGTTCCTGAGCAAGGTCAGAGAGGAGACAATTGCCAGGGTTATTGGTTGAAACTTTATTTGTCTTTTTAGACATAACAATTTACTTGAAAGCAAGAATCAAGGCAATATGCCACAAAAAGGATACCTTGAAGTAAATGAATAAAGTATTTTATATACAAGTAGGTTTGAAGTTATTTTCAAGTAGATTAATAGTTTGTGGAATGTCACACGGCAGCCAGGTTCAGGATGATACAGGGTTGAAATGGTTAAAGCTGGTAAGTACTTTCAGTATAATATAGTACAGGTTGCTTACAGGATTATGCAGAGTAGCAGTAGTTGAGACAGGTAAGTACTTCCAGAATAATGTAATACAGGTTGCTTACAGGATCATGCAGTGTTGCAGCAGTTGAAACAGGTAAGTAGATTCCAGTATAATATAGTACAGGTTGTTTACAGGATTATGCAGAGTTGCAGCAGTTGAGACAGGTAAGTAGATTCCAGTATAATGTAATACAGGTTGCTTACAGGATCTTGCAGAGATGCAGTAGTTGAAGATAAGAGATCAGGAGGATTCCGGAGACGGGACACACGGAATCTCAATAGAGGATCAGGATGTTTTCAGGAGCCAGGATACAGGATGTTTTCTGTCAGACCACTGACTTCACAGGATACAGGATGTTTTCTAAGTCAGAACACTGACTTCAATGTAAAGGCCATGAGAATAGTTGGGTGTGGCCTTTTATAGCAGTAACCGAGGATTGACTAGTGGTTAGGGAGGCCACTAGAGGTGAGAAACAGGAATTGCTGCTTGTCTTCATAGTACACCTACTGACCGCAGACAAGGGATAGGGCTTACCAACAGCAAAAGATATGAAGAGAACTCCATAGTGGCACATAATTAATCCCCATTGCTTTTATTTATGTGAGGAACATAGCGAGTGGATATATAATATATACATATATAATATACATAATACATACATTATACCTGTAGAGCATTGACAGCACAGGTAATCAGTAGTGGAAATAAGGTAGAGAGGGCCCTGGTGCAAGAATTACCTCCCTCATCGCATGGATGGCCAAATTGCAGATACTCATCTCTCAGGCAACAATGCTTTACCAGTTGGGGATATACCATTTGCCCATCCTTGCATGGCTATATTTAGCACTGAACAATATTTGTGTGTTTGAATGTAAGCATGTTTTTGTTTCATGTTTCATGATTATGTGTGTGTGTGTGTGGATGAAGGGTGTATTTGTGTGTAGTCTTGTGTGTTTTATGTACTGTTGCCATTTGAAAGCAGTGGTTTACATGTGCATAGTGTTTGCCTTTGAATGTAGGGATCTGTCTGTATGTGGTGTTGACGATTGAATGCAGTGGTATATTTGTGAGCAGCATTGGAATTTCCCTATGTGTTCCCTATTAAGGGTTAATACGTTTTAGGGGTTTAGAAAAATACCCCTTTCTGTCTCATTAGAGATTTATTTGTCTGAAGCTCAAGGAAGCAAGGTGAATTGTTAGTGTAGGACCCACTTTTGCCTTGATGTGGCAGTTGGGCTTGCATCTAATGGCCATTAAATAATTAAATAATCTCAATTTTTTTAAAATATGCATAGGGATTTGGGCTAGTGCACAGGTAACTCTTTTTTTCTTTGCTTGTTTTGTACATATACATATACACTGCCACACACACCGATACACATACACACACACATATAAACATCCAGACACTATACAGACACATTGACACACATCCAGATACACAGACACACACTGACACACATATGGATAATAACACTGACACACAGACACACAGGTGTACACAGATATCCAGGTACAGACATGCAGATACACAGACATACAGATATACACACTGACACTTGTACAAATACATACACTGACACACATGTAAATACACAGACACACACAGATAAACAGGGGCACACACTGACACACATAAAGATGCACAGACCAAATACAAACACACATATAGACACACATGCAAAATGTACACATTTTATCCATCCTCCTGTTTACTACCTTTTGACTGCAAGCTTCCATGAGATTCAGTCTTCTGGCTGAGGCTGGTGGGAGTCATAGGCTCTCCCAGACCTCTTCTCTGTGAGAGTTCCTCCAGCATGGTTCAGTCTGTTAGCTGGGAGGAAGTGACAGTCTCTTACTTCTTCTCAGCACTGACTATCATTATGAAATGGGCCCGTTTGCACTGTTAAAGGGTCACAGCAAACAACTAGGCCCCTCAAGGCGCATTCCCATTGGGTGGCCCTAAGTGCATGGGTCATCCAATGGGCCCTTTGATGCCGTCCCTAGTTCAGCCGCACCTACTGCACCGGCGGTGTTCCGCCACTAAAGGTCACCATTCCATGCCCAAACCTATCATTGCTAGGATAGCAAAACACTGCACAATTCCTGCCTCACATTATATCTGCAGGACTTTGATAACAGACATTCCAACGCACCTTTGCTATTTTAATCTTCAGAATAATGGTTTGAAGCTACAGCCCACATTTTCCTTACCAGCACTACCATACTAGTGGCAATTGTCCCCCTGCCCTTTCATTACCAGTTTCCCCATGTGTAGCAGAACCTTGAGTACAGTTGAATACAGAGAAAGCAAGTCTTCAGAAAAGTGCACGTGTTAGACGGAATCAGTATGCTTTTGATATAGATAAAATAGCACTATGAGGTGCTATTTTACTTGAGTTCTAAGGTAGCTTTGATAATCTGTAAATTTGTATTTTCAGCTTATTCTGTTTAGCACTCTTCCTATTTTGGGTTACATGAAGATCACCTTATTTTCTTTCACTAGCTTAGAAAATATTTTATGATTTTATAATGCCATATAGTGTTTTCACTAAGAATGTGAATGTCCAAAAAAAATACATCAAACAGAAAAACATCTGGCCTTGAAATATGTTTAATATGCTGAAATACTTATCACATTGATATAAATTCAGATTTTTTTTCCCCCTCATTAGTAACTGTGAACTCGTTAGACGTTGGCAATCTTCCAAATATGCATGGTAGTTAATATGCAGCTTTAGAAAAACAAACAAAATTACTACTCATTTGTACAAACATATTCATTTTACAAAGTGCTGTGTGAAAACACACCACTTGTTCTCTGCTCATTGCTGACAATATTCAGAGACAAAGAATAGACATGAAATTTGAAATAACACAGTCCTATTAACTTTAAAGTTCAAGGTTAACCAGTTCATCCAACACACAGAGGCATCGGGAAGCTGTGTCTAATGAAAATGTCATTTTCACTTGAGCTATTGAGATATTGATACTTAAGAGACGTTGAGTTGTTAAATATTCTTCTGTGTGATATTATGTGCAATAATGTTCCCTGACTTTGTTAAAAAAAAAAAGTATTAAAACCTTGATATCACTGTCTCCTTGACCGAATTTTATGAAATGCTTATGCAGTGTTTGGTAGTAATTCCATCATACTTGTCAGCTATATATACACGGCAGGAAGTAATACATACTCAGTGCATATGAATTGAAAAGTTTAAGCAATTACATAGTGCCTGTCACATGTGCATTCTTAAATTAAGTTTGATGCTGTGTTAACATTTGAATGGTGCCACCAACCTCTTTAAGAGTTATGTTACAAACCACATTAAAGCTTTGTAAACAGGATATCTTTCAAATGTGCAGAACACATACAATATAACTCAAAAATCTCCTGTATACGCTAACAATTTTTATTGTAGAAACATCAGCAATATACAGTTAGGTTCAGAAATATTCGGACACTATCACAAGTTTTCTTATTTTGTTTGCCAAAATAAATTCAGGTTATTTATGTAAAGTGCACTCTCCCAGCTTGAATTTGAGGGTATTCATATTCCAAATTGGAGAAAGGGTTTAGAAATTACAGTTCTTTTTCAAGGGGCCAAAAATAATTGGACAACTGAATTAAAAGCTGTTTCATGGACAGATATGGGATATTATGGAGTTGATTCCAGATGTGGCATTCACATTTGGAAGTTGTTGCTGTAAAACCACAACATGTAGTCAAAGGAGCTCTCAATGCAAGTGAAACAGGCCATCCGTAGGCTGCAAAATACTTAGCAGGAACATTAGGAGTGGCCAAATCAACAGTTTGGTACATTCTGAGAATGCAAAAAAGCCCGGACATCCACAGAAAACAACAGTGGTGGATGATCACAGGATCCTTTCCATAGTAAAGAAAAACCCCTTTACAACATCCAACCAAGTGAAAATGCTCTCTAGGAGGCAGGCATATCATTATCCAAGTATAACATAAAGAGAAGACTTCATGAGAGCATATACAGAATGTTCACCAAAAGGTTCCTACGCCTCAAGAATAGAAAGGCCAGATTAGACTTTGCCAAAAAACATCTAAAAAAGCCAGCCCAGTTCTGGAACAGAATTATTTGTACAGATGAAACCAGGCTTGGACTGGCCATTGGGCAAACTGGGCTGCGATGGCCATGAGCAAAGGCTGACAGGGGAGATCACAGTATCTCTCCTGCTGGTCCAGTGCTATCCAAGTGCCGGCCCTGTTGTGTACCATGAAGGGCCAGGTATCAAAGATCTCCCTTACCAGCCCACTAGCACTTCATTGCAGAAGCTGACAGGGAGGAGAGGACCCAGGGGTTCTAGCTAGCAGCTCCGTCGGGTTCTTACTCTTATGAGGTCAGAGCTTTGCCGCTCCGGCAATTCTCTGACCTCGCGAGAGTGAATTCAAGCCCTAGCTCAAGCTGCAGGCTAGAGTTCACTCACCATTAGAAAAGTAGTGCTTGGAATCAATGTCCCCCCTCCCTGAGCTATGGTAAAAAAACATTAAAAAAATGAATAATACATTTGCTTTGCTCCAATCTGATCCCACACACAATACCTCCTCACACACACATTGCACCCCCTACACACATTGTACCCCTCACATACACACACACTCACACACACTGTACCCCTCATACCCTGCATCCCTCATACATACACACCTGGAACACCTAACACAACACTGCACCCCTCAAACACACACACATTGCACCCCTCACACACACACACACATACATATTGAACACCTTGTTATGCCCTTGATATGCCTTGACTGAAGGACATTGTTAAATTGACAAAGGGACAGGGGTCCCGAAACGTTTGTATTTTGGCATGCTCTTCTAATAAATGCAGGTTTCACCACTGAGCCTAATTAACTAAGCTGCACATTGTACTTTTTCTTTTTCTCGTGTAGACTTTTTGTTTTGCTAATCCAGCCACAGCAATCTTTGTACTGCGTTAGGTAAAATGTTATTTTTAGATTTTTTTCTGATGCATAAGTTTATGTTGGTCCATTCCACTGTACTTTCTCGCCTTGACTACTGTAATCCGCTTCTCAGTGGTCTTACATGCTCCCAACTTGCGCCGTTACTGTCCATAATGAATGCGGCGGCGAGGCTCATCTTCCTGTCTGCCCGCACCTCCCATGCCTCACTCTTCTGTCAGTCCCTACATTGGCTTCCTATAAAATATAGAGCTCAATTTAAAATTCTGGTTCTTGCTTTCAAATGTCTACATAATGCTGCTCCCACCTATCTATCCTCCCTTATACACAAGTATGTCCCGTCTAGGCCCTTACGATCTGCTGAAGACTTACGTCTATCTTCTGTCCGTACTCCCACCTCTGATGCTCGCCTTCAAGACTTCTCGAGGGCTGCACCGTTCCTGTGGAACTTGCTTCCCTCCTCCGTTAGATGCTCACCCAGTCTCCACTCCTTCAAAAAAATCATTAAAAACCCACATCTTCATAAAAGCGTATCAATTAAACTCTTAATAGCTCCCAACTGATTGCTCTTCTGCAACTGTCACTAGTCTAATACTATCCTTACCTTTTGTGTCATTTTACCCCACTCCCTCTAGCATGTAAGCTCATTGAGCAGGGCCCTCAACCCCTCTGTTCCTGTGTGTCCAACTTGTCTGGTTACAACTACATGTCTGTTCGTCCACCCATTGTAAAGTGCTGCGGAATTTGACGGCGCTCTATAAATAATATAATAATAATAATAATGTTGACTATTTATGGAATGAACTGTATACTGTATGAGGCACTTCACTTCAAAGTTAAAGTAAATATTGTGTGAGCTACTTATGCATGCATGCAAAACCCTGGGAGCCACTTAAACAGTTTATTAGTGGATCAATACATTCTAGTTACTTCTATGGTTGTGGGATATGTGGCACCTTCACAATGAGAACTCAATTATGCTGTTTTTCAAGGGCTGCAAACTCTGTAAAGCAATGTGCTATGGCATACAAAAATGTTTCATAATTTTAGAGAATCATTTACTTTAATATGAAAGTGCTACTGTGTGAATAAATAAAGAATTAAACTACCTAATATATCTAATCTAGTTTCTATGAGTTAAAACTATGACATGATAAAAAAGGAATATATAAATGATTATTTCCTGAAATAGGAAATGAAAGCTAGAAGCTATTTAAAACTATTTAACCATCCAATAGGCAATTTGAAATTCCTAATGAGAAGATAATCTAATGAGTATTCACTGTAATTTCATGTAGAAAAGATATTTCCTAAGGGCCATTCAGCTATAAAAGTGCCATACTCGAATAAGTTAACTATTAATGTGTTTAGAAATTTTTTATTTTTTTTTTGCTTTTGCAGACTTTAATGCTAATCTCTTTGATTTGAGCCCAAGCCAACCTCAAAAAGCGTCTAATAATAAAACAGAAAATAAAATATTATTTAGAGGAAACATGACCATAGTGTTGAATCCTTACCCTGTGAAATTACTATGTGTGCATCTATATCCCTTCCCCGAGGAACTATAAAAATGAGTGACTTGGTGCTCTCTTCCATGGGGGAAAGCTCTGCAGAAGAGGAGATTCTCCATTGGTTGCAAAGGCTGTTTTCTGCTTTGCTGCATGGAGCAGCTTCAACATTTTCTCCTACTTGTGCCAGATAACAGATTAGTCCGAATAATAATAAAAAAAAAATAATAATATAACGAAGATGTGTCTGCCAGAGTGAGCTAAATAAATGTATAAATGACATCTTGTTAGATGGCAGTGTGAACTGATGTATAAAAGGAGGTATTTTAAAGGACCACTATAGGCACCCAGACCACTTCAGCTTAATGAAGTGGTCTGGGTGCCAGGCCCATCTAGGATTAACCCTTTCTGCTGTAAACATAGCAGTTTCAGAGAAATGTCTATATTTACCTATGGGTTAATCCAGCCTCTAGTGGCTTTCTCATTTTCACAGTGAGAAGATGCCAGCGTCCATAGGAAAGCATTGAGAATGCTTTCCTATGGACTGGCTGAATGCGCGCGCGACTCTTGGAGGAGAGTTCCCCGCACAGAGGGAGCCCGGCGGGGGAAACAGGTAAGATTTAACCCCTTCCACCCCTAGAGCCCGGCGGGAGAGGGGCCCTATGGGTGGGGGGGACCTAGAGACCCTGTAGTGCCAGGAAAACGAGTATGTTTACTATAGTGGTCCTTTAAGTATTAGTAACTTCTGAAAGTCACAGTGCAGCGGCACTAACAGCTGCCACAATGTAACCTTCTCACAGCTGAACACAGAGCCTATACTCTCTCTGTTAGCTCTCTCCTCCATGCAGCATGAGCAGCAACTTTCCATTTGGAAGAGACCAAGGGGAAACGGGGGAAATGTCCAGCAGCTAATTCTCCCTGTCTGTGCTGTATATTTACACAGAGACACAGAGAATAGAGGGGAGTATAATATGATATCACATCCTCTGTGCTCCCTGTGAACACAGCAGCGGAGATAGCTGCCCTTCCTCAGGGAGAGCCAAAGGAGGGTGGCTGAAGGGGTGAGATGAGGGAGGTGGGAGAGCTGAAAGAGGTAAGGACCTCATCTCACCTAAAAATAAAATGAGCAGAAAAGTGTGGGGAGGATGAACAGGGAAATGCAATATCCATGCAGACATTCTACCCTACCACACTCATCCTGCTACATCACCCCCTCTTCCCACACATTGTCAGTCAGCTTGTTACATCTCCCCCACACACTCATGTTGTTACATCAGCCCCTCCCTCACACACTCATGCTGTCACATCACTGCCTCCCCTACACACACACTCAGCCACCAGGTCACATCATCAGTCTCCCCCCAGCACACACAGTCTGTCACATTGTCTCCTCCACTCACACACACACTCATTCATCCTGTCTCAGTTACCCCCTCACCCACACACTCATGTTGTCATGTCACCCGATCCCCCCACACACGCGTGCTGTGACATCACCCCCTCCCCTCACACCTTCATTCACCCTGTCACACCACCCCTTCCCCACACACTAATGCTGTTACATCACTCCCCTCCATCCCACACACTTAGTTACCATGTCAAATCACCCTCTCCCCCACACCATCACCCTGTTACAGTTACCCCCTGACTGTCAATCTCAATCACTATGTCACATTATACCCCCCCACACACTGTTATATCACTGTCACATCACCCCTTTCCACCACGCACACACTCTGTCACATCACCCCTAGACACCCATATGTCACCATGTCAGTCAATCCACACACAAACTCCTCACATAAATTTACTTTGTAACAGACACCTCACACACAGTCACTTCCTACACTTATCCTTCACACACAGTCACATTGCTAAAGTCACACTGCCCCACTCACTGTGTTGCAATACAATACAAAAGTATTCCTGACATTATAGTGCTGAAGTGGCCGTTTAGTTGACTGTCCAAAGGTTATTTTACTCATCGTTTCTCCCACGCACTGCCGGTCTTGCCTATTTACTCCTCCTTGAAGAATGAGGATTTTAGCCAATCCAATGCTTTACCACAGGAAAGCATTGAGAGATTATTACGCGTGCACAGCAAAACACTGAGCTGCACCAATCAGCATCTCCTCATCGAGATGTAGTGAGTCAATACATCGCTATGGGGAGCTTTTAGCGTCTACATGCAGAGCGAGGAAGCACTGAACGCCAATGCTGCACACTGTGTAGACCTTGACTAGGAAGCACCTCTAGTGGCCGTCTGAATTACTGCCACTAGAGGTGTTACTAGGCAGCAATGTATTAACTGACTTTTCTCTGAAAAGGCAGTGTTTACAGTAGTAACACTGCAGGAACATACTATAAACACCATAACCACTAACTTTAACTGTAGTAGTTGTGGTAACTATAGAGTCCTTTTAATGATATTGATTCATATGGGAAGAAATTAGTTTTTTTTTATTTTTTTATTAAAGGGATACCATAGGCACCTAGACCACATCATCTCATTAAAGTGGCCTGGGTGCAGTGTCCCTGTCTTCTTAGCCCTGTAATGAAGAACATTGAAGAAACTGCAGTGTTTATATTGTCAGGGTTAAGACTGTCTCTATTGGCTGTACACAGAGTTTAATTATGTGAAACAATGCTGGATGATCTCACACTTTGCATGAGAACATCCAGCATCTTCAAAATCTCCACAGACAAGCTTTCCTGAAGAGAAGGCCTAATGCGTGCGTGCATAGCGTTTTCCGGTCATGCACATTACCCTTCTCCATTGCTGACATCGGAGGAGGCAGAGATGGAGCCAGGGAAAAAAGAAAGTGCTTAAAGGGTTCTTAACCCTTTCAACACACGGGCTGGGAGGACAATAGATTTATGGCTGAGGGACACTATAGCTTTAGTATTCCTAATGCTATGGTGTTTATTTAATACCATGAGTAAATATTGCTTTTATTGTATTTTCCACCAGAAAATTATTAATAGCTTGTATTTATTCCGAATACACATTCGCATGTATCTAAAATTAATATAAGCGGTCCTGTGCCATATTCTCCATCCTGCCAGTGATGATAAAGCATTGCAAAGATATTTGCAGATTAAGTTTATGTAAAATGGAAAACATTGCACACCGAGTGTTCTAAACAAATATTAAGATATGTGAGAGCATTACAAAGATTCTCAATCCTTTATTTCTCTTGGTTTCTTTGATTAAGCAGAATTTACTACCAATTCCCATAGCAAATTCATACATAATACATTTAAATTGATCTTTTAAGAGCTCACATACATTTCTACTAACAAACTACTGGTAGGCTGCTGTCTCTTTAGTTATTCCAGTCAATTCACCTTGTGTTTACAATGTTGCATTTTGATTTTGCCAGCAATTTTATTACTGACTACAGAGTCTCTCCCAAGACAGCAGGATGCTTTGATTGATTAGGTTTTCAGCCAAGACACAATTTGTATTCTTAATTTGTATTTATTATTGCGAACACTGACTTCCTACTTATTAATGTGGTCACCACTTTATTATTGCAGTGGATTAAACATATTTTATATTGAACATGCACTTTAGTTTTGAGGAATTTTGCACAATTCATTTTTGCATGTGTACAAAATAGTGCACCACACTTTATGGAAAATATTTGTAATAACAAAGCTGGTAAAATAAACAGCTCAGGCAAAAAGTAAACAGTCAAATGTGCTCCCAGTCACCTGCAATCTTCATACAGGATATCTTAAATGTCCTCCTGCCAACAGAACATGCACAGGAAGGGTGTTTATGTGGTAAATATTCAGTCCAGGCATTTCCCGGTTTACAAACTCCCACTTTACGTTTTCCCGCCTTTACGAACAGAGGAAAAGAGGTGCAAGCCTTAAAATAAGAGAGAAGGAGAACAGACTGAAAGCTGTAAAAAATAAAGGAGCAAAATAAAAGTGATAAAGGAGAGGTGCAAGCTTGAAAGTAAGAGAGGAGAAGGAGGAGAACCTGAGAGCTGTAAAAATAAAGGAGGAAAAGAAAGTGATTTAGGAGAGAGGGAAGTTGGATAAGAAAAAAGTGAAGAAGAAGGAAGGCTTAAGAGAGGTGTGAAATAAAAGAAGGAAAAGGGAAGTGATAAACGAGAGAGGGAAGTTGGATAAGAAGAAAGTGAAGGACTCATAATGCCACCAAAAAGAAAGGATGCTACAGTTGAAGCGTGTAATGAAAATATAAAAAGACAAAATGCCATAACATTGGAAACAAAATTGAACATCATAACAGGCCACGATGCTGGAAATACCACTAAAGAATTAGCAACCAAATATTCACAAAGTAAATCAACTGTGAGTACAATTTTGAAAGACAAAAAACAATATTTAAAGGAAGTAAAAAATGTGCAATCCCTGCATTCTACTTGGATATGAACAAAGGAGAATTAAAGCCTTATTCCTCATATGGAAAGACTTTTAACAGCATGGATAAGTGATCAAACTGGACGGCTCCATATGCCTGTTACCTATACTACCATTTGTGCTAAAGCTTTATCATTTTTTGAGATGCTGAAACAAAGAAAAGGAGGCAACATTGAAGAAACATTTTATGCAAGCAGTGGGTGGTATGATCCTTACAAAAAAAAAAGCTGGTTGGCACAACATAAAAATCCTTGGATAATCTGCAAGTGCTGATACAGAAGCAGCTAAATTAATACCTGCTAAGTTGGCTGAAATATTGGAAGAGGAAAATTACTCGCCATCATAGGTTTTCAACATGGATGAAGCTGGTCTCTTTTGGAAGTGCATGCCATCAGGAAGCTACACTGCAAAAGAAGAATCATCAATGCCTGGTTTTAAACCAGCGAGAGATCGACTAACTTGGTGGGAATGCAGCTGGAGACTGTAAGTTAAAACCCATGATGGTGCATCGTGCAGAAAATCCTAGGGCACTTAAAGGAATTGTGAAAAGTACACTGCCAGTCATATGGAAAGCCAATAAAAAATGTTGGGTTACTGCTTTGCTATTTTAAGATTGGTTCTTACATTATTTTGTACCTGAAGTGAAAAAGTATTGTGAAGATAAATCAATACCTTTCCAGTCATTCTGCTTGCAGATTATGCACCCGGTCATCCACCCTCTCTTCAACATCACCACCTTACTGTCAAAATCATATTCTTACCACCAAATACAACTTCCATTTTGCAACCAATAGACCAGGGTGTTATCGACACATTTAAAGCCCTGTACCTTAGGCAGGCATTTGAAATGTTGATTAAAGCAACGGATAACAAAACAGGTCCAAGTCTTAAAGAGTTTTGGAGAAAATCATTTAATATTTTAGATGCAATAAAAATTACAGCATATGCCTGTTACAAAATTTCTGAGACAACCATGAAAGGTGTTTGGAAATTAATGTTTGGTATTAAAGCGGCACTGTCATGCCGAACTTACCTTTCCTCAATCTCTTCCTCTTCTCCCCCTCTCTCGGGATCTGTTATTCTTTTCTTCCATTCTTCTTTAGTTTTCTTTAAAATCATAAGACAAAGTAGGGACTCTGTCTTATGGAGGATTCCTCCGCTTGACCAGCTCTGACCAGCGGAGGAGCAAAGTGTGCTTCATTTCCGCTGGTCAGAGCAATTTTCCCATGATCCCTAGCTTTCCTCCCTGTTCCCACAATGCTTCCTGTCAGTATTGCCGAAAGTCCTGTCACTTAGACAGAACGCCGGCAAAACTGCCGAATTGCATCCTAACAGAATGAGCACTGTTTCTCCATTGGTGTTAGGATGCAATTCGGTACTTTGTTCGGATCGGAATTTCATTCAAATGAATGAAACTCCGATCCTATTCATTGCTGTGGCTGCATCTTGCAGCCGCTTAGTAGATAACTCCCTAATTCCCACGGTATCAGGGAGCTATCTACTAAAAGGCTGAAAGACCTAAATTGGTCTTTCAGCCAAATTTACTAACACCAAGTAAAAATGACTTGGTATTAGTAAATAATATGCCCCTACTCGCTATACCGCGAGTAGGGGCATGTCTAGTAAGCAGTGAGACGCCTGTGGCTGCTCACTGTAGAAAAAAAATAAAAAAATATTGCCCCCCACCCCTAAATGACGGGTGGGGGCCGTAAAGTAAAATAAGGGAGGGAGACCTATTGTCCCCCCCCCCCCGGCCCCCACCCCTGAGCGGTGGGTGGGGGCCATAAAGATAATGAGGGGGGGGGACCTACTGTCCTCCCCCCCGGCCCCCACCCCTGGGCGGCGGGTGGGGGCCATAATAGTAGTAGGGGGGGGGAACTACTGTCCTCCCCCCCGGCCCCCACCCCTGGGCGGCGGGTGGGGGCCATAATAGTAGTAGGGGGGGGACGGACCTACTGTCCTCCCCCCCGGCCCCCACCCCTGGCCAGCGGGTGGGGGCCATAATAGTAATAGGGGGGGGGGACCTACTGTCCTCCCCCCCCAGGCCCCCACCCCTGGGCGGCGGGTGGGGGCCATAATAGTAGTAGGGGGGGGGACCTACTGTCCTCCCCCCCGGCCCCCACCCCTGGCCGGCGGGTGGGGACCATAATGGTAATAAGAGGGGGGGGGGACCTACTGTCCTCCCCCCCGGCCCCCACCCCTGGGCGGCGGGTGGGGGCCATCATAGTAATAAGAGGGGGGGGGACCTACTGTCCTCCCCCCCCCGGCCCCCACCCCTGGGCGGCGGGTGGGGGCCATAATAGTAGTAGGGGGGGGGACCTACTGTCCTCCCCCCCGGCCCCCACCCCTGGCCGGCGGGTGGGGACCATAATGGTAATAAGAGGGGGGGGGACCTACTGTCCTCCCCCCGGCCCCCACCCCTGGGCGGCGGGTGGGGGCCATCATAGTAATAAGAGGGGGGGGGACCTACTGTCCTCCCCCCCCCGGCCCCCACCCCTGGGCGGCGGGTGGGGGCCATCATAGTAATAAGGGGGGGGGGGAGACCTACTGCCCCCCCGCCCCCACCCCTGGGCGGCGGGTGGGGGCACTAAGTAAATCCCCCCCCCCCCCATCAAGGTGACTAGGGGTGCCCAAGCCCCTAGTCACCCACCCCCCACCCAAATAAAAAATGCCCCTACCTACCCCCCTCACCCTAAAAAATAGTGAGGGGGGAATAAAATTGCTAACCTGTAAAGTAAAATTAAACTTACCATTCGACGTCTTCTTTTTTCTAAAATCTTCATTTTTCAGCCCCAAAAAAGGGCAAATAAAAAACCATCATAGCCGTCGAACTAAAAATAAAATAAAAAACCCGAGCGCAAAAAAAAAAAACCCGACGAAAAAGAAAAAACCTGAGCGCACAAAAAAATAATCCATCTTCACCCATGGAGGGCTCCGCGCAGACTGAGCTCCGCAGGGCGGGGCAAGGCTTATAAAGCCTTGCCCCGCCCTGCAATTAGCCTAAGAACACTCTGATTGGTGGGTTTAAGCCAATCAGAGTGCTCTTTGTCATTTTACAAGCGTGGGAAAGTTCTTTGGAATTTTCCCACGCTTGTAAAATGACACAGAGCACTGTGATTGGATGGCTTGAAATCCATCCAATCACAGTGCTCTGTGTCATTTTACAAGCGTGGGAAAGTTCTTTTGAATTTTCCCACGCTTGTAAAATGACACAGAGCACTGTGATTGGATGGCTTGAAATCCATCCAATCACAGTGCTCTGTGTCATTTTACAAGCGTGGGAAAGTTCTTTTGAATTTTCCCACGCTTGTAAAATGACACAGAGCACTGTGATTGGATGGATTTCAAGCCATCCAATCACAGTGCTCTGTGTCATTTTACAAGCGTGGGAAAGTTTCAAAGAACTTTCCCACGCTTGTAAAATGACACAGAGCACTGTGATTGGATGGATTTCAAGCCATCCAATCACAGTGCTCTGTGACATTTTACAAGCGTGGGAAAATTCCAAAGAACATTCCCACGCTTGTAAAATGACAAAGAGCACTCTGATTGGCTTAAACCCACCAATCAGAGTGTTCTTAGGCTAATTGCAGGGCGGGGCAAGGCTTTATAAGCCTTGCCCCGCACTGCGGAGCTCAGTCTGCGCGGAGCCCTCCATGGGTGAAGATGGATTATTTTTTTGTGCGCTCGGGTGTTTTCTTTTTTGTCTGGTTTTTTTTTTGCGCTCGGGATTTTTATTTTATTTTTAGTTCGACGGCTATGATGGTTTTTTATTTGGCCTTTTTTGGGGCTGAAAAATGAAGATTTTAGAAAAAAGAAGACGTCGAATGGTAAGTTTAATTTTACTTTACAGGTTAGCAATTTTATTCCCCCCTCACTATTTTTTAGGGTGAGGGGGGTAGGTAGGGGCATTTTTTATTTGGGTGGGGGGTGGGTGACTAGGGGCTTGGGCACCCCTAGTCACCTTGATGGGGGGGGGGGAATTTACTTAGTGCCCCCACCCGCCGCCCAGGGGTGGGGGCGGGGGGAGGACAGTAGGTCCCCCCCCATTATCGTTATGGCCCCCACCCGCCGCCCAGGGGTGGGGGCCGGGGGGGGGAGGACAGTAGATCCCCCCCTTATTACTATTATGGCCCCCACCCGCCGCCCAGGGGTGGGGGCCGGGGGGGAGGACAGTAGGTCCCCCCCCCTTTTTTCCATTAGGGCCCCCACCCGCCGCCCAGGGGTGGGGGCCGGGGGCTGGAGGACAGTAGGTCCCCCCCCCCTTATTACTATTCTGGCCCCCACCCGCCGCCCAGGGGTGGGGGCCGGGGGGGGGAGGACAGTAGGTCCCCCCATTACTATTATGGCCCCCACCCGCCGCCCAGGGGTGGGGGCCTGAGGGGAGGACAGTAGGTCCCCCCTCATTCCCATTATGGCCCCCACCCGCCGTCCAGAGGTGGGGGCCGGCGGGGGAGGACAGTAGGCCCCCCGTCCCCCCCTTATTACCCTTTTTTTTTTTTTTTACAGTGAGCAGCCACAGGCTGCTCACTGTTTAGTGGACATGCCCCTACTCGCATTGGGGAGATTTTAATCTCCCTTGTGCTATTATGGGGGTCATATTGACCCCCATAGAGTGAGGAGGGGACCTGGGGGGCTTATGAAGTGGTGGGGAGCACTGCTCCCTGCCGCTTCTGTCTTTACATATTACAAGGAGGGAGCTGCAAGCCGGTAGCTCCCTCCTTGTAATAAACCGAACAAACAAACGAACACTGATACACAGTGTTAGTTTGTTCGTCTGATTTTTTCTATTCATTCATTCGTCTGTCTGATGGATGAATGAATGAATAGGTGAAATTCCCGTTCGCATGTCCAGATGTTTCACTGGGCATGTGCGGGAATCTCAGGGCTATCTAGTGTGGGCAGATGACGTGTCCCACAGGGACTTCACCTACCCACACAAAGATGGCGGCGCCCTGAATATAGATCGGGGCAGAAAATAAAGAATAAAAAATAGGTAATGTGGGGGGCATAGGGGCATTTGGGGATGACTAGGGGGAGGATTGCATGTAGTTGAGGCGGGAGGGGGGTTAAAAAAAAGACGGAATTCGGCATGACAGTGCCGCTTTAATGTTGAAGGATTTGAAGAACCAGCAGAAATTGTACAGCAGTACACAGAAGAAACAAGTAAGGTGCAGCCTTCAACAAGTACCAGACAACTGAGGGTGGACTGTGCGGTGCCCCATTCATCAAGTGCAACATGTCTCTTCATTGAGGACAATGGTGATTGAGGATGATTTGATGAATAATTCAATATGGTGTGTATTTCTTTAATGTTCCTACAACATATATGTATTAGTTATGCCTATATTTTGTATTTGTACTTAATAATTTAGGTTTTCTATGGTTACATTTCTTGGTCAGGAACCGAACCCATGCTTATTACATTGAGGAAATTAGTTCTCACTTCATGAACTCTCACTTTATGAACTAGGTTTTGGAACCAATTAGTTCGTAAAGTCAGGAACTACCTGTACTTTTTTGTTTTAACTGATATATCTGATAACAAAACATTATTTTCAATATACCAAAGACATTGAAGGCCCTATGCATCCCTAAAATGCATTAAGATGCAAGATGCATGCACCAATGCATGCATGCCTAGGACCCCAAACAAACTTATATATCAGAATCAGCAGAAGGGAAATATTTGCCTGAGACTGGAAAAGTTCCAAAGAGGTAGATAGTACAGTGCAAATAAGTTATTTTAACAAGGGAGATAAACCTCAACCATAAGATGTGAACCTTGGTACTTTCAACTAAATACGTTTGGAAATGATTTACAAAACCATGAAACACAAAAATTCTGTAAAACATTGTAAAAGAGGAAATGTTACAAAGAGTTGGGAGTTTTTTTTTTTTGTTTGTTTTTTTACACAAGAATAAATCATCATTTCTCTTTGTTGTAGGACACTGCCTCAGACCTAGACCTCTCATTAAAGGGACACTCCAGGCACCCATACTACTTCTTCCCATTGGAGTGGTCTGGGTGCCAACTCTCACTATCCTTAACCCTGCAAGTGTAATTATTGCAGTTTTCATGAACTGCAATATTTACCTTGCAGGGTTAACTACTCCTCTAGTGGCTGTCTACTAGACAGCCACTAGACAGCCACTAGAGGACACTTCCATGTGTATAGCACACACTATGTGTGCTATAGCGTCGCTGGACGTCCTCACGCTATGTGAGGACCTCCAGAGTCGCTGAAATACCCATAGGAAAGCATTGAAAGCATTTTTCAATGCTTTCCTATGGGGAGGTCTAATGCGCGTGAGCGGCATTGCCGCGCATGCGCATTAGGTCTCCCCCGCCGGCGGCCACGCATGCCCAACAGGTCTCCCCCGCCGGATGACGTCGGCGTGGCAGGAGCGTGGGCGGACCCTGAACCAGCGCCGAGGGACATCGGCACTGGTTACAGGTAATTCACTGAAGGGATTTTAACCCCTTCAGTAACTTTGGGGGGGTGGGAGGGAGAGGGGACCTGCAGTGCCAGGAAAACGGTTTGTTTTCCTGGCACTGGAGAGTCCCTTTAACCCTACTGTGTGTATGCGTCACAAACTAATGTGATAAACGCCATGCTGAAAACTTGTGCTGGAAAGTAACCTAAATGGTGCTGGGGAGACTGGATTAGAGCCTTAAAAACTGTATTGCATCTTATTTTTTTAAATTAGAAAATAAGCACTGCCCTGCTCAAGTTTCTCCTAAAGCAAAAATTGGCTTATTAAAGGACCACTATAGGCACCCAGACCACTTCAGCTTAATGAAGTGGTCTGGGTGCCAGGCCCACCTAGGATTAACCCTTTCTGCTGTAAACATAGCACTTTCAGAGAAACTGTTATGTTTACTTTAGGGTTAATCCAGCCTCTAGTAGCTGTCTAATTGACAGCCGCTAGAGGCGCTTCCACGCTGTCAGGGTACCTGTGGTCTCTACCTCCGAAAGAGGTAGAGACTTAGCCGTTCCTCCATCCGGACGGTCTGATGGCTCCCTTCCTCGCGGTCTATCCGGTCATGCAAGGCCGGCCGCGAGGGAGTGACTGCCTTTTACAGCATCACGTCCGGAAGTCGACGTCAGGACACTCCCCGGAACGACCTGTCAGTCAATTGCTGCAGGACCAATCAGGACGCCTCGGAGGTGTGGTTACTTTTCTGAACAGGGTATTTAACGGAGCTTCTTTCGTTAGCTCATTGCCCTGTCGTGGTTCTAGCTTGTTCTAGTCACTCAGTGCTTGTATTCTCCTTATCCCTTTTGGTTTTGACCCGGCTCGTTTATTCTACTCTGCTTACCTCTGTACCCTTGATTCGGCTTGTCTCTCGCTCACCTGTCTTCTGTTACCCTCGACCTCGGCTTGTCTTTGACCATTCTCTACAGTACTACTTACGTTAGTCCGGCCATTCTAAGGTCCGGTATACGTATCTGGCTACTGTTTGTACGCTGCGTGTTGGATCCCTGTCCCGATCCTGACATTACGACAGGGCCAATGGATCCTGCAAGTACAAACAGTCAGCTCGCTTCTCCTGATCCTAGGTTTGAAGCCATGGATCACAGAATGGATCAGATGGCGCTTGCGCTACAGGCACTATTATCTCGTGCCAATAACCCACCAGAGGAGATACGTAATACCCCTATTTCTCCTGTCAGTTCAGGTCTAGAGGTAGCCACAGTGGGTGCTTCTTCTCGCATTACCCCCCCCAGTACGCTATGGTGGGGCTCCTGAGAAGTGTCGTGGTTTTTTAAACCAAATTAGTATCCACTTTGAATTGCAACCTCGCTCCTATCCTACAGATAGGGCAAAGGTAGGATTTATTATCACCCTAGTTATTGAGAAGGCTCTGAGATGAGCCAACCCACTATGGGAGAACGATAACCCATTAGTATATAACTATAACGCATTTGTAGCTGCTTTTAGAAGAACATTTGACCCTCCAGGTAGAAAGGTTAATGCAGCCAGATTACTGTTGCGCCTGAGACAGGAGAACCGAACACTTGTGGATTATGCACTAGAGTTCAGGTCTCTGGCGTCAGAAGTCAAGTGGAATGAGCAGGCGTATATAGATGTATTTTTGAATGGCCTATCTGATGTAATCCTTGATGAGGTTGCTACTAGAGAACTCCCTGAGAATTTAGAAGATTTAATTTCGTTCATCTCTCGTATAGATGAACGTTTAAGAGAGAGACAGAACACTCGAGAGAGGAACCGGAGACCTTCTTTTAGGTTAGCCCCCGCTTTTCCAAGTCCTGACTCCACGGTATCTTTGCTTCCTGAACCTATGCAGATAGGGTATACCCGCCTCTCTGAGGAGGAGAGACAGTACAGGAGAAGAGAGGGTTTGTGTATGTATTGTGGAGCCAAAGGCCATTTACTCTCGAACTGTTCTAACCGCCCGGGAAACGCTCGCACCTAAGTCTCTCTAGAGGACAGGCCTTGGGTGTTTCTATTTTGTCCTCTACTCCTAATTATAAAGATCACAGGCTTCTGCTACCAGTTTCCTTAACTTGGGAGAAGGAAGTAGTAAGGGCTATGGCATTGATAGATTCCGGTGCAGCTGAGAATTTTATCGACCAAGCCTTTGCTATTAAAAACAATTTCCCATCCCAGCTAAGGGAGACACCCTTGGCCGTTGAGGCCATAGATGGTAGACCACTACTAGACCCTGTTATCTTTCGTGAAACCATACCCATTAATTTAAATGTTGGTATCCTACACGTGGAGAGTTTATCTCTTATGCTCATTTCGTCCCCTTCCGTTCCCATAGTTCTGGGGTACCCATGGTTGAAGAAACATAACCCTATTATCGATTGGGAGTTAGGGGAGATACTCTCGTGGGGCCAGGGCTGCCAGGATAGGTGTTTATGCAAGGTTTCTCCATTAGCTAATATTAACATACCGGAGAATCCTACTCAGTCCACAGAAAGACAGATACCAGACCTTTACCTAGACTTAAAGGCAGTATTTGACAAGAAGAATGCCGATTATTTGCCGCCACACAGGTCATTTGATTATAAAATTAAGCTTCTACCCGGGACTATGCCTCCGAGGGGCCATGTATATCCTTTGTCTGTTCAGGAAAACTCGGTTCTAGAGGAGTATATTCGGGAGAATTTAGAAAAGGGATTCATTAGGAGGTCTTCTTCTCCGGCCGGGGCTGGGTTCTTTTTCATTAAGAAAAAGGATGGCACGCTGAGACCTTGTATCGATTACCGAGGCTTGAATAAAATAACTGTCAGAAATGCCTATCCTATCCCACTGATTACCGAGTTATTTGATCGTCTTAAGGGCTCCAAAATTTTCACCAAGTTAGATCTCAGAGGGGCATACAATTTGGTGAGAATCCAGCATGGTCACGAGTGGATGACGGCATTCAATACCCGGTATGGCCACTACGAATACACTGTTATGCCATTTGGACTTTGCAATGCTCCTGCAGTATTTCAAGATTTGATTAATGAGGTACTTAGGGAGTTTCAACATGATTGTGTTATTGTTTACCTGGACGACATACTAATACACTCTAAGGAGATTGAGACTCACCATAGACAGGTCAGAAAGGTACTACACAAACTTCTGCAACATGGTCTATACTGCAAATTGGAGAAGTGCAGTTTTGATCAGTCTCAGGTAGACTTTCTTGGGTATGTGATTTCTGGGGAAGGTTTTAAAATGGATCCTGAAAAACTCCAATCTATTTTAGACTGGCCTTTGCCCAAAGGACTCAAGGCTATCCAAAGGTTTATTGGTTTTTCCAACTACTATAGGCGCTTCATTAAGGGATACTCCTCTATCATTGCGCCTATTACCAATATGACCAAACAAGGGGCTGATACTAAGACCTGGTCTACGGAAGCTCTTGGTGCTTTCAAGACTCTCAAGGAACTTTTTGCCTCGGCCCCCATTCTAGTCCATCCTAATACGACTCTGCCTTTCTTGCTTGAGGTCGATGCCTCTGAGACAGGAGTTGGGGCTGTTCTGTCTCAAAGGTTAGGGGTGGACAAACCGTTACACCCTTGTGGTTTCTTCTCTAAGAAATTATCTGGGCCTGAGAGCAGATATGACATCGGGGAAAGGGAACTGTTAGCGGTCATTAAGGCTTTAAAGGAGTGGAGACATTTACTGGAAGGGACATTACACCCTGTTACTATTTTAACGGATCATAAGAATTTGTCTTATATTGGGGAGGCTATGCGCTTATCCGCCAGGCAGGCTCGCTGGTCCATGTTCCTCACTCACTTTAATTATGTACTTACGTATAGACCTGGTTCTAAGAACTCTAAAGCCGATGCTTTGTCTCGTCAATATGAACCATCCACTATAACTGAACCAGTCCTGTCCTCCATAGTTCCTAAGGGGAATATCATCGCAAACACGAATCTCAGGATTCACTCTCCATTGCTTTCCGAGATCATGAAGTTTCAGCATTTGGCACCCAAACAGACTCCTGGGGATCGACACTTCGTTCCTGCCGCTCTCCAACTGGAGGTGCTTCGCTGTCTCCATAACAGCAAGGTGGCTGGGCATCCTGGTATCCGCAAGACATATGCTCTGGTCTCTAAAGATTTTTGGTGGCCTGACTTACGCAAAGATATTAAAGAATTCATCGGGGCATGTGAAGTTTGTACCAAGACCAAGCTACCTCATTCGCTTCCATGCGGATTTCTGCACCCTTTAGAGTTTCCTGAAAAGCCTTGGTCCTGCCTGGCAATGGACTTCATTGTTGATTTGCCTATCTCTAAGAAGCAGACTGTCATCCTCACTGTGGTGGACAGATTTACTAAAATGGCTCATTTCATTCCCTTACCTAAACTCCCATCTTCGCCCGAATTAGCGGAGATATTCGCTAGGGAGATTTTCCGTTTGCATGGGATACCTTCCCAAATTGTCTCTGACAGAGGCTCCCAATTTGTTTCCCGTTTTTGGAAATCTTTCTGCTCCCAACTAGGCATCAAATTGAATTTCTCCTCTGCCTATCATCCTCAGTCCAATGGAGCTGCTGAACGCAAACCAAAAGGTTGAACAATATTTACGTTGTTTCATTTCTGAACACCAGGACGATTGGGTCGGTTTGATTCCTTGGGCGGAGTTTGCTCATAACAATCTCATTTGTGATTCTACGCATTCTAGCCCATTTTTCTTGAATTATGGCTTTCATCCTTCCACCCTTCCTTCGGAGTCTTCTTCTCAAGGGGTACCGTCGGTGGATGTTCATGTTGCCAATTTAAGGAAGTTATGGGATCAAACTCGACAAATCCTTCTGCACAATTCTATGCTGGTTAAAAAACACGCTGACAAACGTAGAAGGGCAGCACCGGTGTTTGTTCCAGACGATAGAGTATGGTTAAGTACTAGAAACATTCGGTTAAAAGTACCGTCCATGAAGTTTGCTCCTCGATATATTGGACCTTACAGGGTACTGACTCAAATTAACCCAGTTGCGTATCGTTTAGCATTGCCTAATGCCTTACGCATTCCTAATTCATTTCATGTTTCCTTGCTAAAACCACTAATATGTAACAGGTTCTCCTCCACGATCGCCCCTCCTCGCTCGGTTCAGGTGGAGGGTCAGGAGGAGTATGAGGTCAATTCCATCGTTGATTCTCGAATCTCCCGGGGGAAACTGCAATATCTGGTCGATTGGAAGGGTTATGGTCCTGAGGAGAGAAGTTGGGTACCTCAGGAGGAGGTGCATGCTCCCTGTCTCCGCAGGGCGTTTCACTCTCGTTTCCCTTCTCGCCCTGGTGTCTTCCGCCCGGTGGGCGTATCTGAGAGGGGGGGTACTGTCAGGGTACCTGTGGTCTCTACCTCCGAAAGAGGTAGAGACTTAGCCGTTCCTCCATCCGGACGGTCTGATGGCTCCCTTCCTCGCGGTCTATCCGGTCATGCAAGGCCGGCCGCGAGGGAGTGACTGCCTTTTACAGCATCACGTCCGGAAGTCGACGTCAGGACACTCCCCGGAACGACCTGTCAGTCAATTGCTGCAGGACCAATCAGGACGCCTCGGAGGCGTGGTTACTTTTCTGAACAGGGTATTTAACGGAGCTTCTTTCGTTAGCTCATTGCCCTGTCGTGGTTCTAGCTTGTTCTAGTCACTCAGTGCTTGTATTCTCCTTATCCCTTTTGGTTTTGACCCGGCTCGTTTATTCTACTCTGCTTACCTCTGTACCCTTGATTCGGCTTGTCTCTCGCTCACCTGTCTTCTGTTACCCTCGACCTCGGCTTGTCTTTGACCATTCTCTACAGTACTACTTACGTTAGTCCGGCCATTCTAAGGTCTGGTATACGTACCTGGCTACTGTTTGTACGCTGCATGTTGGATCCCTGTCCCGATCCTGACACACGCTTCTCACTGTGATTTTCACAGTGAGAAGACGCCAGCGTCCATAGGAAAGCATTGAGAATGCTTTCCTATGAGACTGGCTGAATGCGCGCGCGGCTCTTGCCGCGCATGCGCATTCAGCCGATGACGGGGAAAGGAGGAGGAGAGTCCCCAGCGCCGAGGGAGCCCGGCGCTGGAGAAAGTTAACTGTTTAACCCCTTCCTCTCCATCCATCCCGGCGAGAGTGGGACCCTGAGGGTGGTTTTAACTCCCCTCGACCAAGTATTTTTCCTAACTATCCAAAAAAATTAAGCTATGGAAGTTGGTACAATTAGAGGGCCTTTATCTGGAGAAAAGCGGATTAAAAGGAAAACTCAAAATCATGTATTGTGCCTTCTCCTCTCATTTACTACGTAACTGTCCACTCTCAAAAAGGACAAAAAATGGTAAGTACTCCATTATTAATTTTTCTAACACTGTAAAGAAAAAAGACAATTTCTTCGTAAATGTATCTTTCTATGTGAATAATACAATCGTTAACAAGGTAGCTATTATTGATTCTGGGGCATATGGTTGTTTCCTTAACAAAAAGACTATTGATAAATACCATATTCCATTTTTAAGAAAACCCCATTCTTCTCAAATTGTTTTGTTTGACAATTCTATTTCTGATAAAGGTGCTATAACATACCAAACACACTCTCTTAAAGGACCACTATAGGCACCCAGACCACTTCAGCTTAATGAAGTAGTCTGGGTGCCAGGTCCACCTAGGATTAACCCTTTCTGCTGTAAACATAGCAGTTTCAGAGAAACTGCTATATTTACTTTGGGGTTAATCCAGCCTCTAGTGGCTGTCTCATTGACAGACGCTAGAGGTGCTTCTGCGCTTCTTACTGTGATTTTCACAGTGAGAAGATGCCAGCGTCCTTAGGAAAGCATTGAGAATGCTTTCCTATGAGACTGGCTGAATGCTCGCGCGGCTCTTGCCGCGCATGCGCATTCAGCCGATGATGGGGAAAGGAGGAGGAGAGTCTCCAGCACCGAGGGAGCCCGGCGCTGGAGAAAGGTAAGTGTTTAACCCCTTTCTCTCCATCTAGCCCGGCGGAAGTGGGACCCTGAGGGTGGGGGCACCTACAGGGCACCTGGCACTATAGTGGTCCTTTAAAAAGCACATTAACTTGGTGTCAGGAAGAAACATTCAGAGTTGCCAGATTTCTGCATGTAATAAACACATGCTTCTAGTTGACGATTAGATTTTAGGAAAAAAAAAAATTCCACCCTGGATTTCAGTATAAAGTTGAAAAATAAACCATCTTGGCTGTTGTAAATCTGTATATTTCCTAAAAAAAAATAACAACCACATATCATACAAATTATATTGTCGTGGAAAGGCACACGATGCCACACTGAAAGCATTTCCTTTTGTTTTAATGCAATATATGCTAGAAGGACTGGTTTTAATTTCTAGTTGTTTTCACGCATTCCATTAATTTTTATTAATTTACTATAAACTTAAAATAATCACTGCATCTTCATTAAAAGTAAGGCATACGAAAGTCAAACTTTTTTAACCCCTTAAGGACACAGCTTCAGAAGCTTGACTTACGCTTAATGACACAAGCAATTTTTGCATTTTCTTGCTGTTTGCGTTCAACTGCAATTTGCATCTCTCTCATTTATTGCACCGACACATATTATATACTGTTTTTTAAAGGACAGAAAGGGCTTTAATTTGATATAACATATATATATATATATATATATATAAATGCTTACTTATTATAAAAAAATACAGAAAAATGCAAAAAAAATGAAAAATATAGTTTTTTTTTACAGTTTTTGCAATCATAATGTGTGCATAATTAGTGCAGGTTAAGGAAAGTAATTAAAAATAAATGTATTTATTTGTTCTGATTTACAGAATATATAATGTGTCTGGGATTTTAAGTTTTTTTTTGGTAGTTACAGGTCACAAAGCACAAGGAGTAAAATAAAATTTTAATGTGGAGCGATTTTAGAATTTGGTATGTTTGTCTTGTAAGCCTAATGGCCATAAAAGAAAACAAAATTGCCACAGAAAAGTATATATTTATATAAAGTAGACATCACAGGCTATTTACCTAAGGTTGTTTTGACACTTTCTATGTAGCCATTTTACCGCCAACCTCTGCTAAATATTGGAGTAAAATTGTGTTTTTGGGGGGTTTTCGCACACAAACGTATAACAAAGAACTTCTCATGTGTATTTTGTAAAGTTGGTGTGTGCTATTCCTGTACAAAGTTTTATTATGTGTTCAGTTACTTCTGCTGAGTACAACGGTACCCCCATTGTATGTCTTTGGCACTATTTTGTGAAGCTACAGTGCATAGGCGTGCGCACGGGGTGTGCCGGGTGTGCCTGGGCACACCCTAATCCCCGCGGCACGCCTATGCATTGAGACCGGCAGGGGAGATCTCAGGATCTCCCCTGCCGGCTCATGCAGAGCCGGCGCTATCCGAGCGCCGGCTCTGCTCTCAGCCTCCCCTCACCGGCTCACAGGCAGTGAGGGAGGCAGGAGAGGACCCGGGAGCTATTGCCAGCAGCTCCGCCGGGTTCCTCTCGCGAGATCTGAGCGTTGCCGCGGCAACGCTCAGATCTCGCGTGAGTGAACTCTAGCCCTGCGGGGCTCGAGTTCACTCTCCTCTGGACCACCAGAGGAGAGTGCAGCAGCAGCAGGATCCCCCCTCCCAGGCATAAGGTAAGAAGGGAGGGGGGATAACTGCTCTGCCTCCACCTCCACTGGACCACCAGGGACAAGGAATAAGAATCCCCCCTCCCCACATAAAGTAAGAAGGGAGGGGGGATATTTAGTAATGTACCCCCACCCCCCACAATCAGCCACACACATACACACATACACAGCACACACATACACATACACAGCACACACACACACATACACAGCACCCACAGACATACACAGCACCCACAGACATACACAGCACCCACAGACATACACAGCACCCACAGACACACACAGCACCCACAGACACACACAGCACCCACAGACATACACAGCACCCACAGACATACACAGCACCCACAGACACACACAGCACCCACAGACACACACAGCACCCACAGACACACACAGCACCCACAGACATACACAGCACCCACAGACATACACAGCACCCACAGACATACACAGCACCCACACACAGCACCCACAGACATACACAGCACCCACAGACATACACAGCACCCCCGCGGCACGCCTATGCATTGAGACCGGCAGGGGAGATCTCAGGATCTCCCCTGCCGGCTCATGCAGAGCCGGCGCTATCCGAGCGCCGGCTCTGCTCTCAGCCTCCCCTCACCGGCTCACAGGCAGTAAGGGAGGCAGGAGAGGACCCGGGGAGCTATTGCCTGCAGCTCCGCCGGGTTCCTCTCGCGAGATCTGAGCGTTGCCGTGGCAACGCTCAGATCTCGCGTGAGTGAACTCTAGCCCTGCGGGGCTCGAGTTCACTCTCCTCTGGACCACCAGGGATGGCAGCAGCAGCAGGATCCCCCCTCCCAGGCATAAGGTAAGAAGGGAGGGGGGATAACTGCTCTGCCTCCACCTCCACTGGACCACCAGGGACAAGGAATAAGAATCCCCCCTCCCCACATAAAGTAAGAAGGGAGGGGGGATATTTAGTAATGTACCCCCACCCCCCACAATCACCCACACACATACACACATACACAGCACACACATACACATACACAGCACACACACACACATACACAGCACCCACAGACATACACAGCACCCACAGACATACACAGCACCCACAGACACACACAGCACCCACAGACACACACAGCACCCACAGACACACACAGCACCCACAGACATACACAGCACCCACAGACACACACAGCACCCACAGACACACACAGCACCCACAGACACACACAGCACCCACAGACATACACAGCACCCACAGACATACACAGCACCCACACACAGCACCCACAGACATACACAGCACCCCCGCAGCACGCCTATGCATTGAGACCGGCAGGGGAGATCTCAGGATCTCCCCTGCCGGCTCATGCAGAGCCGGCGCTATCCGAGCGCCGGCTCTGCTCTCAGCCTCCCCTAACCGGCTCACATGCAGTGAGGGAGGCAGGAGAGGACCCGGGGAGCTATTGCCTGCAGCTCTGCCGGGTTCCTCTCGCGAGATCTGAGCGTTGCCGCGGCAACGCTCAGATCTCGCGTGAGTGAACTCTAGCCCTGCGGGGCTCAAGTTCACTCTCCTCTGGACCACCAGGGATGGCAGCAGCAGCAGGATCCCCCCTCCCAGGCATAAGGTAAGAAGGGAGGGGGGATAACTGATCTGCTTCCACCTCCACTGGACCACCAGGGACAAGGAACAAGAATCCCCCCTCCCCACATAAAGTAAGAAGGGAGTTTAGTAATGTACCCCCACCTCCACCCCCCACAATCACCCACACACATACACAGCACACACATACACAGCACACACACACATACACAGCACCCACAGACATACACAGCACCCACAGACATACACAGCACCCACAGACATACACAGCACCCACAGACACACACAGCACCCACAGACATACACAGCACCCACAGACATACACAGCACCCACAGACACACACAGCACCCACAGACATACACAGCACCCACAGACATACACAGCACCCACACACAGCACCCACAGACATACACAGCACCCACAGACATACACAGCACCCACACACATACACAGCACACCCACAGAGATACACAGCACACCCACAGACATACACAGCACACCCACAGACATACACAGCACACACAGCACCCACAGACATACAGCACCTACACACATACAGCACCCACAGACACACAGCACCCACACACATACAGCACCCACACACACATACAGCACCCACACACACATACAGCACAAACAGGACCCTAACAAACACACGCACACAAAACACTACCAGTACCCTCACACACAAACAGCACCCTGACACACCGTACATTTACAGCACCCTCACAAGTGCACACACACACACACACAAACAGCACCCTGACACACAGTACATTTACAGCACCCTCACAAGTGCACACACACACACACACACAAACAGCACCCTGACACACAGTACATTCACAGCACCCTCACAAGCACGCACACACAAACACCCTCACCCACATAGTACACTACCAGCACACACACATCACACTAACAGCACCCTCACACAGCACACACACAGCTTTGTGTGTGTGTGTATATATGTGTATATATATATACATACATATACATACATACATATATATATATATATATATATATATATATATATATATATATATACGCCGCGTGTGCTTGTGCTTGAGGGTGCACACCCTAATGCAATAGGCTGCGCACGCCTATGCTACAGTGCCATATAGGAGACCTGTCCTTTTCAGTATTCACAGTAGAATTTTGAGAGAGGGATTTAATGAGCCTATGCTTCCATTTGGGGTATTATAACAGTTTGACTGTTCAAAAACCCCCACAAAGGCCTACCATTTGTAAAAGTAGACACTCCAGGGTATCTCATAAGGTGCATATTGTGCCTTAACATGCCCCCATTTTTTTACCATTACATGCCAAAGTATGTGGTAAAAAATAATTTTGTGCATTTTTTACATACGGATTGCATTTTTGCTGGGCATTTTGTATATTTCATATGTGCCACTAAGTTCAAACCCCCCAAATTATGCTCAGCTAAGTCTTCTGAGTAAAAGGACACCCCCATTGTATGTCTATGGCACTATTTCGTGAAGCTACACTGCCATACAGAAGACCTGTCCTTTTCAGTATTCACAGTAGAATTTTGAGAGACGGATTTAATGAGCCTATGCTTCCATTTGGGGTATTATAACAGTTTGACTGTTCAAAAAAAACCCACAAAGGCCTACCATTTGTAAAAGTAGACACTCCAGGGTATATCATAAGGTGCATATTGTGCCTTAGCATGCCCCCATTTTTTCACCAATATATGCCAAAGTATGTGGTAAAAAATAATTTTGTGCATTTTTTGAAATTTTTTTACATTTGCTGTGCATTTTGTATATTTCATATGTGCCACTAAGTTCAAAACCTCCAAATTATGCTCAGCTAAGTCTTCTGAGTAAGAAGACATCCCCAATGAATGTCTTTGGCACTATTTTGTGAAGCTACAGTGGCATATTGGAGACCAAGCCATATCAGTTTTTACAGAACTTTGAATTTTGACGCTGGGCCTATGTGCAATTTCCAAGCATCTTCGCAGGTTTTAAATTCAAACTACCCCACAAAGGCCTACCATTTCTTAAAGTAGACATCCCAGGGTATTTCAAAAGGCATATTTTGAACCTTAGTGTGGGATCATTTTTCCGCTAGCTTGTACCAGGTGTAGTGGTCATAAGCGTTTTTTCTGCCTTTTTGACACACAAAGTGAGTTTGCACAGTATATTTTGCAAACCTTATGTGTACCACCACTCTATAATACTTTATATGTTGCTCAGCTATGTCGGCTGAGTACAAAAATACCCCCGTATGTACCTTTGCCAGGTATATGTGGACATCGGAGGGGCACATTTGGGACACAGCCATTCCATTTTTTTCAAACTTTACATTTTTACGCTGTGCCCATGTCCCATTTTAGAGTATTTTACCAGGCTATATAATCCAAATACCCCAATAAAGCCATACCATTTCTTAAAGAAGACATCCCAGGGTATTTCAAAAGGCATATTTTGAACCTTACTGTGCGATCATTTTTCTGCTAGCTTGTACCAGGTGTAGTGGTAATAAGCGTTTTTTCTGCCTTTTTGACACACAAAGTGAGTTTGCACAGTATATTTTGCAAACCTTATGTGTACCACCACTCTATAATACTTTATATGTTGCTCAGCTATGTCGGCTGAGTACAAAAATACCCCCGTATGTACCTTTGCCAGGTATATGTGGACATCGGAGGGGCACATTTGGGACACAGCCATTCCATTTTTTTTCAAACTTTACATTTTTACGCTGTGCCCATGTCCCATTTTAGAGTATTTTACCAGGCTATATAATCCAAATACCCCATAAAGCCATACCATTTCTTAAAGAAGACATCCCAGGGTATTTCAAAAGGCATATTTTGAACCTTAGCGTGGGATCATTTTTCCGCTAGCTTGTACCAGGTGTAGTGGTCATAAGCGTTTTTTCTGCCTTTTTGACACACAAAGTGAGTTTGCACAGTATATTTTGCAAACCTTATGTGTACCACCACTCTATAATACTTTATATGTTGCTCAGCTATGTCGGCTGAGTACAAAAATACCCCCGTATGTACCTTTGCCAGGTATATGTGGACATCGGAGGGGCACATTTGGGACACAGCCAGGGGCGTATTAGCCGTGAGGCAAACAAGGCATTTGCCTTGGGCGGCATTTTCCAGGGGGCGGCAAAAAAAGCCGCCCCCAAACGCCCAGGGCAAATGCCTTGTTAGCCTTGCGGCTAACTGACATGCCGTCTGGGCGGTCTGCTGGGCAGTGCTGGCGGGCGGCCGGCGAGGGAGCACTTCCTCTGAGCTGTCTGCTCAGCTCCCTCGCGCGCCGCAGAGTGAGGCTGGGAGCCGGAATATGACGTCATATTCCGGCTCCGCCTCCCAGCCTCACTGTGCGGCGCGAGAGGGAGCTGAGCAGACAGCTCAGAGGAAGTGCTCCCTCGCCGGCCGCCCGCCCGCCAGCACTGCCCAGCAGCCACTGGACCACCAGGGAGAAATAGGACCCCCCCCCAGCATTCCCAAAGGTAAGGAGGCTGGGGAGGGGGGGTAATTTAAAAAAAAAAAAATGTGTTAAATATGTGAGTGAGTGAGTATGTGTGTATGTCTGTTAGTGTGTGTGTGTGTCTGTGTATGTCAGTGTGTGTGTCTGTTAGTGTGTGTGTGTGTGTGTGTGTGTGAATGTCTGTTAGTGTGTCTGTGTATGTCTGTTAGTGTGTCTGTGTATGTCTGTTAGTGTGTCTGTGTATGTCTGTTAGTGTGTGTGTGTGAATGTCTGTCAGTATGTCTGTTAGTGTGTCTGTGTGTTTGTTAGTGTGTGTGTGTGTGTGTGAATGTCAGTGTGTCTGTGTATGTCTGTTAGTGTGTGTGTGTGAATATCTGTTAGTATGTCTGTTAGTGTGTGTGTGTATGTCTGTTAGTGTGTGTGTGTGTATGTCTGTTAGTGTGTGTGTGTGTGTGTATGTCTGTTAGTGTGTGTGTGTGTGTCTGTTAGTGTGAGTGTGTCTGCTAGTGAGTGTGTGTCTGTTAGTGAGTGTGAGTGTGTCTGTAAGTGTGTGTGTGTTTCTGTTAGCTAGTGTATGCGTATCTGTAAGTGAATGTGTGTGTGTGTATTTAGAAGGCGGGGCGGGGGAAGGGTGGGGGTGGTGCGGGCGGGGGGAAGGGTTGGATGGGGGTGGCGCGGGCGGGAGGGGGGCGCCTGAGTTTTGTCCTGCCTAGGGCAGCACAAAACCAGGATACACCACTGGACACAGCCATTCCATTTTTTCAAACTTTACATTTTTACGCTGTGCCCATGTCCCATTTTAGAGTATTTTACCAGGCTATATAATCCAAATACCCCAATAAAGCCATACCATTTCTTAAAGAAGACATCCCAGGGTATTTCAAAAGGCATATTTTGAACCTTACTGTGCGATCATTTTTCTGCTAGCTTGTACCAGGTGTAGTGGTAATAAGCGTTTTTTCTGCCTTTTTGACACACAAAGTGAGTTTGCACAGTATATTTTGCAAACCTTATGTGTACCACCACTCTATAATACTTTATATGTTGCTCAGCTATGTCGGCTGAGTACAAAAATACCCCCGTATGTACCTTTGCCAGGTATATGTGGACATCGGAGGGGCACATTTGGGACACAGCCATTCCATTTTTTTCAAACTTTACATTTTTACGCTGTGCCCATGTCCCATTTTAGAGTATTTTACCAGGCTATATAATCCAAATACCCCATAAAGCCATACCATTTCTTAAAGAAGACATCCCAGGGTATTTCAAAAGGCATATTTTGAACCTTAGCGTGGGATCATTTTTCTGCTAGCTTGTACCAGGTGTAGTGGTAATGAGCGTTATTAAATTAATTTTTTAACTTTTTAAAACTTTTTTTACTTTTTAAAACTATTTTTTAAACTTTTGTTTTGCTTATTAATTTTTTTAAAGTTTCCTAGACTTTCGTAAAACTTTTTTTTACAGATTTAACATTTTTCTAAGCTTTTTCTTTTACCGTTAACCCCTAACTAGCAGTAAGCAGCACTAACAGTAAATTCCCCATTTTCCCATAACTCCCACCCACCCCAGCTAGCAAAATATTTAATTATACAATATTTAAATTAGTTAATTAAATAAATTTAACCCCTGAGGGTTAACAAATAAATAAAAGTTAATCGTCAGGGGTAAAAAAAAAATTAGATCACAGTATAATACTGTGATCTGTATTTTGATCACTGTAGGCAGTGATAGACTGGCAGGGAAGGGGTTAATTTTTATTTGGACTGGGTAAAGGGTTTATTTTTTATTTTTTTTTACTTAAACGTTATTAAAACTTTTTTTTTAACTTAATTTTTTAACTTTTTAAAGCTTATTTTAGAACTTTTTTTAACGTTAACCCCTAGTTAGCCTAACACTAAATTCCCCAATTCCCCACTAACTTCCACCCTCCCCAGCTAGCTAAATTTATAATTTTAAAATATTTAAATTAATTAATAAAATAAATTTAACCCCTGAGGGTTAAAAAAAACAAGAATTAACCCTCAGGGGTTAAAAAAAAAATCAGATCATATTAAAATGTAATCCCTGCCAATTGATCACTGTAGCCAGTGATCAATTGGCAGGGAAGGGGTTAATTTTTTTATTAATATGGGTAAAGGGAGTAAAACACATACTCACACTTATACACATACACACACACTCACACACACACACACACTTGCACACACTCATATACATACACACACACTCATACACATACACACACACAAGTAATATTTCTTTATATCTCCAGCCACCCTCCTGTTATCTTACCTTATGTTTCCAGGAGGGTAGCTTGGAGTCCTGCTGGCTGGTGTGAGTCTGGAGCAGCTCCTGCCGTGCTCCTCTCCCCTTGTGGCTGCCTCCCTCCTGCGCTGTCTCCCTGCGTGATGATGGGAGGAAGTGACTGGTTGTCACTTCCTCCCAGCCGGCCAACATTACAGGGGTCCGATCACGGTCTTAAAGGACCGCGGCACCCGACCGGGCTTCTGTTCAGCAGTAATGTTTCCCCGGTGCTATAATCAGAATCATAGGACCGGGGAAACATTCTGCGGCACCCCTGTATGCATACAGTTTGGGAACCACTGTGTTATATGAAGAAACAGCTAAAAAAAAGTATAAATTTCTCTTCATTATAATAATGAAGTAAATAATAGTGTCTGTATTAAATTAAACATTAGTAGCATATTTTGAAAAGATGTCATGTTATTGCTATTAGGAATGGATGGGAAATGTACTAGCATATTCAATGGAAAAATTATCCTGCCCTATTAACACTTGAAAAGCACAACTCACATGTGTTATTACAGAGGGAACTTATACTATATGCCAGTCAGACTGACCCATCCCAGGAAAATAATGTAAGGCAAAACCACCAACCCAAGACATTTCTTTTGGCCGTCTTGGGACTCATCCATGAGATGAGGTCAACACCCATCTAGACAAAGTGGTCCATGTCTGGTCCAAGTCTAAACATTCTAAAATCTACATCCAGATTCTGTAACACTTATCCACTCTACTTAGGGGTATCAACAATAATCTACCTTGAGAACTTGCCGAGCAATTTGGTTTTGGACTGTTCTTTAAGGTAGGATTTATGGGATATTCAAATGCTATAGGCATCCTCTGTAATGGCACAAAGGTGCTTAAACCTTGTTAGGGACAAACTGAAGGACAATAAAGTGGCCTATTTTTCGCCATTTTTTTCCAACACGTTTCTTTTTCTTATGCTTCCTTTTCTATTGACCTTCTTTTTGCACTTTTCTAATTTACTATTTTGTGCCTTTGGGTTCCTATATGTTCTTTTTATATTCATATATTAAAAAAAGTAAAAACCATGACTGTATTTTTGTGATGTGAACATGTTATAATTTAACTTAATTGGAAAAATAAACTATCAAACAGTAAATGTAGAATCTATCATAAAGATGAATGATATGAATCAAATCTTTGTTTTAATTAAATAACTCTTCTCCCACTATGACATCACCAAAAACAGTGGTTTATTAGGCTTACATTACTGAAACCCCTTAATATATGGTCCCCCCTCCCCCCCAATCTGACATAATTCACCCTCAGCTAGGAGTACTTCAACAAGTAAGGCACACATTCCAAACAGCAGCAAGTTCTTACTTCATTCCCAGTACATCTGCGGAGTAACATCAGTTGCTTTATTCTTATTTCTCCACCAGCAAATGTAAGTGCAACGTTTATGCCATCTGTATAGCGAGAATTAATTGACAGGTGGAGTTTTGTCTAACATTTAAAATCAATTTTTTTTCATTTTACAAAAAATCTATAAGCTAGCTAGCAATTTTGTTAAATCGCTATATAAATGATTTTTACACTCTTTTACTGAAGCATAAGTTAGTGCATGACAAGTACACTTTAAAAACAAATCTACATTGGAGGCCCCTCGCTCAGCAAAAACAGGCCCTATCCATAGAATGTTTTAAATATTAAAAAATACCTTTCATGATGCTGGAAATGCACAGTTTGAAGACGCTTACTGCAGAAATGTCACATCAGGAAGAGGTTCCACTAATCAGGAACCTCTCATTCAAGGTTGTTGTGTCTGATCTGATCCCATAAATCTCTGCCCAGCAGGAGTTAAATAGACTAAGATTTTTATCCCCCAGCTGCAATTTCACTCATTACATTGAATTTGTGGAACTGATCTATAAGCTGAAACCTGCAATTAAGTTATTGCTATTTGTTTATGCATTACCCAGTTAACAGGATCTGCATGCAGTACCTGGCAGAGCTGCCAACCGAGCTTGCCTAGTCCACGTTTTGGCTCTCTCTTTAAGTGCATTCTTTTATTATTTAGCTTTTCAGTTAGGAATATTTGTATTCTAATGTATTTTTAATGTGTTTAAATTTTCTTTCAGCGTCTTTTGATGAAGTCAAAGTTCAGTTTATCCTGTACGAACCAAAGCAGAATCTATTGATCCTAACCATTCAGAAAAACAGACTGCAGGTCAATTTTATTTTTTAAATAAAACATAATTTTAAGAATCGAAATATTTAAATAAAACTATAAAACTTTATATTTCTTTTTCCTTCAGATGAAAAATATTTTATGTGTTTTCTATTTGTCTATAGGCTATATACATCCAAAGAAACCCATATAACTATGTTTTTGTTTTAAATGCAATTTATGAGGACATTTTAAGTTGTTGTTAACTAACTTACACCAAAGTGTCTGGACTTCTGTATGAGGTGATGTCTTTCTCATTTTATGACATACATGATCTTTCAGTAAAAGTGATCAATGTTTTGTTAAAATGTCCTTCACCTTCTATTCTAATACCCATGTATCTGCAATCAAAGAATCTTCAATATAATTGGCTGCATAAAATCAGTGACAGGTTCCTATTAGTGTTGCTGTTGCATTGCATTTAAATACATGCATAGAAGATTAAAAATGATTGTGGACAGTACCTTAAGGAGGAGTTTAACGTATTTTTTTTAAACTGCAGTACAGTAGAAGTGGTATATCGTCTTATCTGTTAAAGTAAATTCTACCTTTACCTGCCCCCCACGGCCATTGAGACCCCAGCAGGAATGTCACCATTGTGGGAATTTGTAAATTCCCCAAAGTCTCAAAACGTTGACAATGCCTCTTTGACTTGCTAAATAATTAATACTGAACCACCAATAATGTACTATTGCAAGGCTTATCAAAGTTTTTCAAAAGTTATTACGGTAATTGGAAGGCAGAGCCTGACCTTCAAGCTAGACAGATGTGTAGAGTTTGAGCTCTTGGAATAGTAAGCCAAAGCTAGGTATGCACTACTAGTAGCTTAGAATCGACTACTAATTCATGTGTTTTTAGCAACAGCTTGTATATGCTTACTATAATCTAACATAGTGGGTTTTCTTTGAGTTGACTAGCATTCCCAAGCATGCTTAGGAGGACTGATTTTGGCTCAACAAAGACGGGTTTACTCAGTTTGTCTACCTTATCTCTTTCTTAAAAAATGTGTTTCTTATCCTAATGCCATTATACTGTCTAAATATGTTTGACATGTGCCTGCTTCCGCTGTCATAACGTTGCAATACTGGGACCTGGAGACACTACAGTATATTGTGGACTTCAAAGGTTTAGGTAGAAACATCCATTGCTGCTATGCTTTTTTTAAGGTTCAGAATATATGCCATTAATAAATATATGATGGCTTACATATTTCCATATATGAAAGTAGTGGGAGTTGGGATCCAACATAAATCACAGACCTGATCTTCCAGGGGCATTGTTTAGTCGCACTGCTAAGCACTCTCTTTGTGAGTAATACTCCTGTGGAGGTCTGTATATGTTTCCATGTATTCACTAGATTTTACTAGATGACAAATATTTTTCTATATTTGCACCCCATTTTTTAGTTTTTATTTAGTTATTGAGATGTGATTCATACATATTTTATTTTTACTTTTCATATGATTTCATGTCAAGAGTTTGGTGGAATGAGATCTAATGAGAGTGGACCTGGCCAATTTCAGAATATAAGAAGTGATCAGAATAATACTCTGGAGGTGAGCATCACAACCATTTATTACCTGACAGCAGCCTGCAGTGATTATTTATATTTGGTGTGCAGAATATAAGAAGTCGTGTGTTCCACATAGGTTGCTTGGTGTTTTTGATTTTAGTTTTGTTTGGTGCTGAACATTTCTATATCGCTTATAAAATATAAAAAGTAAATAATCAATCTAAATAAAAGTCCAAAGTGATTCAAATCCACCCATATGTTTCTATTTAGAGTGATGTTCTGTGGACAATGCTACTGGATGTGAATGCAGTTGATATTTATGAATGTTTATATGCACAATCAGCAGTGTTAACTATCTCCTTGGCAATGACACGTTATATCTATTATCTTAAACTTGTTAGCTCGATTTTTCTTTGCGTTCCTCGCATATATTATAAATAAAATATAGAAGTTATTTTGATTTTAGATATAAGCTATTACTTGATTTTAATGTATTCTCGTTAATTTTAAAGTATTTATTGTATAATTTATGACCAGTATTCATATATAATAATTTTTTCATTATAATTCTTTTTTCATAATGTCGCTTTTTTATTAGTCTAATTTCTAATTATGATATTGTGAATACATTATAACTTATAAAGAGTAAATAATCAATCTAAATAAAAGTCCAAAGTTATTCCAATCCGACAATTACTTTTTACATTTTTAGAAAGCATATATTTTCAGAAAGCATCTCTGTTCAGAAAGCATATAGCTTATAAAATGTAAAAATTAAATAATCAATTAAATAATCAATCTAAATAAAAGTCCAAAGTGATTCCAAATCTGCACTGTGGCTTTTTCAATCGGTACCTGTTCCTGCTTCTGTACGTTATTTAAACCATAAGGTGCATAAGGTGCTTTCCAATACATCCTTATGGGGGGGGTTCCATTCATCTGTGTTCATTCGGTGTTTACCTTTTGTGTTCTCTTGGAAAAGACAGAAGAGGGCCTGTGTCCCCTAGTACACATCCACAAGTTATTTGAGCCTGTCCTCATTTGGCTCTAATCCATGTGAGTGTATGTTAAATATATTTATTCATACACCTTAACACCTAGTATACTACAGTATATGTTTTTTCTTTTTTTACTAGCTTTGTGCTGTATTATCATCCCTTGATTTACAAAGGTAAGCTTGCTTCATCAGCGCTCCACTATCTGCACTGGGGGGAGTACAACCACGCAGTTCACTTTTTTATGTCTATTGTTTTATGTATAGTCAGGAAGAGACTTACATAGTGTGGTAGCTGCTATTCAAAATATCTACTATATTGTAAGCACCTTCTTGCACAGAACACTTTTTGGTTTCATATGTAACCTGTATTTTTTTTAAATGCATATCAGGCATGGTATTTTCAAATGTATTACTATTTTTGGATACACTTTTTATTGATTTAATATTTGGAAATATATTTCATTTGTGTAATATTTTTATAATTGAAACAAAAGAAAGAACTAGAGTGGAATGGCTATCCTGTGTAGAATGACAAATGGATATCCATTCCACCAAAAGATTTAGTCAGATTTAGAAATAAAGAAAATGTTTATAGTACATTATATAAATGAATCAAATATCTGAAAACACTCCTCCAAAGAGTGGTATATACATAATCCGTAATTATGTCTGTACCCCGGCTGTATAAAAATAAACCTTGGAAATCTGGGTGTAAGATATCCAGACTAAAGTAAACGATACCCCCACACAACAGAATCGGTCATGGATTGTATCTAATCTGTAACAAACAGAAGCAAGGTCTAGGATAGACTTGAAAGTATACACCCATATACTGGATACTATGTAACTAGACGATCAGTAGAGGAATAACCCATATATTAGCTGTATTATGAAACAATAATTAGTGACAGCTTCTGTTCACACCTTCTACTTGCATCCGGGCATTCCCTTACAGGGGTGCAGTGTCCAAAAAAGTCTTGACAGTATAGGCAGGTAATTAGAAATTGCATAGGTAGGAGGTTCACCTAAGTAAAAAAAACTCAGGGAATTATTTTTATAGCTGAAAAGATGGTTACCCACTGGACCTAGATTATGGCCTGCAGGTGTCCCATGGTGCTAGATAAATAGGTGTATGCTCAGCACCTATAATGAAAGAATCACCCACCAGCCAAAAACATCCTCATACAAACTATAGTGACTACCAGTGAATCTTACCCCAGCTCAAAACACTAACTGAACTTGCCTCTAAAATTGGAGGACATCTACTATCTCCTAATGCTGCTTCAAGGCAGCCTAGCTCTTAACCTGCCCATCAGTCTCGTAATACTATACACCCCATGCACAAAACAGCCGTCTACATCCCCCAGAATTAAAACCAAATAGCGGCAGCACAAAACACTCAGCACGCGTTTCGGCGCGATAACACGCCTTTGTCAAGAGCTCCCGGTACAGCTAAGTGGGGCTGAATAAAAACCGAGCATAACCCCGCCTTCAAACGAGCACACCCAATCAGCTTGTTCATGGGTTGACTGGGGGCGGGGATACTTCCCGGTCTATTTCGCCCCTTCAAATGACTCGACCGTCAATGCAGTGCACGCATATGGGCTGTTCGTTAGTCATCACGAAAATGACTCAACCGTCAATGCTAGCTGCGCACGCATATGGGCTGTTCGTTAGTTATCCCGAAACATCCCTTGATTGCCTCATGTCCTACACTTAGTGGTTACATTATGATCATGTAGTCAAAATTGTTAGGGGCAGTCATTCACGTATGTCTAGGTGTCATTAAAGCTTCCCCAGCAAAGGGAACCAGCCCCTCACGGACTCAATCACCATTAGTATATTAATATACAGCACCAAAACCCGCTTATATAGTGTATGAAAGTCAGGTATGGCTATCATCCATAAATATGAGTGAAAGTCTATTCCACTTAGAGAGTAAAATTATTATATGATACGATAGAGATGTTTGGTATATGGTATTATACCATCCTTCACTAGTAGCCATATACACCATAGCACCACTTTACATTGTGAGGGGTTATTTATCATATAATGATTTTAATTAGCAGGGCATAATTAGGGATGGTCTGACTGATAGATACCCTCAACCCACCCATAACATTAAAGAATTCCTTCTTTCTATTTTTATAATTGTTTTACATTTTAATATTTTGAAAAAAAAACATAATAAAAGTTTATCCAAAAATATAAAATCATTTGAAAAGCTTATCCAAAAATATTTAATTAAGGCCCTTGTTGATTTTGATCTAGTTGAGTTGTATAACAATGAGACAAGGATAATTCTTGCAGTGGAGCAGTTTTAGAGCTGACTATGCATAGATTCGGAGTAAGGGTTGTGTAATGCTCTGTTGGTACATTTCAGTGGTGTCTAAAAAAAAGATATATAATAGACAGTTAAAGAATATGGCCTCATCTGCTAAGATAACCAACATATAACTTGATATAGCAGAACTGTCAGTGATTTATAAGTGCCAGTAATAATAATAATATGAATAGTAACTGATTTTACATAAAAGGTTCTAGCATTACATAAAGGTACTCAGGGATTTTACAGGATTTGGAATTATTCTTTATAATAGGTCTTCCCACAGAGCTTTTTGTATTTTTGCACATTTTTGTTTTATTTGGTTATATTTTATAATATACAGTATTTTTCCATTCTGCTCCATTCTGTGATACGACCAGTTTAAGTATATTCAGTCTAGAGCTAGGGCAGAGACTAAAGGTCCTTGTGACAGTGCTATATCATTTTATTTCTACTTGGTTAATTATGATATTATGCATTATGACTGCCTGTCTAGGTTTTAACATATATTATTGCTTCTGAATTTTGTAGAAGTGGTTGCTTCACCCTTAAAATACAACATCAGTGTACAATACTGCTATTAAATAGAATATTCTATTTCTATTAAAGACCCAATGCAAAGCTTGTTGAGCTTTGCATTATAGTAATAATTTAAAAGTAGTTTGTTTAATATTGCTATATCATCTGGGAATAAATATTTGTGACACATTACACTAAAATGTATTTATTGTTTTATAAAGGTAATAAGATAATCAAGAGTGAGCATATACAGTAATGAAAATCAGGAAGAAGAATTACATCCAACAAAAAAATCTCTACAACCATAGAAAACCCTGGACTTGTTTCTATTCTTTTTATATTTCCTATTTAGTAGGAAGAAATCAGTCTTTGGAATACAGAGTTACATCTAAAATTATTTGTCTAGAAACTGTGATTGCGCAAAATAAGATTTTTGTCACAGGTGCTCCACCAGTTTCTACTTCTTTCAGTTAGTTGCTTTACTCTGATTATTATGTCCTTTGCACCTGCCTGTCACCTCTCATTTTTTATTTACAGATGAGATGCCAACATCTTTTCTGTACCTACATACGGGTTTATCAAGCAGCTTTCTCTTCTTATGTCCTCCCATTCTGGCAGTTATATACTACTCAGGTTATGGTATACCCAATTCAGTTCCCTGTTAAAATGTACACTATTGCTCCTGGAATGCAGCGGATACCAGTGACAAGATACATTTATCACTGAGATAAATGAAATCCTAGATCAACACTAGGGTGGATTTTAGAGGATAACCCAGCTAAAAGAAGAGGTGGTACCTTCTCTTCCTTTCCACCCTACTACTCCTAGCAGCAGGTGATGTCTCTCCAAACTCTGGTCCCTCCACTACTCAGCCACCTGGTACAAACACCAGAAACTACAACAACCTAATACCCATTCCATGTAATTCTCACTATAATTCCTCTTTTAAAGCTGCCCTCTGGAATGCACGCTCTGTGTGCAGCACCTTTAAATCTACTTCCATCCATAACCTATTTATCTCACACTCCCTAAACTTACTTGCACTAACAGAAACATGGCTCTCTCCCTCGGATACTGCTACCCCTGCCTCACTGTCCTTTGGTGGTCTTCACTTTACCCACAACCCAAGACAAGCGGAGATTAAAGGTGGCGGTGTAGGTTTTCTTCTCTCACCCCACTGCTTCTTTAAAACCCTGCCCACCCCCCTTCCCTCTCTTTCCCATCATTTGAAATTCATTCAATTCGCCTTTTCAAACCCTTCTCTGCTAACATTGCTGTTATCTATCGTCCCCCTGGTTCCCCTCTCCTCTTCCTTGACCACTTTGCTGCCTGGCTACCCTACTTCCTCTCTTCCAACATTCCATCCCTAATTCTTGGAGACTTCAATATTCCCATTAACTCACCTTTAACCCCAGCAGCCTCTAAACTACTTTCAATTACTTCCTCCCTTGGACTATTGCAGTGGGCTAATTCTCCCACTCATGTAGCTGGCAATACCCTCAACCTTATTTTCTCTTATTCATGTACATTATCTAATATCTGCAACACTCCATTTCCTCTCTCTGATCACCACCTCTTATCGTTTGCTCTCAATTACCCCCTCACCCAACAACCTCAGCCTAACCCCCCTCAGCTGAGGAGGAACCTTAACTTATTGACCTCCAGCAGCTGTCGGCTGACATTGATTCACAACTGCTATCCATCCCTTCCCTCTCCTGTCCCTCACTGGCCATCTCCACATATAACACTACCCTCACATCTGCCTTGAACACTGCAGCCCCACTCCAAACATGCACCTCGAGGAGAACACGACCCCAACCTTGGCATAATAAATCAACACGCTATCTGCAGAGTTGCTCCCGCTGTGCTGAACGCTCCTGGAGGAAGTCCCGCACCCAGGCAGACTATCTTCATTATAGATTCATGTTGCTTTCATACAGCGCAGCCCTTGCCCTCGCCAAACAGTCCTACTTTTCCTCTCTCATTAGTTCATGCTCCCGCAATCCCAGACATCTCTTTGACACTTTTAATTCCCTTCTCCGCCCTGCTCTGGCCACCCCCCAGACTAACCTTACAGCTGATAGCTTTGCATGTTACTTTACTGACAAGATTGAACAGCTAAGGAAACAATTCTCCCCTCCCTGCCGTTCTCTTTCTCAACCACACATAAACCATGCCTTCCCTACCCTTCAGACTTTCTCCCCAGCTACTGAACAAGAGGTGGCTGCGCTTCTCCATTCCTCTCGCCCCACCACTTGCCCACTCGATCCTGTCCCATCTCACCTCATCAGATCTCTCTCCCCTTGTCTTTGTGCCTATCCTAACACACATCTTTAACTGCTCTCTCTCTCTTCTGGCACTGTTCCTGCTGACCTTAAACATGCCACTGTAATACCTATCCTGAAAAAAACATCTCTTGACCCGTCCTCCCCCTCTAACTATCGTCCCATATCCCTGCTCCCTTACTCATCAAAGCTTTTGGAAAGACTTGTCTTTACCCGTGTGTCTCACTTCCTCAATTCCAACTCTCTCCTTGACCCTCTTCAGTCTGGCTTCCGCTCTCTCCACTCTACTGAGACCGCTCTTATCAAAGTGACTAATGACCTAAGCTCCGCTAAATCCAAAGGTCACTACTCCATATTAATTCTCCTTGACCTCTCTGCTGCCTTTGACACAGTTGATCATGATCTCCTCCTTGAAACTCTTCAATCACTCGGTCTCTGTGACTCTGTCCTCTCTTGGTTTTCCTCCTATCTCTCCCAACGCTCATTTAGTGTCTCCTTTTCCAAGGATACCTCCTCCCCTCGCCCTGTCTCGGTTGGAGTTCCCCAAGGCTCTGTCCTTGGTCCCCTTCTATTTTCTTTTTATACTGCCTCTCTTGGAAAACGTATTGCCTCTTTTGGATTCAACTACCACCTGTACGCTGATGACACTCAGATATACCTCTCCTCACCGGACCTCTCCCCTGCCGTCCTGCAACGTGTCACTGCTCGCCTCTCTTCCATCTCTGACTGGATGTCGTCACGCTTTCTCAAACTTAACCTCTCTAAAACTGAACTCCTTGTCTTTCCTCCTCCTAATACTGATCCTCCTCTCTCGCTCTCCCTTCAAGTCTCCCTTCAAGTCAGTGATATCCACATAAGTCCATCCCTAAAAGCGCGCTGTCTTGGCGTCATACTTGACTCTGGTCTCACCTTTGAGTCTCACATCCAGTTTGTTGCCAAGTCCTGTAGGTTCCAACTCAAAAACATAGCCCGCATCCGCCCCTTTCTTACGCAAGATGCTACCAAGGAGCTTGTCCATGCTCTAGTAATTTCCCGCATGGATTACTGTAACCCTCTCCTGATTGGTCTCCCCAAAAGACGTATTGCCCCGCTACAGTCTGTAATGAATGCTGCAGCTATACTGATTTTCCTCTCCAGTCGGTCCTCTCACACCTCACCCCTCTGCCAGTCCTTACATTGGCTCCCTGTATCCTATAGGAGTCAATTCAAAGTGCTAACCCATACATTCAAAGCACTGAACTATTCCAGCCCCTCCTATATCTCTTCACTGATCCAGAAGTATGCCCCTCCTCGTACCCTCCGCTCTGCCCGCGACCATCTCCTGACCGCGCTTGCATGACCTCTCACAGGCGGCTCCTCTCCTATGGAATAACTTGCCTACTGCCATCAGACTCTAAACTAGTCTTCAATCATTTAAGAAGGGCCTTAAATCCCATCTCTTCAGGAAAGCATATGGCCTCCCAGAGTAATCTCTCCCTTACATACCTATCTCTTGCTCTCCTATGGGACAGTGCTTTGCTCTCTCCTCCAGCTCTGCTTCACTCCTACTTGATATTTCCTATCCTAATGTTTCTAATACCCCACCTCCTATAGACTGTAAGCTCATTTGAGCAGGGTCCTCTTCAACCTATTATTCCTGTAAGTTTTCTTGTAATTGTCTTATTTATTGTTACATCCCCCCCCCCTCTCAAAATATTGTAAAGCGCTACGGAATCTGTTGGCGCTATATAAATGGCAATAATAATAATAATAATAGCAATGTTATCCTGTAAATCTAATCAAAACCAGTACCACAAAGTTACATTAAAAAAGTGTGGCTCATAACCATAAAGTTAGTGCTAGTACAGTGGTAATGGGGACAAAAGAGTTTTTAATTTGTCATATCACATTATGGTATTTTTTAATTAATGTATTTTACAGATAATATTATACTAGGGTAAAAAATTAATCATGATACCAAATCATAAACCTATAAGTATATAGTAATATAAAGGCTCTGCAAGTTAGTTTCTTTTATAAAGTTTGTAAACCAAGTCCATGAATTTGGAAGAAATATCTGCTGATGCAGTGAGATGCTTGTATCCGAAGTCCTGTGTGAATTTCACCGTGTTCCAATTAATTTTGCTTTCCATCATCTTCTAAACTGCACCAACCATGCGGGAAGTAAAGAAATGAAATAGAAATACACCACAGATATATGAAAACATTTGCCATGGTTTAAATTCTACAGATATAATTGAATATGTCTTATATCAAGAGGTGCATTGCTGTTGAAGGGATTTGTGACAAAGGTGAACTATAAAAATGAGGCTACAATCATATGTGTGCACTGTTGCACATACAATATGTTATGTTTTTATGTGGGGATATATAGATATATAGTGTATCAAAAGTTTGTACACCTTTCCTTTGCTGAATTTGTGTATTTTGTTAATATAAAAGTGAAAAGAAGAAATGTATATATTTTTAAAATAGATAACCTGTGGATGACTTATTTGATATTTGCTTAAAGGGACACTCTAGACACTCTAGACTTCCAAAGGCACTTTAACACTTTAGCTCTAAGTGTGATGAGTGTGTACTTTTTTTTCATTTTACAAAAAGTGCAGACAAAAGATCTGTAACTTTTGCAAGCTGTTCATAGATATTACACAAATGAAAAAATGCATAATTAAATGCATGCATGTTTCTATTCGGTGTATACATACTAAACAGTGATTTTGTATAATTTTTTTAGTTTATTTGGGCAGTGGAGTGTCCATATAGGCATACAGGAGTGTGCTAACAATTTGGGAAATCATTATCCCACAGTGAGCTCCAGACAATGTTGCAGTATTCTTGTACTGTTTTTCCTGAAAGGGATTATATAGTGTCATGGAGCAGAAGTCAAATATACCTGCACACTTCCTTTCGCTCACACTCTCTCTTCCTTTGTGTCATCATGGAAAGGTCTTGGTATCTTGCTGTGGGTGAGATCTAATGATGTTCTATGTGCTTATTTGTAAATAGTGAGTTTGTTGCTTTATCTAGTGTATGTGCCACTTACTTGTAGGTTTCTGAGCGTTTGTCTCGGAATTTATATATGTTAATGTAGACAGAGCAAAGTGATTATGTTGTGTTATTAATGGTATTTTAATACCAAATATCACACATGTGCTATAGGAATTAAAATATGGACAGGCCATTAGATTCAACCGAGAATCTCTTATATACAGATAGTTCTAGAACATTTAATATGTCTTGTATTTTCTGCTATTTCAAGTTATATGAAAGCAATAAAAAAATACAGCAAGTTACTGAAACTTTTGAGTGGTACTGTATTTATTATAATAATAAAGCAGTTTTATTCTTGATGTATAAATAACAACGTCCTATATAACATTATGGATAGTTTTATGTTTTGCCTTTTGTTACAAAGATGGAATCTGTATAACTTATGAATAAAGTCATAACACGGTGAATGGATTATAATCCTTGACAAGTCCTTCATTATCGTACTTGCATCCAGAACTTGGGTGGAAAGGTGCCAGTGTTACAAAAGAAATAAAGCAAAGTCAGAGTTGATAAATATAAGCATTCAAAAACTGATGTATATAAAAATCACTGCTTTAGAGCAACAAAACAAACAAAATAGCAACTATTGAAAAACACAAAGACAAAAGGACAATGGGTAGAGGGAGGAATTCCCATGATAAATCAGAAAAGTAAAATGTTCTAGTAGACAAAAACAGCATGAGCAAGGCAATATTAGCTTACTTGGCGTTTGCATATGAAGAAATGTTCTGTATTTCTACAAAGGAAGTTGATATAAAATAAATTGTCCACGAAACCTCCAGGCAGAGTTAATTTATGTATAGTTACAACTGAATGCACATATTCACTGTAACAATATATTTTAAATTGGAAGTGGAAACTCAGATATTCAGAGTTTAGCCAGCTAAAGTCTTCTAAACTGGCGAGGACTGTATAAACCATATAGTAAAATGGCACGGGACCAACAACATATCCAATCAAATGACATCCCCTCTTTTATTTTGTACAAGGCCAGTTTTGTCAGTAATACCAGTGTGAAAGCAACTTGAGTGCTTGCAAAGGGTATTCCAGGCAACAAAGATGTAAGCACTAACTTATGCTGGTGTCCTATCCTCTTCATTTTACACACACACACACAAAAAATACAATAGAACATATTAGAGATCCTCAGAGTCCCCATTCAAAAACAGGGCAACATGTGATTGCTTCCCTCTGATCTACAGTTGTGCTCAAAAGTTTGCATACTCAGGCAGAAATTATGAAATTTTGGCATTGATTTTGAAAATATAACTGATCATGCAAACAAATGTATTTTATTGAAGGATAGTGATCATATGAAGTTGTTTGGCTCCTTTTTTTATATCTTAATGATAACAGAAATCACCCACATGGCCCTGATCAAAAGTTGATATATCCTTGAATGGTTGGCCTTGTTACAGACACACAAAGTAACACATACAGGTTAAAATGGCAATTAAAGGTTAATTTACCACATCTGTGGCTGTTTAAATTGCAATTACTGTCTGTGTATAAATAGTCAATGAGTTTGTAAGCTCTCATATAGATGCAATGAGCTGGCTAGATACTGAGCGATGGGGAGCAGAAAATAACTGTCAAAATCCCTGCATAACAAGGTAATGAAACTTTATAAAGATGGAAAATAATATAAAAAGTTAGCATGGTTCAATTATTTATTAAGAAGCGGAAAATGTGGGGATCTCTTGATTCTAAGCCAAGGTCAGGTAGACCAAGAAAGATTTCATCCACAACAGCTAGAAGAATTGTTCGGGATACAAAGAAAAAAATCCACAGGTAATCTCATGAGAAAAACAAAATTAAGAAATAAAGTAAACAGAGTGCAGGTAAGGAGTCCGGATACAAGTCAAGGGCTCATGAGCTGCACCACTGTAAACACCTAATAGGGAGCTCCAATGAGGGGGTAACCCTCCAAAATATGTAGGTAATAGGAGTAGGTGATGTATAGGGTCCCACAAGGGGAAACCAACATCAGGAGAGCTCCACTGTATAAGAAATGAGGAAGGGAGGCCCTACCTTTAATCAATCTAAGGATAAAAAGGATATGCAAACAAAAAGTATAACTTGAAAAAAGGGAGATCTACTAAACAGTGCCCAGGGGATCAATTGTCTGGAGTGCTAGCTAGCATCTAAGTTCCAGTTACCCTAGTGTTTGTTCATTAATGTTGGGACTACATGCATTCTTATAGTTTGGTTCGGAATCTCATTAGAATTAATAAAATCCCGATCCGATCCTTGCTGCGGCTGCATCTTGCAGCCACTTAGTAGATAGCTCCCTAGCTTCCACGGTATTAGGGAGCTTTCTACTGAGAGGCTGAAAGACCTAGATTGTTTTTGTCAGCCAACTCTACTACTACTAAGTAAAAATTACTTAGTATTAGTAAATAAGGGAGACTGCCACTACTCGCTATGCCGCGCGTAGGGGCATGTTTACTAAAAAGTGAGCATCCTGTGGCCTACTTACTGTTTAAAAAAAAAGCCCCTCCCCCTTCTCATAAATGGCCACATAGTGGGGCATCTATTTACTATTTAATTAACCGAAGGACATAGGGTCCCCCTCCGAGCGGCGGATGGGGTCCCTAAATTACAATGGAAGCTCATGAGTGGGAGTCTAGGGGAAGGACAATAGTTCCTTCTTCTGAGACAATAGGTCCCCGCAGTTCCCAAACTGAGCACCGCATGGCCACCCTGCAATTTGACTCAGAGCAAATCAGTGCTCTGATAGGTAAATAGTGAGCCTTATCTGATTGGTCACCTGTATTTAGCTATCAGAGCACTCTTATTGGATGTTTTAAACCAACCAATCAGAATGCTCTGGGGGGGTATTTTTTCATTTAGCCCCAACCTATGGGTGAGGGGGCAACAATAGGTCCCCCCATTGTCTTTTAGGGCCCCCATCCACCGCTCATGGGTGGGAGCCAGGAGGAGAGACAATAGGTCCTTCCCCATTGTCTTTTAGGGCCGCCACAAGGTAGGGAGCCAAGGGCGAGTACAATAGGTTCCCCCCATTGCCATTTAGGGCCCCCAACCTCTGCTCATGGGTGGGGGCCAAAGGGGAGCCTATGTCCCCTGTTTAGTTCAATAGCCCCCACTCATGGAACATGGGTTGGGGCTATGTCCCCCGTGCTAGTTAATAGATGCCCCACCATGAGGGAAATGTATTGGAAGGGGGACTACTGAATGTTTAGTAAAAATGCAGCCACTTAGTAGATAGCTCCCTAGCTCCTACGGGAGCTATCTACTGAAAGGCTGAAAGACCTAGATTGTTTTTTCAGCCAACTTTACTAATACTAAGTAAAACTTATAGCTTAGCGAGTAGGGGCATTCGGGAGATTTCAATCTCCCTTATGTTAAAGGGACACTGTAGGCACCCAGACCACTTCTGCGCATTGGAGTGGTTTGGGTGCCAACTCTCACTACTCTTTACCCTGCAAGTGTAATTATTGCAGTTTTTTAACAACTGCAATAATTACCTTGCAGGGTTAACTCCACCTCTAGTGGCTGTCTAGTAGACAGCCACTAGAGGGTACTAAATGTCTACTAGACAGCCACTAGAGAGCACTTCCATTAACCTTGCAGGGTTAACTCCACCTCTAGTGGCTGTCTAGTAGACAGCCACTAGAGGGCACTAAATGTCTACTAGACAGTCACTAGAGGGCACTTCCGTGCTAGAGCGTCGCTGGACGTCCTGACGCTGTGTGAGGACCTCCAGCGTCGCTCAATTCCCCATAGGAAAGCATTGAAAAGCATTTTTAATGCTTTCCTATGGAGAGCTCTAATGCGCAAGCGCGGCATTGCCGCGTATGCGCATTAGGTTTCCTCACCAGGTGGCCAGGATCAGTCTCGCCCACCAGCTGACGGAATCACTGGGAGGAGCGGCGGCGAGCAGAAACCACCACCAAGGGACATCGGCGGGGCTTCAGGTAAGTGACCTGAAGGGGTTCTCACCCCTTCGGCTACCAGGGGATGGGGGGTGGGAGGGAGAGGGGACCTGCAGTGCCAGGAAAATTGATTGTTTTCCTGGCACTGGAATACTGACCCTCATAGAGTGAGGGAGTACATAGGGGGCTTAACAAGTGGGGTGGAGCACTGCTCCCTGATGCTTCTATTTTTACATATTACAAGGAGAGAGCTGCGAGCCCGTAGCTCCCTCCTTGTAATAAACTGAACGAAAGAACAAACGAACACCGACATTCAGTGTTTGTCTGTCTGAAATTTCTATTCATTTATTCGGACTTCTGATGAATGAATGGAGGAAATTCCCGTCCAAATTTTGGACAATATTGAATGCCCCAGTGTTTAACTGGGCATGGGCAGAAATTATACAACACTATCTAGCGTGGGCAGATGATGTGTCCCACAGGGCCTTCATCTGCACACAAAAATATGGCAGTGCCCAGGACCTAGGTCCAAACACAAAATAAAGATGAAAAAATAGGTGATATAGGGAGCCTAGTGGCATTTGGGGGTGGAGTCGGAAAGGGGGTAGAAAAAAAAACAGATGCGGCCATGACAGTGCCGCTTTAATATATAATATCTATAAGATCATACAAACCATATATTATATTACCTTTCCCGTTCTTTTGAGATTTTACTATTATTCTAATAGCTTAATGTAGTTAGAACATTATTTAACTTTTACAAGCAGATATTCAAGGGAGATGCATTTCTATTGTTTTTTAAACTTTGTTTGCTAAACAATTGTTCCATCTTGACCTGAAATTCAAATAGATTTTAGACTAATAACCAAGAAATATTATTTTCATTTTCCCAGTGTCTCGAAATCACTAGTTTAGTGGCCAAAAATAGGTGAATTATAATAAGTTTGGGGGCAATTAAAGATGAAAAAATAGGTGAAAAAAAAAGATGAAAAAATAGGTGATATAGGGAGCCTAGTGGCATTTGGGGGTGGAGTCGGAAAGGGGGTAGAAAAAAAAAACAGATGCGGCCATGACAGTGCCGCTTTAATATATAATATCTATAAGATCATACAAACCATATATTATATTACCTTTCCCGTTCTTTTGAGATTTTACTATTATTCTAATAGCTTAATGTAGTTAGAACATTATTTAACTTTTACAAGCAGATATTCAAGGGAGATGCACTTCTATTGTTTTTTAAACTTTGTTTGCTAAACAATTGTTCCATCTTGACCTGAAATTCAAATAGATTTTAGACTAATAACCAAGAAATATTATTTTCATTTTCCCAGTGTCTCGAAATCACTAGTTTAGTGGCCAAAAATAGGTGAATTATAATAAGTTTGGGGGCAATTAAATTGAAGTAAGTTCACTTCTGAAGCTTTCTTTATTTTAGAAATTAGAGTTGTAAAGATGAACTGATAAGTTTTAACCCAACAGTCTTTAATCTTAACACATTCCCACCATGCATGTAGATATGTGCCTGTTGTTGTTCGATATCTCCAACAGAGAGAATCTTCATTTGGGAATATTTTGTTCATTTTCTCTGGAACTTTAGTGCACATATTAAGTACTTTGAAATACATAGGATTCTATTAGATTTAAGAGTGGGTATTTTTAGTCACACATCAATGAGGAACCCCATTCTTTGATATCTATTTTAACATTTAGTTATTTTCCCTAACTCCTAGAGCTGTTGTTTTTCCTTCACAAGTGATCTATTTATAGATAGGGCTTTCCAAAAAGGTTTCTCTATAGAATTAGAATTAAATAGTTTCTTTACTTTCTTTACATTTGATGAGTTAGAAATTATTAGATGGGATGTTAAAAAAAAGCATTTTAATCTTAAAATATTAAATAATTCTTTAGATAGTAATTTAAATTCAGACACTAGTTGTGGAAAAGTCTTTATTACTCCATCTATTAGCCGTTGGGAAATCGTGTTAATGCCTATTTGTATCCAGTCTTTTTCAAATTCAAATCAGAAACGGGTTGCTCAATAAATGTCAGGTCAATATGGATTGGAATTTTTGAAATAAATTTTAACAGCTATTTAGATTTTGTTCCCAATTCTTCAACAACTGTTATTTTTGAGTTGGGGTGTATTCTTTTCTTTGTATATGTTGTGTCCCATATCACACTATTTAGACTTTTAACATCCCATGCTTTTGCTTCTTTTGGATCTTATACCATCCCTCATTAGTATTGTTGATTAACTATATTCTGTATATATGCAATAATGTAGAGGCCAAATAGTTGTTCTTTATGATAGGATAGCCAATACCTCCCTTTTTTGTCTTTTGATCTAGAATTTTTTGGCTTAATCTTGCTTTTTTGAATTTCCATATGTATTGCGTAAAACTATGTTGGATCATGTCAAGCCAACTATTGGAAATGTCAAATGGCAACATCTGAAACATATAATTCCATTTTGGAATCACATATGTGTTCACCATATTAATCCTTCCCCAAAAGGTAATCTCCAAGTTTTTAAGTTTTTTTCAACCATCTGTTTGTGTTTTATAATAGGTCCAAAACATTGGTCTCCATGGTTCTGCTGATATCTCTTGTTAATTTAATACCTAAATATTGTATTTTTTCTTCTACCCACAAAAAAATCATATTCATTTCTTCTTTGCATTTCTCATCAAGGTTAGAATCTATAATCAGAGACTCTTTTGTATTTAACTTATAGTTAGATACCATACTGTAATGCTCTTTCACAAGAGTTGTTATAGATTTGATAGGATTAGTTAGAGTAATTAAAATATTGTCTGCATACAGACTGATCTTTTGATCCTTATTAAAAATTGTATATCCGCTTATTTCTGATTTTTTATTAAAATATATTGGTTGCAAGGGGTTCAATGGATAGCAAATATAATATTGGGGAGAAGGGGCATCCTTGACGAGTTCTATTTTTCAAAGAGAACCATGTCGAACAAATATTTGGACCCGTTGTGCAGACTGATGAATTGATGTATAGAGCCATAATATCTTTATTTATCCAGCAGCACATGCCAAAGTGCACTAGCGTGGCGTCCATTTAGTTCCAGTTGACCCTGTCTACCTCAGCGTCTACCGATAGAGTCAACAATGGAACATTTTTTCTCTAGGCATGGTCCAAAATATTTATTGTCCTACATATGTTGGTAGAAGATATTCTTCCAGGGACATATTCTATTTTGTCAGAATGTATGATTGCCAGTAGGACATTCTTCAACCTAGACGCTAAGATGAAAGCAAAAAGTTTGACATCAACATTTATAAGGGATATGGGGGTCTATAATTTTGGACATCTGTAGCGGCTTATTTTGTTTTAGAATGTTTTAGATGTTTGCCCTTGCCATTTCCTCCGGGAAGGATCCTAATTGTGCAGCGTGGTTAAAAACATTTGTTAAAGGCTTATTTGATCTTTGAAAGGCTTATAGAATAAGATGCTGAAACCATCTGGGCCTGGTATAATCATTGTCATTTAATATGAAAAAAATCTCCAGCTGAATTCATATTTTATTTTACTTAGAGATTTTGCCTGTTTAATAACCATATGTTGAGACTAGCACCTCTCATCAGCGTTTTATCAACTTTGGGATCTAGCACAGAGTCTCCAGCTAGTATAATTTGCCCAGCTTTTATTTTTTTTAAGTTTTTCCCATTCATTTTCTTAGATAGGTAGCAGAGGATTTATTTGGAAGGTAAATGTTGCACGGGCTAGATACTTCTTAATTTTCTTTGCAAACCACTGCTAAATATCTCCCTTCTGGATCGCATAATTTATAAAGTGTTTAAACTTGTAGCCTTTCTCCAAATACTATTGCCACGCCCCATTTTTTTTGATCATGATGGCATGAATAATGTTTGGAAACAAATTTCCACCCCAGGTTATTTTCTCAGTTTGTCTCCAGTTTGCTTGGAGAAAACATAAATTAAAGTGTTCTTTAATTAGGTAATTAAATAGTAGAGACCTTTTTTTGGTGAGTGAACATTCAGTGTGATCATCTTACACATCTCAATGTGTAGAACTATTTCCACCCTCTGTTGGCACACACCTGTACAAACGTGTTATTAATGCTACATATACATCCAAACATATAAAAATAATATCTTAAATCAAGTTGGGGTTTTAGCCCCACTTTGTTCAAAAGTTGGTTTTATATATATATATATATATATAATATATATATATATTTGTGCTCGGAATTTATCTAATACGTAATGTAATGTAGAAGGAGAAGCAAAGTTGGTTGAGGTGTGCCGAAACCAACGTACGAGTAGGCCTGTAAAAGAAGGCCCACAAAGGTGAATTGTTAATATAGATGGGTGTAGGTGGGTGGGGACAAACAGCTTGCACAACAAAGGTAAGTAGGAGGGTTTAAATAGGATCATAACTCCTCCCACAAATTCAGGCCAAATGGCCTTCCAACTTGTGCTCGGAATTTATCTAATACATAATGGAATGTAGAAGGAGAAGCAAAGTTGGTTGAGGTGTGCCGAAACCGAGTAGGCCAGTAAAAGAGGGCAAAAAAGGATTCAAAGATAACACATTTTATTGCAAGTTTATACGGCTTGTGTACTGAAAACTAGTAAGGAGCTTTTACTCTGATTGAGGTATATATGTAACTAAGCTGAGGATTACCTGTGGCCCCATCACCTAGTGATGTGGACTGGGGTGTAAGAGCTTGGAACCGCTGAAGCAGCGCTTCTGCGAAAAAGAGAGACCAGCGAAGGAAGCCATGATGTAGCTTACCTTAATGGAATGTTTAGACGTGAAGTAATGGATTAGTACTGATAGTGGGTGGCTGGCCTTGGATACGTAAAATGGATTGAATTGAGCATAGGAGGTATAAATAAGATGCTTGATATGTAGGTTTAGAGGAAAAGGCAAAACGTACAATAGTTTAAAAAAGTCTTGAATCAAGCAAACTCTACTTGTGATATGGAACAATATGCAAAGCCCTGGCGTGAGTGATAGAGTAGTATTGTGATTTATAATTGTTTCGACATTTACATACAACAAGAATCTTAACATTTTACATGTTAGTATAGTTGATTTGCATTTACCCTTTTATTATTCAGTATTGCGGTTGTCGGGCTTCAGGTGGGGGCTATATGTTTTCGGATTTCATCATACTCCTGTCTATGTCCGTGTTGGACGTTATTTATGGCCCCTCTTTGGGGACTGATCCTATTTTGTCCGTGTAGCTACTAACATATTTTCTTTTCCTTTATTGAGTTGCTGCTTTTATTGGGTGGGATCCTTGTGTGTGTTCTGTATTCAACTTTCAGCCTTTGTTGGCCAATGGTGTATGCTGTCTCAGTGTGTGTTAGTATATCCGATCATAAGTATGTTGTGTGGATGCGACATATGTTGATTTGTAAGGTTTTGGAGAGTTAGGATGTACGTCCGTCCATCTACGTATAGGGCCGGGATCTTCCGGCTCATCTGTTATGTAAATAAAGAGAGGGAGAGGGAGGGTGGGGTATGGGGGCGGGGGTGAGAGGGAGGAGAAGAAGGAGAAAAGAGAAGAAAGGGAAGAAAGGGGGGGAGTAAAATCAGAGCCGCTTCGCCTTGCGCCCCCGCAACATCGAGTGGCCGTGGCCCGGACCCACCCATCGAAACTCCCCCCCACCCCCCGTGATTAGCTCTGTTGTCGTCCACCTAGAGGCCCCTAGAGGTGAACATGAACCATGGCAGCCAAGTCTCTGCATGTTGGTGGCTCTGCCTAGTAGAGATGTGTGCATCGCTTCTGCTCCCTGGATGTCTTCTACTTTGCGTATCCATTCTTCCCTTTGCGGAGTTTACGTTTTTTTCCAGTATATGGGTATGAGTGTTTGGGCAGCGTTCAATAGATGTCATAGGATCGATTTTTTATATTGGGATATTGGCATCGGTGATATATGGAGTAGGGCTAGTTCGGGTGTCCATTCAGTCACCTCCCCTAGGATCTCACGTATGTCTGCTCTGATCATCTCCCAGTAAGGAGCAATCATGCTACATTCCCACCATATGTGGATCGTGGTGCCCCATTCGGTCAGGCATCTCCAGCACGTTGATGATGTGGCTGGGTATATCCTATGGAGGAGTGAAGGGGTTCTATACCATGTTGCCAACAGCTTGTAATTCGTTTCCTGAAATTGTGAACTAATGGTGCTTTTATGGTGCCAGAGCAACGCTTTGTCCCACTGTTGTTGTGTGAGTGGTTTTGCAAGGAGCGGCTCCCATTTTCTGCGGAACGTGTTATGTTCAGTGAGGTGTCCGATTAGGAGGTGTTGGTATAATGTGGAGATCGTTTTGTCGAGTTCGACGGCCTTTGCGCAGCATTCCTCGAACCACGTGAGATCTCGGTTTAAACGGTCTTTATTGCGGAGCGTGTTGTGGAAGTGTTTCACTTGAAGATATCTGAGTGTTAGTTGTAGGGTGCAAGGTTTGCCGTTCAGTAGTTAATTTAGGGAACGGATCCTCCCATTTTGAAGCACCGTATGTATAGGGACATGTCCCTGTTCTTCCAAGAATGGCCCTGTCCGTGTGGGGATTCCTCCCCCTACTTTGCGATTATAGGTGATTGGTAGTAACGGACTTGGTGTTGGTGATATGTGCTTTTGCTCCCTAAGAGGTCTCCAGCTGAGTATTGTCTGTGCCACTGGTCCACCGTCTTCCCCTCGTGCCAGTGCGTTGTGTCCCAGCGTATCCCACATGGTGGAGTGTAGGGCTGCGCTGTTCCCTTCAGTTACCCATTGTTTTTGCCCGGCTTTCGTGTGCCAGTTTAGGATACGCTGTAGGATTGTGGCCTGGTAATATTTCCTAAAGTCGGGTAAGGTTAGCCCCCCGCAATGTCTGGGTAGGCAAAGCGTTTCGTGTTTGAGTCTTGAGCGCTCGCCTCTCCACACATATCGGAGGACCGCTGATTTCAGTTCGGTGAAGAATGAGGGTGGTATAGCGATCGGGATTGTCTGAAAGGGGTAAAGAAGACATGGTAAGACGTTCATTTTCAGGACCGCTACGCGTCCATGCCAGGAGATGTGCGGGTATGACCACTTGGCTAGGTCCATGATTAACGTCTTTAATAAGGGAGTGTAGTTGTGGTGGTATAGGTCTCTCGTGTCGGGAGTTATCCATATGCCCAGTTACTTCATTTTATTACTACACCATTTAAAAGGGAACGACGTCTCCAGTGCTCTATATTCCTCCTCTGGGATCATTACATTCAGCACCTCACACTTGGAAAGGTTAAGTTTAAATCCTGAGATTAGGCCGAATGTTTTGAATTCTGCCAATAGGCATGGTAGCGTGGTCCTCGGGTTGCTGATGAAGAAGAGGAGGTCGTCCGCGTATGCGGCCACTTTGTGCGTCCCTCCCTGCCAGGGGAATCCCTGCACATCCTGACTTTGGCGAATCGTTTGTAGCAAGGGTTCCATAGTCATGGCGAAAAGCAATGGGGATAAGGGACACCCTTGTCGTGTGCCATTAGATATCTGAAAGTCGGCTGTGAGTGCCCCGTTAACTCTGACTGCTGCCCGGGGGTTGTTATAGAGGGCTCTGATCCACGTGAGGAAGTTTTGCTCCATACCCATTTCTTGTAGTGTGGCTATCATGTATGGCCATTGCACCTGATCAAATGCCTTCTCAGCATCCGTGGAGAGTAGGAGGAGGCGTTGCTGTGACCTCTTCGCCAAGTGTTGTATTGCGAACAGGCGCAGCGTACTATCTCTCGCTTCTCGTCCAAGGATAAATCCGGTTTGGTCCACGTGTATCAGGTCCGGTAGCGGGGCATGGAGCCTATTGGATAGAACTTTCGTGAATAGTTTGGTATCCACGTTGAGAAGGGAGATCGGGCAGTAGCTACTACAGCACATCGGGTCCTCGCCAGGTTTAGGAAGGACTGTTATCGTTGCCGCCAGAGATTCGGCTCCAAATGTCCCTCCATCTGTAATCGCATTGACGGCTTTTGTCAGCCAGGACAGCAGTATTGTTGTGAAGGTTTTATAGTATGTCGTGGGGAATCCATCTGGTCCTGGTGACTTTCCAGTTTTTGTCAGTTTCAATGCCGCCGCAAGTTCCTCTTCTGTGATCGGTTCGTCGAGGTCGGTCGCTGTTTCCTCTTGTAACTTCTGCAGCCCTGCATTTCGTAGGTAGTCCTGGATCGAAGTGGTGCCCGAGGATAGTCGTAATTTGCGGACCTGGGCGCGGGAGGTGTTGTCTTTTAGCAGTCTTGCGAGGTATCGCCCTCCCTTGTTGGCGTGGGTGTAGAAGAAACCCTTGGATCGTTGAATGGAGCGTAGGTAGCGCTTCATCAGGAGTTCCTTGAGTTGCCTTCTAGCTTGTACTAGTTCCCCGTATGTCGTCACTAGTTGGGATCTTTTGTGTTGCGTTTCCAGAGTGGTGATTTGTTGGTAAAGGTCAGCCATTTCTCTTTGTGCGTTTTTTTCTTTTGGGAGGCAATACGAATGAGCGATCCTCGGATTACGCTCTTATGTGCTTCCCATATCGGGATTGGGGATGTGTTTGTTGTTCCATTATCTTGGAAGTAGTGAGTCAGGTACTGTGAGATCTGTTCCCGTGTTCCCGGGTCTAGGAGCAATGCTTCTTTGAGCCTCCAAGTCCATCTTGTGGGTCTAAAAAGCGGGGATTCTAGTGTGATATGGACTGCCCCATGATCCGATCATGTAGCCGGCTCAATAGTGGCCGAGAGTAGGCGTGGGAGCCCAATTTGTCTGGTGAACACATAGTCGATACGGGAGTATCGACCGTGTAACGCTGAATAATGGGTATTATCTTTTGTGTCGGGGTGGAGGGTCCTCCAGCAATCCACCAAGCTCATGTCGCCCAGTGACTTTTTAATTGAGCGGATGTTACTTTGCGGGATACTGCTATGACCTGTTGATGAGTCCAGGACGGGATCCATGGGTACGTTGAAATCTCCCCCTAGGATAAGGGAAATTTTGTAGTTTAGTCAATGTGCTTTTAAGAAATTGTGCTTGTCTTCTATTGGGCACGTATATGGAAGCGAAGGTGTACATTTTGCTCAGTATGTTTCCTTTCAGGAACAGATATCTACCTTGGGGGTCGCTTATGACATCTAGCTCTTGGAATTCTAGTTTTGCTGCCAGGAGGATGGCTACTCCGGATTTGCGATGTGTCGGGTGGTTACAGAGATAGGTCTTTGGGTATGTCTTGTTCTGGAGCTTCGGAGTAGCGTCTGCCCGGAAATGTGTTTCTTGGAGTAGTGCTACTGAAATGTGTTTCTTCCTGAGATCTCGGAGCAGGTGAACCCTGCTTTCCGGGATGTTAAGTCCTCTACAGTTGAGGGTGAGGATAGTGATGGGTTCTGGCTGGTATGTCATGGCCACCTCAGTTCCGGGGTCTGTCCCTGTGGACGACTCTCCAGACCTCCTTTCCCTTACCCCTTAGTGGGATTCCGCGATGGCCCCGACCCCCGGCCCGACAAGGCAGCAGCAATAGCCCAAGGCGAGTCGGCCCCGGGGATATCAGAAGTGTGCGTGGGAGGATCGGGGCGGGTGGGTGTGAGTTTAGTAGGGAAAGAAGGTGGAGGTCAGGAAGAAAGGTAGATGAGAGGAAGTAGGTTAAGGTTAGTGCCTGTGGGTGAGGGCGTCACCACTGGGGTGGAGATTAGTCTCCCAGTCATGTCTTGTCCTCTGAAAGAGGAAACCCATGCAACGGTGGGGTACTCTGGAGGTCTGCCCCAGTTTCCAGACTGGGATACAGTCTCCTTTTGAGATCCACCATTCAAGACAGTGCGCGGGTATGGGTTGAGGTACGTGGCCTAAGTACCTTCCAAGTGTATGTCGTCTATGTCTATAGGTAGGTTGTGGTCAGCCTCCACCTTGCCCTGAAATGCGTGGAGTCTGCGAATGGGATAGCATTCCATAATCAACTTAAAATACAATAACAAAGAAAAGCTCGGCATAACAATAACATAACGCTCTCCCAGTATCACCCCACCCCACCCCCAGTATCCCAACCCCCCACCCCCACCCCGCTGCGGTAATGTGGCTATCTCTATTGGTATACAGGGCCCAGTGTGTTGACCATCGGCTAAGATCTGTCCAAACCCTGAACATTGTGGATCGAGAGTTCTATTGGAACAGAACCTCGGAGGAAGGATCCGGAGTCCAGCAGGTAGTGCCGTTTGTTAGGCATGTCTGCATATGGGAAACTGGGTGGCTGTGTGAGTACTCACTCCCCCCTCCTCCCCGATATGGGGGGGAGGGTGGTGTGTGTGTGTGTGTGTCCTAGGTGCTGTGTTTGGATGGGGTGTATATTTCTTACAGGGCCCAGTCCCTCTGCTAGTCTCCCCGTAGTCAGCGATGTGGCCCAGGTCCCCTAGTCACTGGAGGCTGGCAAACCCGATTGGGTACTTGTGGTCTTATGTATCCCCTACATATTAGTAGGTAGGGATAATCCCAGTGATCTCCGTTTGCAGTGGGGGTCGGTCAGTAAAGTGTTCCTTTAGTTCTGACTTGGGGTCAGCTGCCTTGGCTCCAGGGCCGCCTTTGCGGATGTGTCTCGTTTGTCCCCAATCCCCCCCAAACTCCCCCCCAACCTACAGGGTACGTAAGGTGGTTTGCCCCTTTCTACATTGGGTTGAGGGCATAGTTCCTCGCCTGGGGTAAAGAAGGGATGGGTCCTAGGTCGGGTGTGGGGGCTAACTAGTGCTCTGTTTGCCCCCCTCCCCAAAACGTCTCGTGTTGTCCCACCTGCAAGGCAACCATGGGAGCAAATGAGGCCCTCCGGATCAAGGTGGGTCATGGCTGCTGCTGACACGAGTGGCTGGGGTTCCGGGTTGGTGGGGACACTGTCAAAGTGGCCGGGGTCAGTGGGATGGCAGGTGTACTTACTCCGCTGGGTTTCCCCGATCTGGACGGCGTCTCGGTGGGGATCCTGGTGGAGATCCCCCTCTGCGTCTCTGGGGTATGCGTTGTGGTCGGGGTCTCTGCCCCAGTGGGTCTAATATCCAGTTAGAGATCGGTGTGGGCGGCAAGCCTAGCTCTTCCAGTAGGTGCGGGACTTCGTCGGGGCTTTTGGCAGAGATCCACCCATCACGGTGGCGTGCTTGGAGGGCGAATGGAAACCCCCATTTGTATGGGATGTTGCGCTCACGGAGGAGAGCTGTTACCGGTCGAAGTGCCCGTCTCGCATTCAGCGTCATGGGAGAAAGATCGTTATATAAGGTAACTTGAGCACCCAAATATGGCCACCAGGGTTTTTCTGCATGGAAATTGGAACAGGGTGGGCCGGTGAGACGTATGGAGTAGTGATAGTGGGTGGTGGGGGACAGGGAGGGAAATGAGGGGTAAGCCAGACTGTATGACTGAGATCGCCAGGTGAGCACCTGCTGGGTTTAACGAGACACCTGGTGCCTGTTAATCATTTGGAGGCTGGCCAGGATAGCGACTGGGGTCTCCTGATTGGAATTGGAGGAGTAAGCTGACGGCCCTTGTGAGCTAGAGCCGGGCCTGGGAACATTGGGCTGAGCCGTTGTAAGCCAGTGTAGTTCTGCCTTATTGGCAGTGGCTGGGGAGGGGATACCCCTGTGTCAGAGCTCTGCTGATATTTTTTGGAATGTACCAGAATCCTAGGTAACTGAAGGTGGAAGGGGTGAGGGATTCCTATGGAGACCCTGGCCAGACTGGCGTGCTGGGTATTTTGTCCAACAGCAGACCGATTATCGGGATAAATACTTGTGACATTCTGAAAAAGAAATAATGATTTGGATAAGTAATGTGTCTTAGAGGTATGGATGAGACCTTCGGAGAACTGGCCTGCTAGCTAGTGCCGAAGCGAAGAATTTAACTAGTACCAAGTGACAGGTGAGGCCCTGCTAGTGCCAAGTGGGGGAGAGAGGCTCTACCTATGATTTGGGCCAAGGGGATTTTGTGGCCACTTGAACGTGGTGGCAGGATGCCGGCCTCTCGGTGACCGTAAGAGATTCAAAACGTGTGGCCATGACATGGGAAGCCCTCACTGTAGCCCTAAAGAAGGGCGAGCGAGGTGGCTAACTGTGATTTGGTCGTGGGGCTGAACCTCCGTGTTGAGGTGGGGTGTAGACCTCGCGGGACCGTAGTATTACTTAGGATAGCTAAGGCCAGCGCCTAACCCTCAATGTAAGTTCTCTAGCCTAATGGGGCTTGTCACTTAGAATGGTGTGCTGTAACGTATGTAGATACTTAACCTTGAGTGTTTGTCCTCTTTATTTGGGCAACGCGCTGGAAGATTACAATATATTCTTGCGTCTCCAGGGAAACGGGCCCGGTCCGGGAAACCTTAGGGGGAAAAAGATGCTAGTGGGCCTGAGGCGTGCCACTAATATAATGAGTGTAAAAATGTTGAACGTATGAGAAGGTGTGTATCAGAGATACTGTAACGTACCAACATAGGTAAGCTGAGGGACCTGAACGTTGGTCCGTAAATTAGAGAAAAGCCCCTGGGTTCCCATAAATGTGAATTTTTTGAATGATACAAAGGCAAAGTGAGGCCTTAAGAAGAAACGTAAACGTAGTGAGTAAGATTACCAATACCTGATACTGCAATGCAGGGAACCAGGTAGCCTGTAGGTTGTCGATGGCGTAGAACTTGGTGGCAATGACACAGGTCTAAGTAATGATATGTAGAAATAAATTACAAAAACATGTACCGTCCGTTAAATATAGTAGTAATATGGTGGATTATGAGACTGTTGTAGACATTTTGTTGAAAAGGTAATATCGGACTATTAGCTACCCTATGCAGCTGACCCTACTCGTCAACTGGGTGGACTGTGTCCCTTTCGATCATTCCTCCTGTATGCGATGCCCACTGTTTGAAATAAAGTGGAAGTGCCAAGAAAAAAAACATTACTCTACCATACACTGCAGTCCAAATACGGCACACTATGGACAAGATTGACACATTGACTGCCCCCCTCCAATATATACAGTAGGGAGGGGAGGTATTTTGTTTCATTCCACCTCATTATACATCGCTTCACAGTCTCGGTATATTATGGGATGTGACTAATACAATTGCCGCCCCCTTTAATTATACACAGAAGCGATGGGTGAAGCCTAGTCTGTGTCACTCCGTCTCATTATACATCGCTTCACAGTCTCGGTATATTATGGGATGTGACTAATACAATTGCCGCCCCCTTTAATTATACACAGAAGCGATGGGTGAAGCCTAGTCTGTGTCACTCCGTCACTGTCCAATCATGGCACATTGGGGATGTGACTAATACGGTCGCCGCTCACCCTTACTCACACATAGAGTGGGGTGGAGCTTAACCTGGTCACTCCCATTGGGACCTCATTGAGTAAGTTTTCTCACTAACTCCGTTCGTGGGCTAGACCATATGACCTCAGCATCAGCTAATCAGAGAGGGAGTGACTGAATGATGTTCGTCACACAGCCTCTCCTCTGATAAGTCGCAGCTTACCAGCTGGAAGCAATCTTCAGTGTTCATGGGGTATTTAATATATGGGGTATTTAATTCTCCTGTAGTTATTCTGTACTGCCGGAACACGTGATCACGTTCCTATGCAATTATGTAATTTGACGCATGTGCATAATGACGTCATTAATTAATACCCGGAAGTAGCCTCCGGCATTATGCAGGAGATCCTACACATCATTACACTAATGGCAAGTACCTCCCTTCGTCCTGCTGATCGTATTTACCGTATATACTCGAGTATAAGCCGACCCGAATATAAGCCGAGGCCCCTAATTTTACCCCAAAAAACTGGGAAAACTTATTGACTCGAGTATAAGACTAGGGTGGGAAATGCAGCAGCTGCTGGTAAATTTCTAAATAAAATTAGATCCTTAAAAAATTATATTAATTGAATATTTATTTACAGTGTGTGTATGAGAATGCAGTGTGTGTATATGAATGCAGTGTGTGTATATGAATGCAGTGTGTGTATATGAATGCAGTGTGTGTGTATATGAGAATGCTGTGTGTATGAGTGCAGTGTGTGTATGAGAATGCTGTGTATGAGTGCAGTGTGTGTATGAGTGCAGTGTGTGTATGAGTGCAGTGTGTGTATGAGTGCAGTGTGTGTATGAGTGCAGTGTGTGTATGAGTGCAGTGTGTGTATGAGTGCAGTGTGTGTATGAGTGCAGTGTGTGTATGAGTGCAGTGTGTGTGTATGAATGCAGTGTGTGTGTATGAGAATGCTGTGTGTGTATGAGAATGCTGTGTATGAGTGCAGTGTGTGTATGAGTGCAGTGTGTGTATGAGTGCAGTGTGTGTATGAGTGCAGTGTGTGTGTGTATGAATGCAGTGTGTGTGTGTATGAATGCAGTGTGTGTGTGTATGAATGCAGTGTGTGTGTGTATGAATGCAGTGTGTGTGTGTATGAATGCAGTGTGTGTATGTGTGTGTAATGCAGAGTGTGATGCAGAGCCTTGGTGGGGGGGTGGGCATTTTTATTTTTTTATTATTATTTTAATTTTTTTTGTTTTATTACATTTTTTTATTATTATTATTTTTTTATTTTATTATAATTTTTTATTTTATTATTTTTATTTTATTTTTTTATTTTTTTTATTATTATTAATATATATACACATTTTTTCGTCCCCCCTCCCTGCTTGCTAGCTGGCCAGGGAGGGGGGCTCTCCTTCCCTGGTGGTCCAGTGGATGGGCACTGTGTAGGAGGGGGCTGTGGGGGCTGCAGAGAGATGTAACTTACCTTTCCTGCAGCTCCTGTCAGCTCTCTCCTCCTCCGCCGGTCCGTTCAGCACCTCGGTCAGCTCCCAGTGTAAATCTCGCGAGAGCCGCGGCTCTCGCGAGATTTACACTGTGAGCTGACAGAAGAGCTGAACGGACCGGCGGAGGAGGAGAGAGCTGACAGGAGCTGCAGGAAAGGTAAGTTACATCTCTCTGCAGCCCCCACAGCCCCAGTCTGTATTATGGCAATGTAAATTGCCATAATACAGACAATTGACTCGAGTATAAGCCGAGTTGGGGTTTTTCAGCACAAAAAATGTGCTGAAAAACTCGGCTTATACTCGAGTATATACGGTAGGTTTATTAGTTTGAATTTACAGGGTATATAAGTGGGAACAGAGATCAGTCAGTGAGAGGTCCCCCAGAGGAAAGCTTCAGAGCCGAAACGTCTGGGTTTTCATTTCTCCTGCTCTTGGTCGGTATACCTTTTTAATGGGTGTTTGCATTTAGCACTTTATTATTATTGTGGTATTGGTACTATAGATTGGATATGCACTACTCTATGCACTTTCTTTTTGTCTAAACATATTGATGTATTTTTTTCAACGCATGAATCAACGCTTTTGTATGTGCAAACCTTGGTGTGCCTTGGGATCATTATTATCTCTATTGCATATATATATATTTGTGGTCGTGGCCATATAGCCGTATATGAGATCATAACATATAATAACATATAATAACATAAATACCCATTAGTTGGAATTAGTCGGTTGTGGTGTGCCGAAACCGACAGAGCAGTAGGCCTGTAAAAAGTGGGCCCACCTTAGAGGGTGTTTGTAATAGAGGGAGTGGCGGGTGGGGTGACTCGCCAGACCATTGATGGTAATGTGAGAGTGGATTGGTAGCCCTTTTATAGGGAAACCAAGCCCCTCCCACAACTACAGGCCAAGCCTTTATATTTGTGGTCGTGGCCATATAGCCGTATATGAGATCATAACATATAATAACATATAATAACATAAATACCCATTAGTTGGAATTAGTCGGTTGTGGTGTGCCGAAACCGACAGAGCAGTAGGCCTGTAAAAAGTGGGCAAAAATAAATACCATAAGACATAATACGTTGACCAAACTTTATTTAGATAAGTCACAAAAAGCTAGTCTTAATTCTTTAACAGGATTGGGTATATAGAGAGTATAAGCGGAAGATTTCCAGCGTCCCATTGTTTTGATGATGTGTGGAGGTATGTGGTTAGCAGAGGCTGTGGATGCTGCCCCGATTCGGAAAGAATGACCTGAAAATTGACTAGGGTTCAAGCCGAGTCTAGTCAACAGCAATCTTACATAGAGCATAAACCTTGCTGTAGTTAGAACGTTACCGTGCAGTTCTAGCAAAGGTTGTAATGGTTGTTTGTGGAGTGATTGCAGATAATTGTCAACATTTTGTACCGGGCACCATTTGTTATGAGTAGGGTACAAAGGGATCGTAACGGTATGACCCATGGTGCTGGTTTTTGAGTGTTTGAGTATGAGTAGGTAATGGTCGTTATGTTTCTCTAAGTCCAAGGTTCTTAAGTAATCAGTGGTCGTAATAGTCCTGGTTGTGAATTCGTTGGGACGGAGGAATCCATAAAAAGCTAGATATATGGCTGTCTTTATGACCGTGTTTGTCCTGGGCTCAAACGGGGAGGAATCTAACAAGTTGCTTAGTGCATGAAATATACGGTTATCTATAGGTAGTCGTTTTGCTGGGACATGTGTGTCTAATTTTTTAATGCCTCTAAGAACTGTCTTGATTTGATATGATGACAAGAAACTAGTGGCTTTGGGTTGTTGAATAAGCATGTGGTGTTGAATTCCCGTGAGGTATAATTTAATAGTGTTGAATGATAGTTTTAGGTTGATGTGGCAAAAAGAAGTGAAACCCAAGATTGCTTCTATCGTAAACATGTCGTGAATGTGGAAATCAGTGATAAATTTCCTGAATATGTGAAATGCTCTGTCGTAAGTGTTTCTTGTATTTACAGAAAGTGCAAGGTGAGAAATGTGACGTGCGTGATTTAACAAGGCTTTTAATCCATTATCATGTCTGTGAAAAGTGGGGCTGGTGTTGCCAGTCTGGAAGCGGTGGGCAGTGTCGTGAAGAATTCCTGAAAACGAAATCGAGACAAGTGATCAGCACTGATGTTTGTGCACCCAGGAACGTGAATACATGTTAGAAAGAATTGACAAGTGGCTGCTACCCATGTGAGTCGTCTCAAGAGCCTCATAATTACCAGTGATGATGACCGGCCTTTATTGACAATATGGCAAGTAGCCATATTGTCAGAATAGCACCAAACCGTGTGACCGGACCACTGGTGGCCCCAGGTAACGGCTGCTGCCACGATGGGGTACAACTCAAATAAAGCTGAGGTCTCTGTGAATTTTGTGAGAGCTTTCACCTCAGTTGGCCACGGCCCCCCAAGCCATTGGTCTCCCCATATGGCTGCGAAACCTGTGTTTGCTGCAGCGTCTGTCCATAGTGTAGGTGAAGTGTCTGAGTGAGGTGGTATAAACATGGCACGCCCGTTCCAAGAAGTGAGGAAAATTCTCCACATGCGCAAATCGGATGTTGCGTGGTTGTCTAATGAAATGTAAGATGTGTCTGAGGTAAATTGTGGAAATAGTGACAGCAAATGTGAAATAAATGATCTCCCCTGAGGAATGATTCTCATTGCAAAATTAAGCGATCCCAGCAATGATTGTAGATCTTTTTTTGTGCAACAACCTTGCTGTAGGTAATGGTCAATGCTTGCCAGGATACGCTCAATTTTCTCATGAGGGAGGCTAGCCTGCATGTGTACTGTGTCTAGTTGTATCCCCAGAAATTGCATCTGAGTGTCAGGCCCCAGGGTCTTATGTGGGGAGACTGGGATAGAAAGTGACTCGAATAATGCCAACATGTGTCTTAAACTTGTGGGTGGAAGTGTGTTGTTCTCAATTGTGAGGAAATCGTCTAAATAGTGAATCACTGAGGGACATTTACATACATTGAGTAACAACCAACATAAGGCCTCTGCAAATGTGTCGAAAATACGCGGGCTGCTTTTAGAGCCAAAAGTGAGGCGAGTGAAAAAATAGTATAACCCTTCCCATTTAATGCCGTGAAGGTGCCAAAGTGTAGGGTGCATAGGAAGTAATTTGAAGGCGTTCACTACATCCGTTTTACTTAACCATGCCCCTGTGCCTGCTTTAATGATAGCCCCAATGGCATGGTCGATGGTGGCGTAATGCAGTGAAAACTCTTCCGATGGTATGAGGGAATTTAAGCTGGGGACTGTAGAGGAATGTGGTGCGGATAAATCAATGATTAACCTGGGTTTAAGTGAGTTTTTCCCCGTGACAATCCCAATGGGATTGGTTCTCCAAGAAGTAAAAGGTGGTGAGTGGAAAGGACCCAGCAAAAACCCTTGGTCCACCTCAATTGTGATAAGTTTATGTACCAGCTGTGGGTCATCTCGTGTGGAAAGTAAGTTGTCACATTCCAATGTGCCTGTAGGTAAATGTATCAACCCTGTGTGAAAACCCTCCGATAGACCTGTTATGAGGTAGTCACTAAAATGTCGTGATGGGTGTAGATGTAGTAAATCGGTGAATAAGCTGAGGTTCACGCATGTGAGACAGGGTTTAGGAAAAGCTTTATTTGGGCACATTGTCTTGGAATGAGCCCTAAAACAATGTGAACAGACATGCATTAGTCTACACGAACTAAACCCACAATTGCCAGCATTAAAATTGTTGCATACCTGGGATTTCCCTAAGAAGACAATATCTCTTCCTAATTTGTCTTTCAAACCTTTATTTGACCTTGAGGGGTTAGTAGTTGCTTGGTTTTGTTCTACCTCAGCTGTATTAGGGCAGAAATTAGTGCTGTGGGTTGCTGATGAGCATACTGCACAAGTTGGGGGCTTGAGGCCTGCAAAGTGCCTACAGAATAGCTCAGTGTCCAACTTATTCCACTTAATGCTTAAATTGAACTGAGCCAGAGCTGCGGCCACCTTTGCAGAGAAGGAACGGTGGTAATCGTAAAACGCTGTACCACCGTATTTGTGCCCCAAATCCACCAACTTGTGCATGTACGCATCTAGCTCGGCTCTTTTCCCTGGGTATACAGTGCAATATACGTCCCTATAGATGCCAAAACCTAACACAAATTCTGGTATATTCAATTTTTTGTTCAGGCGAGGGTCCCTAGCCTTAAGGACTACAGAAATGTCCCCACAAGCAAAGGTCCTGTTCTCAAGGACATCCTGGGAGGCAATAAGCAATGAAGCTAGGTTAACGTCCTTGCCTTCCAGAATGTCCTTCTTAAGGTGAGCTGGGACCATGTGTGAGGGATCAATAGATTCTATGTCACCCGTGGCTGGTGGGGTATTACCGGGTAAGGTATCAGCAAGAGGCTGAGTGGTGACCGTTGTATTTGTAGTGGAGTGAGTAGCACTACCGGCCTCCAATTTGTCCAGCCTGTCAGTGATTTTCCCCATGGATGTCATAAGGGACGTCATCATTGTATGAAATGCTGGTACTTGAGACCCGCTAGGGCCTTCCCCTGCCTCGGAGTTGTCAGTGGTAGTGTTTAGAAGCCTATACAACTCCGCCTTTCTAGCTGTAGCTGGGAAAGGGATGCAGCGTCTTCTTAGTTCAGCTGTAAGACGTGGTATGGTCCACGATCTAAGGGATGCCGGGCTATTCACGTCTGTACTTGGACCAGGGGTGGCAGGCCTAGCGGGTGTGCTAGGTAGTGACAGTTCTTCAGGAATATCTGGCGTTAGTGACATAACTGAAATTATAAATATATATAGTCAGTCGTATGAATTGTTTTGTGGGTGGGTACTGGTGGGCTAACAAAATACCAAGCGGTGAAACAATTAAGCTTTTTTGAACGTGACAGATGAGGCCCTGCTAGTTGCCAAGCGGCTTGAGAGGCACTATCTATGAGTGGGCCCGAGGGGACGTTTTGAGGCCACCGAACGTTGTGGCGGGGTGTTGGCCTCTCGGTGTCATATAAAGCATAAGAAAGATTGGGAGTGACAGGTGAGGCCCTCTCTTTACATTGATGCGAGGCGGCTAGCTATGATTTGGCCCGAGGGACGTGTCACCTCCGAGTGTGAGGTTAGGGATGTTGGCCTCGCGGGACCACTAGCCTATGGATTAAGACCAGAAAATATTTATCTAATTGGCCCCCCTAACCTGGGACCAGTACCCCTCAAATAATATTTTGGAAATAGTGGGATCTGGCGTAGTACCTGAAAAGTGAGTCAGGCTTGCCTCTCAATTGAAGAGAATCTGTGATTTTGTCGGTAGGTTAACCTGTGGGTATAAGATGATATATAAATATCTGAATCTGGGGTAGTGGTTAGGCCAGATCGTGGACCTTAGAACCAGAACCTACCCGATAACTGCGGAGGAGATATAAGCGAGAGAAACCGGTTTCTTGCTTGTAAAAGCTACCGTTCCGATGACTAAACCTAGGAGAGTAAATTATATTTTAACTAATATCATATGTTTATATGGTCATTTAACATGGGTCATATGACAATGTTACCAACCTATAACGTATATAAATGATACCGATCTCAGGGTTCCCAAATATTAATATGAATTCTGGTCAGAAAACCTGTGGGAAGATATCAGAAATCAGGAATCTAATTAAATGTAACATAAAATTATTATTATTTTTTTTTTTTTTTTATTAGGTGTAATATCGTTATAGACCAGTAGGGGGCGAGATTCCACCTAAGAAGTGGATGCAGGATCGTGTATAAATAGTGAGTAAAAAAGTGGATTTAAATAGTGTGATTAATTTATACATAAACCGTTTCGTTTAGTAGCATAATTTTAAGTATATTAACGAATGTATTGATTGTTTTAATCGTTTTAAAGATAGGGATTATTTTGCTTAGCGGCGGAGTGATTGCCGCGAAAATAGTTCCGGATGCGGTTAAGTGAATAGGGGCTCCGCCGTGAATGTGAAGCGGTTTGCTTTACGGCGGGCCCAACTTACGGTTATTTTGGCGGCAGTGAGTACCGGAAAGCTGTGCGGACGGCGGCGGCGGCAGCGGCGGCGGCAGCGGCGGCGGCAGCAGCGGTGGCGGCAAAAGCACTGGAGAACCTGGACCACTCAGGAGGGCACCGGACCCGGAGACCACGATGAACAGGTAAGGGGAAATCCAAGATGGCGGTCAGAACCGGAAGTAACGTTTCTGACTCGCCAGACCATTGATGGTAATGTGAGAGTGGATTGGTAGCCCTTTTATAGGGAAACCAAGCCCCTCCCACAACTACAGGCCAAGCCTTTATATATATATATATATATATATATAAAAAATCCAAAGAAATGAGAGCACTCACTGGTTTTGAAAAGCTGTGTATTCAGATGCTAGGCAAACAAATCAACGTTTCGACCGTCAAGCGGTCTTTATCAAGATGCCAAATCATTACAAAAATAGACAATATATAGCATGTGTAAAGATAAACTTACCCTATCACCGTGTGAAACCCATTACTCCGACCTGCCCCTGTGACCGGCGCCAAAAATCGTGTCCTGACGTGCGTGATGACGTCATGTCATGTGATCGCAACTCTAACAGTTGCCTAGTTACGGACACACCATGTGACCTAAAGTCATGTGATCGCAACCAGTGTCAGTTGCTTGGAAACGGCTGAATATCGTGAACTATAGTGCAATGTGAATCGGAGAGAAATATAAAAACATGCATGGAGGATACAAGTATTGTTCAAATGGCTGGATTAGATACTCTAATGTATATTGAAACCTATAATGGAGGCATATGAATGGCAATGTTGGAGAAGCAAGGAAATAGCTCAAAGATGTACTACAATGTGAAAAAATATAAATGCAGAAGAATGGCATACTGTGTACAGTATGAAGTGTAAAGGATGAAAAATGATACAATGGAATAACCTGTAAAGTAAAATAAAATAAGATAAAATAAAATAAAATAACATAAAATAAAAATAAAATAAAATAAAATAACATAAATGAAATCCAGTGATGAAAATGAAGCAACATAATAATAATAATGGTGAAATTGTATCTAAATATGTGTGAGAGGCTAACTGTATGTGAATGTGGACTGAGTGAATAATATATCGACCAGAGTGATCTGATATGTGATGTTATTGGTGACAAGACTGCACCTGTACTGTAAATGTGTAAAACTGTGGGTGTGTGAATACATCTATGAGATGAGACCCTGTCAAAGACATGGTGACCAAAAGAGTGAACAAAAAAGTGCAAAGCTGGTGAAACTTGAACAAAGTGAAAAAAGTGTAACAAGTGAAGAGTGTTCTAACAAAGAGCAACTCCCAAAAGAGTCTAAGAATGCCATTATCAGCCGACACCACACTGATGTCCCAACTTGTATAGTAACAATCCAATTCAAGATATTACATATAGAACTTAACTAACAAAAGGTGTATTATATGTGCTTGGGAATCGAATAAGATACTACTTGTACAATGAACCATTTTTTATGTTGATATTCCAAGAGAATTCCGGAACAAAAATTGCAAATCAAACATAAAGATTCCAAAAAAGAATAGGGCTGCAAATTTGCTAGAGACCCCGACAAAATATAGATATATCTTAACGAGTGTTTAAAAAACAACTGAAGCTGTTATATTCATTCAGTCCCTTGGGTTGAACCGTGTCAAGGTAATGAATCCAGAATGTCTCTCTTTGTAGAAGAGTTTTTGATCTATCGCCACCTCTACCCAAAGGAGGAATGTGATCAATGATGGTAAATTTGAGAGTTGGTAAATGATGTTGCAGTTCAAGGAAGTGTTTCACCACCGGTTTGTCTGTTTTGCCGTCTCGGAATGCCATCATAATCCCCGATCTATGGCCTCTAATACGATCTCGTACTGTCATGTCTGTCTTGCCCACGTAATATTTGCCACAGGGGCAGGAGATTAGATATACCACATGATCACTTAGGCAGGTCAAACGGTGTTTGATTTGTATCCGTCTACCTGTATGTGGATGTGCAAATGAAGATCCTGTGAGCATGTGGCCGCAGGTAACACAACCTAAACATTTAAAGCAACCTTTCTTTATATTCTCCTTTTGAGAGATATAGCGACTCGGTGTGTCAGTTCTCACCAAGATGTCTTTTAAGTTCTTGTTGCGTGCAAATGCAATGCGTGGTTGTTGTGTGAAGATGGGATTCAATGTTCTGTCCGAGGACAAAATGTCCCATCTTTTTTTAATTCTTTGTGAAAACCTTTGGCTTTCAGAGTGAAACAGTAACGGAATCGTGATCCTTGGAACAGTGTTCTGTTGTTTAATTTCTCTTCCTTCAAAGATTTTTTTGGCCTTTACAAGGCAATTCTGTAGGACTTTTCTTTTATATCCCCGTTCCAAAAAGGAATTGGTCATATCCTGAAGTTGAGTGCTACAAGTAGTTTCTTCTGAGTTATTTCTTAACACTCTAATAAATTGTGAAATAGGCAAGGAGTTTTTTAAGGCTTTGGGATGGGAACTGTTTGCATGCAATAAAGTATTGCGATCCGATGGTTTTCTATATAACCGATGTGATATACCTTGATCCTTTCGATACACTTCAACGTCCAAAAATTGAATCTTTTCATTGTCACATGTAAGACTAAGTTTGATTGGTGAATCGAGATTATTAAGTTCCTCCACCATGATTTCCAGCTCATCTATCGTGCCTTTCCATAATATGAAAATATCGTCCACGAATCTGTGGTATTGTATCAATTTCTCCTGATACTTAGAGAGTATATGCGTATTTTCATATGCGAACATGAAGCTGTTGGCATATGTTGGAGCTATTGCTGATCCCATTGCTGTGCCGGTTTCCTGGATATAAAAAAAAATTTCAAAACGAAAATAATTATTAGACAGCGTAAGAGATAAACCTTCAAGAAGAAATTCAATCGGAGGTCCTTCATAAACTTCTGATTTTGTCAGGAGAGCGCGCATTGCTTCGATGCCCATTGTGTGTGGAATCACAGTGTACAGATTCTTAACATCTGCCGTAGCAAAAATGTACTGAGAATCTAAGAGTTTACAATTTTTGATTTTGTTGAGAAAATCTTGAGTGTCCTTTAAGCATGTTGATAATTGTGCCACTGTGGGTTTGCAAAAGAAATCTACAAACTTAGCTACTGGCTCCAATATTCCTCCCCGGGCAGATACTATGGGTCTGCCCGGTGGCTTTTGTGGGTCTTTGTGTATCTTCGGTAAGGTATACAATATCGGGATTTTCAGATGTTTGTTTAATAAAAATTCTGCCGTATGTTGGTCGATCCAATTTGCTGTAACGCCCAGCTGAATCCAATTCTGTATTTTGGTGCTGATTTTGTCTGTAGGATCAAAGGTTAATTTTTTGTAAGTTTTAATGTCAGACAGCTGTGTCAGAATTTCTGTTCTATAATCGGTATAATCTTGTAAGACGATGGCTCCCCCTTTATCTGCGGATCGAATCACTAGTGTATCATCTTCCTTCAGATCTTTTAGGGTGATCCTTTCGGTGCGAGTCAAGTTGTCTGGCCTGTCTACTTGTTGAGACCTCATTTTATTCATATCCGTTTTAAGGATGGTTGAAAAAGTTTTAATAGAATGATGAGTATTCTTGGGTTCCCATGTGCTTTTTAATTTAAATTGAGAACCTGTTCTTGGTGTTAACGTGTTTTGTAGGGCTTGTATATTTAGTGTTCTGTTGATCTTGAATAATTCAATATCCATCTTGAACTGCTCTGGTTTGGAGGTGGGAACAAAAGTGAGTCCCTTAGATAATATGTTGATATGAGCAGAGTTTAGGATTTTGGATGATAAATTGAATATAGGATTCATTTCCTCTTTATCGGTGGTTTTGACCTTGTATTTATATATCCTGTTCTTTTGTCCTCTTCTAATGGGTCTCCATCTTTTGAACCTCTTCCTGGACGTGTGGATTTGCCTGGAGGATCGTTGGTGTGCTGGGCCATCTCTAAAAAAGGCGAGGAGTGTGATTGATGTGTTGCTCGCAGCGAGCCTATTTGGCTTGAATCAGACCTGGTTTCTGTTTCAGAAGTAGATTCTGCTGAGCTGGTTTCAATGGAAACAAACTGTGGTTTGCGAACTCGCTGTCTGTTCCTTTGGAATGGTGGTTTGCGTCTTTCCCCCGTAATCCAATGATACACCTGGTGGTGTGTGTAATCAAAATTAACTTTTTCTAGCTTCTGTTTTTTGAATCTTATGAGTTCATTCCTATATCTCATGATTTCATCTTGTAGTTTTACCATATATTGAGTAGAAGAAGCTGCGTTTAAAGTAGTTACGTGAGACATCTCAAATTTGTTGATTGAATCCTTCGTGAATACTAGCTCATTTTTTTTTTTTTTTTTTTTTTTTTAATTCTTTATTTTCTGTTGTGCAAGGTATAACAATAGACTTACTCAGCCACAATAGCAGACGTAAGCGGTAACAGACAATAATCAAAACATGGCATATGAATAAACGGCACAGTTTTTAGGTTTTGTTGAGAGAAAACGTAGACAGTAGATTGACATTTCAATTAACATGTGAGTTTTCCTGTCTGACATGCACAATTTTAAGGAGTTAATATAACAAGAGTTAACCGTTGCTAGGGTTAGTTTAAGTGGGTACTAACTAGGGAGGCTATACATATTAAGCTTTGATAAAGCAAAATCTAGTAGTACGGTTCGCAGTAGTTAAAAAAAAAAAAAAAAAAGAACAAACAAACAAAAAAAACCAAGAACACTATGTATACATGTTATAGAGACAAATAGTACGTTTACAGAATAGGTAGACTTAGTGAGTTGTCTTTAAGGCTTGGAGCGTAAACATGCAAAAAAAAAAAAAAAAATGAGTTATGTTAGTTAACGCAAAGGCGAGATTTACACAATGTAGCTTAAGTTTTTTTTTTTTTTGGCAGTGCACATTTTTTATATAACATGTACATGTGAAAACATTAAGCTTTTGTTTTAGGATATGGTTGACATCAATTTTTGAGTACCTCCTGTTAGGCTAAACGTGTATAAAACTTCACTAGTTGGGCCTGTTACTAGCTCATTTTTGACCTCATCCACCACTATAATCATCCAATCAAGTGAACACTTGTTGGCAATCCCTATCCATTTTTTACAAAATTCTGGATTTTGTCTCCCAATGGTAGGTGAGTTCCTTACCCTAAAGCCTCTTGGAATTCTTTTCGCACGATAATAGTCAGAGATGAATATTCCATGTAGATCTAAGTCCACTTCCCGTCTCTTTAGTTTTATTAGATCATTATATAAGTCTTTGATGGAGTCTGTATGAACCAGATCAGCTGTGGTGTTAGGCCATAAGATGTTTTCTGCCTCTTGGGCTGAGATTTGAATTACCTCAGCTGTGTCAGCTAGGGCTCCAGCCCTCAGAAGAAAATCCTCCATGTTAATGCTTGATACAAAGGTTGCACTTGATAGGTGCAAGTTTATCAAAACAAAGCCAAAATAAAAATAAAATAAAATAACCTGGAGGTGCAGCAGACAGTGTGGCACTACACACTATATATATATACAAATATTTACAAATTCTGGCACTCTTCCCACAAATAGGCTCTTAGAAAAATTCAGACCAAGGTGCTTCTCAGTGCAAAATATATAAAAAAAAATCCAAAGAAATGAGAGCACTCACTGGTTTTGAAAAGCTGTGTATTCAGATGCTAGGCAAACAAATCAACGTTTCGACCGTCAAGCGGTCTTTATCAAGATGCCAAATCATTACAAAAATAGACAATATATAGCATGTGTAAAGATAAACTTACCCTATCACCGTGTGAAACCCATTACTCCGACCTGCCCCTGTGACCGGCGCCAAAAATCGTGTCCTGACGTGCGTGATGACGTCATGTCATGTGATCGCAACTCTAACAGTTGCCTAGTTACGGACACACCATGTGACCTAAAGTCATGTGATCGCAACCAGTGTCAGTTGCTTGGAAACGGCTGAATATCGTGAACTATAGTGCAATGTGAATCGGAGAGAAATATAAAAACATGCATGGAGGATACAAGTATTGTTCAAATGGCTGGATTAGATACTCTAATGTATATTGAAACCTATAATGGAGGCATATGAATGGCAATGTTGGAGAAGCAAGGAAATAGCTCAAAGATGTACTACAATGTGAAAAAATATAAATGCAGAAGAATGGCATACTGTGTACAGTATGAAGTGTAAAGGATGAAAAATGATACAATGGAATAACCTGTAAAGTAAAATAAAATAAGATAAGATAAAATAAAATAACATAAAATAAAATAAAATAACATAAATGAAATCCAGTGATGAAAATGAAGCAACATAATAATAATAATGGTGAAATTGTATCTAAATATGTGTGAGAGGCTAACTGTATGTGAATGTGGACTGAGTGGATAATATATCGACCAGAGTGATCTGATATGTGATGTTATTGGTGACAAGACTGCACCTGTACTGTAAATGTGTAAAACTGTGGGTGTGTGAATACATCTATGAGATGAGACCCTGTCAAAGACATGGTGACCAAAAGAGTGAACAAAAAAGTGCAAAGCTGGTGAAACTTGAGATTCAAAACGTGTGGCCATGACATGGGAAGCCCTCACTGTAGCCCTAAAGAAGGGCGAGCGAGGTGGCTAACTGTGATTTGGTCGTGGGGCTGAACCTCCGTGTTGAGGTGGGGTGTAGACCTCGCGGGACCGTAGTATTACTTAGGATAGCTAAGGCCAGCGCCTAACCCTCAATGTAAGTTCTCTAGCCTAATGGGGCTTGTCACTTAGAATGGTGTGCTGTAACGTATGTAGATACTTAACCTTGAGTGTTTGTCCTCTTTATTTGGGCAACGCGCTGGAAGATTACAATATATTCTTGCGTCTCCAGGGAAACGGGCCCGGTCCGGGAAACCTTAGGGGGAAAAAGATGCTAGTGGGCCTGAGGCGTGCCACTAATATAATGAGTGTAAAAATGTTGAACGTATGAGAAGGTGTGTATCAGAGATACTGTAACGTACCAACATAGGTAAGCTGAGGGACCTGAACGTTGGTCCGTAAATTAGAGAAAAGCCCCTGGGTTCCCATAAATGTGAATTTTTTGAATGATACAAAGGCAAAGTGAGGCCTTAAGAAGAAACGTAAACGTAGTGAGTAAGATTACCAATACCTGATACTGCAATGCAGGGAACCAGGTAGCCTGTAGGTTGTTGATGGCGTAGAACTTGGTGGCAATGACACAGGTCTAAGTAATGATATGTAGAAATAAATTACAAAAACATGTACCATCCGTTAAATATAGTAGTAATATGGTGGATTATGAGACTGTTGTAGACATTTTGTTGAAAAGGTAATATCGGACTATTAGCTACCCTAGCTACCCTACTCGTCAACTGGGTGGACTGTGTCCCTTTCGATCATTCCTCCTGTATGCGATGCCCACTGTTTGAAATAAAGTGGAAGTGCCAAGAAAAAAACCATTACTCTACCATACACTGCAGTCCAAATACGGCACACTATGGACAAGATTGACACATTGACTGCCCCCCTCCAATATATACAGTAGGGAGGGGAGGTATTTTGTTTCATTCCACCTCATTATACATCGCTTCACAGTCTCGGTATATTATGGGATGTGACTAATACAATTGCCGCCCCCATTAATTATACACAGAAGCGATGGGTGAAGCCTAGTCTGTGTCACTCCGTCTCATTATACATCGCTTCACAGTCTCGGTATATTATGGGATGTGACTAATACAATTGCCGCCCCCTTTAATTATACACAGAAGCGATGGGTGAAGCCTAGTCTGTGTCACTCCGTCACTGTCCAATCATGGCACATTGGGGATGTGACTAATACGGTCGCCGCTCACCCTTACTCACACATAGAGTGGGGTGGAGCTTAACCTGGTCACTCCCATTGGGACCTCATTGAGTAAGTTTTCTCACTAACTCCGTTCGTGGGCTAGACCATATGACCTCAGCATCAGCTGATCAGAGAGGGAGTGACTGGATGATGTTCGTCACACAGCCTCTCCTCTGATAAGTCGCAGCTTACCAGCTGGAAGCAATCTTCAGTGTTCATGGGGAATTTAATATATGGGGTATTTAATTCTCCTGTAGTTATTCTGTACTGCCGGAACACGTGATCACGTTCCTATGCAATTATGTAATTTGACGCATGTGCATAATGACGTCATTAATACCCGGAAGTAGCCTCCGGCATTATGCAGGAGATCCTACACATCATTACACTAATGGCAAGTACCTCCCTTCGTCCTGCTGATCGTATTTAGGTTTATTAGTTTGAATTTACAGGGTATATAAGTGGGAACAGAGATCAGTCAGTGAGAGGTCCCCCAGAGGAAAGCTTCAGAGCCGAAACGTCTGGGTTTTCATTTCTCCTGCTCTTGGTCGGTATACCTTTTTAATGGGTGTTTGCATTTAGCACTTTATTATTATTGTGGTATTGGTACTATAGATTGGATATGCACTACTCTATGCACTTTCTTTTTGTCTAAACATATTGATGTATTTTTTTCAACGCATGAATCAACGCTTTTGTATGTGCAAACCTTGGTGTGCCTTGGGATCATTATTATCTCTATTGCATATATATATATATATATATATATATATATATATATATAAAATCCAAAGAAATGAGAGCACTCACTGGTTTTGAAAAGCTGTGTATTCAGATGCTAGGCAAACAAATCAACGTTTCGACCGTCAAGCGGTCTTTATCAAGATGCCAAATCATTACAAAAATAGACAATATATAGCATGTGTAAAGATAAACTTACCCTATCACCGTGTGAAACCCATTACTCCGACCTGCCCCTGTGACCGGCGCCAAAAATCGTGTCCTGACGTGCGTGATGACGTCATGTCATGTGATCGCAACTCTAACAGTTGCCTAGTTACGGACACACCATGTGACCTAAAGTCATGTGATCGCAACCAGTGTCAGTTGCTTGGAAACGGCTGAATATCGTGAACTATAGTGCAATGTGAATCGGAGAGAAATATAAAAACATGCATGGAGGATACAAGTATTGTTCAAATGGCTGGATTAGATACTCTAATGTATATTGAAACCTATAATGGAGGCATATGAATGGCAATGTTGGAGAAGCAAGGAAATAGCTCAAAGATGTACTACAATGTGAAAAAATATAAATGCAGAAGAATGGCATACTGTGTACAGTATGAAGTGTAAAGGATGAAAAATGATACAATGGAATAACCTGTAAAGTAAAATAAAATAAGATAAAATAAAATAAAATAACATAAAATAAAATAAAATAACATAAATGAAATCCAGTGATGAAAATGAAGCAACATAATAATAATAATAATGGTGAAATTGTATCTAAATATGTGTGAGAGGCTAACTGTATGTGAATGTGGACTGAGTGAATAATATATCGACCAGAGTGATCTGATATGTGATGTTATTGGTGACAAGACTGCACCTGTACTGTAAATGTGTAAAACTGTGGGTGTGTGAATACATCTATGAGATGAGACCCTGTCAAAGACATGGTGACCAAAAGAGTGAACAAAAAAGTGCAAAGCTGGTGAAACTTGAACAAAGTGAAAAAAGTGTAACAAGTGAAGAGTGTTCTAACAAAGAGCAACTCCCAAAAGAGTCTAAGAATGCCATTATCAGCCGACACCACACTGATGTCCCAACTTGTATAGTAACAATCCAATTCAAGATATTACATATAGAACTTAACTAACAAAAGGTGTATTATATGTGCTTGGGAATCGAATAAGATACTACTTGTACAATGAACCATTTTTTATGTTGATATTCCAAGAGAATTCCGGAACAAAAATTGCAAATCAAACATAAAGATTCCAAAAAAGAATAGGGCTGCAAATTTGCTAGAGACCCCGACAAAATATAGATATATCTTAACGAGTGTTTAAAAAACAACTGAAGCTGTTATATTCATTCAGTCCCTTGGGTTGAACCGTGTCAAGGTAATGAATCCAGAATGTCTCTCTTTGTAGAAGAGTTTTTGATCTATCGCCACCTCTACCCAAAGGAGGAATGTGATCAATGATGGTAAATTTGAGAGTTGGTAAATGATGTTGCAGTTCAAGGAAGTGTTTCACCACCGGTTTGTCTGTTTTGCCGTCTCGGAATGCCATCATAATCCCCGATCTATGGCCTCTAATACGATCTCGTACTGTCATGTCTGTCTTGCCCACGTAATATTTGCCACAGGGGCAGGAGATTAGATATACCACATGATCACTTAGGCAGGTCAAACGGTGTTTGATTTGTATCCGTCTACCTGTATGTGGATGTGCAAATGAAGATCCTGTGAGCATGTGGCCGCAGGTAACACAACCTAAACATTTAAAGCAACCTTTCTTTATATTCTCCTTTTGAGAGATATAGCGACTCGGTGTGTCAGTTCTCACCAAGATGTCTTTTAAGTTCTTGTTGCGTGCAAATGCAATGCGTGGTTGTTGTGTGAAGATGGGATTCAATGTTCTGTCCGAGGACAAAATGTCCCATCTTTTTTTAATTCTTTGTGAAAACCTTTGGCTTTCAGAGTGAAACAGTAACGGAATCGTGATCCTTGGAACAGTGTTCTGTTGTTTAATTTCTCTTCCTTCAAAGATTTTTTTGGCCTTTACAAGGCAATTCTGTAGGACTTTTCTTTTATATCCCCGTTCCAAAAAGGAATTGGTCATATCCTGAAGTTGAGTGCTACAAGTAGTTTCTTCTGAGTTATTTCTTAACACTCTAATAAATTGTGAAATAGGCAAGGAGTTTTTTAAGGCTTTGGGATGGGAACTGTTTGCATGCAATAAAGTATTGCGATCCGATGGTTTTCTATATAACCGATGTGATATACCTTGATCCTTTCGATACACTTCAACGTCCAAAAATTGAATCTTTTCATTGTCACATGTAAGACTAAGTTTGATTGGTGAATCGAGATTATTAAGTTCCTCCACCATGATTTCCAGCTCATCTATCGTGCCTTTCCATAATATGAAAATATCGTCCATGAATCTGTGGTATTGTATCAATTTCTCCTGATACTTAGAGAGTATATGCGTATTTTCATATGCGAACATGAAGCTGTTGGCATATGTTGGCGCTATTGCTGATCCCATTGATGTGCCGGTTTCCTGGATATAAAAAAAAATTTCAAAACGAAAATAATTATTAGACAGCGTAAGAGATAAACCTTCAAGAAGAAATTCAATCGGAGGTCCTTCATAAACTTCTGATTTTGTCAGGAGAGCGCGCATTGCTTCGATGCCCATTGTGTGTGGAATCACAGTGTACAGATTCTTAACATCTGCCGTAGCAAAAATGTACTGAGAATCTAAGAGTTTACAATTTTTGATTTTGTTGAGAAAATCTTGAGTGTCCTTTAAGCATGTTGATAATTGTGCCACTGTGGGTTTGCAAAAGAAATCTACAAACTTAGCTACTGGCTCCAATATTCCTCCCCGGGCAGATACTATGGGTCTGCCCGGTGGCTTTTGTGGGTCTTTGTGTATCTTCGGTAAGGTATACAATATCGGGATTTTCAGATGTTTGTTTAATAAAAATTCTGCCGTATGTTGGTCGATCCAATTTGCTGTAACGCCCAGCTGAATCCAATTCTGTATTTTGGTGCTGATTTTGTCTGTAGGATCAAAGGTTAATTTTTTGTAAGTTTTAATGTCAGACAGCTGTGTCAGAATTTCTGTTCTATAATCGGTATAATCTTGTAAGACGATGGCTCCCCCTTTATCTGCGGATCGAATCACTAGTGTATCATCTTCCTTCAGATCTTTTAGGGTGATCCTTTCGGTGCGAGTCAAGTTGTCTGGCCTGTCTACTTGTTGAGACCTCATTTTATTCATATCCGTTTTAAGGATGGTTGAAAAAGTTTTAATAGAATGATGAGTATTCTTGGGTTCCCATGTGCTTTTTAATTTAAATTGAGAACCTGTTCTTGGTGTTAACGTGTTTTGTAGGGCTTGTATATTTAGTGTTCTGTTGATCTTGAATAATTCAATATCCATCTTGAACTGCTCTGGTTTGGAGGTGGGAACAAAAGTGAGTCCCTTAGATAATATGTTGATATGAGCAGAGTTTAGGATTTTGGATGATAAATTGAATATAGGATTCATTTCCTCTTTATCGGTGGTTTTGACCTTGTATTTATATATCCTGTTCTTTTGTCCTCTTCTAATGGGTCTCCATCTTTTGAACCTCTTCCTGGACGTGTGGATTTGCCTGGAGGATCGTTGGTGTGCTGGGCCATCTCTAAAAAAAGGCGAGGAGTGTGATTGATGTGTTGCTCGCATCGAGCCTATTTGGCTTGAATCAGACCTGGTTTCTGTTTCAGAAGTAGATTCTGCTGAGCTGGTTTCAATGGAAACAAACTGTGGTTTGCGAACTCGCTGTCTGTTCCTTTGGAATGGTGGTTTGCGTCTTTCCCCCGTAATCCAATGATACACCTGGTGGTGTGTGTAATCAAAATTAACTTTTTCTAGCTTCTGTTTTTTGAATCTTATGAGTTCATTCCTATATCTCATGATTTCATCTTGTAGTTTTACCATATATTGAGTAGAAGAAGCTGCGTTTAAAGTAGTTACGTGAGACATCTCAAATTTGTTGATTGAATCCTTCGTGAATACTAGCTCATTTTTTTTTTTTTTTTAAATTCTTTATTTTCTGTTGTGCAAGGTATAACAATAGACTTACTCAGCCACAATAGCAGACGTAAGCGGTAACAGACAATAATCAAAACATGGCATATGAATAAACGGCACAGTTTTTAGGTTTTGTTGAGAGAAAACGTAGACAGTAGATTGACATTTCAATTAACATGTGAGTTTTCCTGTCTGACATGCACAATTTTAAGGAGTTAATATAACAAGAGTTAACCGTTGCTAGGGTTAGTTTAAGTGGGTACTAACTAGGGAGGCTATACATATTAAGCTTTGATAAAGCAAAATCTAGTAGTACGGTTCGCAGTAGTTTAAAAAAAAAAAAAAAGAACAAACAAACAAAAAAAACCAAGAACACTATGTATACATGTTAGAGAGACAAATAGTACGTTTACAGAATAGGTAGACTTAGTAAGTTGTCTTTAAGGCTTGGAGCGTAAACATGCAAAAAAAAAAAAAATGAGTTATGTTAGTTAACGCAAAGGCGAGATTTACACAATGTAGCTTAAGTTTTGGTTTTTTTTGGCAGTGCACATTTTTTATATAACATGTACATGTGAAAACATTAAGCTTTTGTTTTAGGATATGGTTGACATCAATTTTTGAGTACCTCCTGTTAGGCTAAACGTGTATAAAACTTCACTAGTTGGGCCTGTTACTAGCTCATTTTTGACCTCATCCACCACTATAATCATCCAATCAAGTGAACACGTGTTGGCAATCCCTATCCATTTTTTACAAAATTCTGGATTTTGTCTCCCAATGGTAGGTGAGTTCCTTACCCTAAAGCCTCTTGGAATTCTTTTCGCACGATAATAGTCAGAGATGAATATTCCATGTAGATCTAAGTCCACTTCCCGTCTCTTTAGTTTTATTAGATCATTATATAAGTCTTTGATGGAGTCTGTATGAACCAGATCAGCTGTGGTGTTAGGCCATAAGATGTTTTCTGCCTCTTGGGCTGAGATTTGAATTACCTCAGCTGTGTCAGCTAGGGCTCCAGCCCTCAGAAGAAAATCCTCCATGTTAATGCTTGATACAAAGGTTGCACTTGATAGGTGCAAGTTTATCAAAACAAAGCCAAAATAAAAATAAAATAAAATAACCTGGAGGTGCAGCAGACAGTGTGGCACTACACACTATATATATATACAAATATTTACAAATTCTGGCACTCTTCCCACAAATAGGCTCTTAGAAAAATTCAGACCAAGGTGCTTCTCAGTGCAAAATATATAAAAAAAAATCCAAAGAAATGAGAGCACTCACTGGTTTTGAAAAGCTGTGTATTCAGATGCTAGGCAAACAAATCAACGTTTCGACCGTCAAGCGGTCTTTATCAAGATGCCAAATCATTACAAAAATAGACAATATATAGCATGTGTAAAGATAAACTTACCCTATCACCGTGTGAAACCCATTACTCCGACCTGCCCCTGTGACCGGCGCCAAAAATCGCGTCCTGACGTGCGTGATGACGTCATGTCATGTGATCGCAACTCTAACAGTTGCCTAGTTACGGACACACCATGTGACCTAAAGTCATGTGATCGCAACCAGTGTCAGTTGCTTGGAAACGGCTGAATATCGTGAACTATAGTGCAATGTGAATCGGAGAGAAATATAAAAACATGCATGGAGGATACAAGTATTGTTCAAATGGCTGGATTAGATACTCTAATGTATATTGAAACCTATAATGGAGGCATATGAATGGCAATGTTGGAGAAGCAAGGAAATAGCTCAAAGATGTACTACAATGTGAAAAAATATAAATGCAGAAGAATGGCATACTGTGTACAGTATGAAGTGTAAAGGATGAAAAATGATACAATGGAATAACCTGTAAAGTAAAATAAAATAAGATAAGATAAAATAAAATAACATAAAATAAAATAACATAAATGAAATCCAGTGATGAAAATGAAGCAACATAATAATAATAATGGTGAAATTGTATCTAAATATGTGTGAGAGGCTAACTGTATGTGAATGTGGACTGAGTGAATAATATATCGACCAGAGTGATCTGATATGTGATGTTATTGGTGACAAGACTGCACCTGTACTGTAAATGTGTAAAACTGTGGGTGTGTGAATACATCTATGAGATGAGACCCTGTCAAAGACATGGTGACCAAAAGAGTGAACAAAAAAGTGCAAAGCTGGTGAAACTTGAGATTCAAAACGTGTGGCCATGACATGGGAAGCCCTCACTGTAGCCCTAAAGAAGGGCGAGCGAGGTGGCTAACTGTGATTTGGTCGTGGGGCTGAACCTCCGTGTTGAGGTGGGGTGTAGACCTCGCGGGACCGTAGTATTACTTAGGATAGCTAAGGCCAGCGCCTAACCCTCAATGTAAGTTCTCTAGCCTAATGGGGCTTGTCACTTAGAATGGTGTGCTGTAACGTATGTAGATACTTAACCTTGAGTGTTTGTCCTCTTTATTTGGGCAACGCGCTGGAAGATTACAATATATTCTTGCGTCTCCAGGGAAACGGGCCCGGTCCGGGAAACCTTAGGGGGAAAAAGATGCTAGTGGGCCTGAGGCGTGCCACTAATATAATGAGTGTAAAAATGTTGAACGTATGAGAAGGTGTGTATCAGAGATACTGTAACGTACCAACATAGGTAAGCTGAGGGACCTGAACGTTGGTCCGTAAATTAGAGAAAAGCCCCTGGGTTCCCATAAATGTGAATTTTTTGAATGATACAAAGGCAAAGTGAGGCCTTAAGAAGAAACGTAAACGTAGTGAGTAAGATTACCAATACCTGATACTGCAATGCAGGGAACCAGGTAGCCTGTAGGTTGTTGATGGCGTAGAACTTGGTGGCAATGACACAGGTCTAAGTAATGATATGTAGAAATAAATTACAAAAACATGTACCGTCCGTTAAATATAGTAGTAATATGGTGGATTATGAGACTGTTGTAGACATTTTGTTGAAAAGGTAATATCGGACTATTAGCTACCCTAGCTACCCTACTCGTCAACTGGGTGGACTGTGTCCCTTTCGATCATTCCTCCTGTATGCGATGCCCACTGTTTGAAATAAAGTGGAAGTGCCAAGAAAAAAACATTACTCTACCATACACTGCAGTCCAAATACGGCACACTATGGACAAGATTGACACATTGACTGCCCCCCTCCAATATATACAGTAGGGAGGGGAGGTATTTTGTTTCATTCCACCTCATTATACATCGCTTCACAGTCTCGGTATATTATGGGATGTGACTAATACAATTGCCGCCCCCATTAATTATACACAGAAGCGATGGGTGAAGCCTAGTCTGTGTCACTCCGTCTCATTATACATCGCTTCACAGTCTCGGTATATTATGGGATGTGACTAATACAATTGCCGCCCCCTTTAATTATACACAGAAGCGATGGGTGAAGCCTAGTCTGTGTCACTCCGTCACTGTCCAATCATGGCACATTGGGGATGTGACTAATACGGTCGCCGCTCACCCTTACTCACACATAGAGTGGGGTGGAGCTTAACCTGGTCACTCCCATTGGGACCTCATTGAGTAAGTTTTCTCACTAACTCCGTTCGTGGGCTAGACCATATGACCTCAGCATCAGCTGATCAGAGAGGGAGTGACTGGATGATGTTCGTCACACAGCCTCTCCTCTGATAAGTCGCAGCTTACCAGCTGGAAGCAATCTTCAGTGTTCATGGGGTATTTAATATATGGGGTATTTAATTCTCCTGTAGTTATTCTGTACTGCCGGAACACGTGATCACGTTCCTATGCAATTATGTAATTTGACGCATGTGCATAATGACGTCATTAATACCCGGAAGTAGCCTCCGGCATTATGCAGGAGATCCTACACATCATTACACTAATGGCAAGTACCTCCCTTCGTCCTGCTGATCGTATTTAGGTTTATTAGTTTGAATTTACAGGGTATATAAGTGGGAACAGAGATCAGTCAGTGAGAGGTCCCCCAGAGGAAAGCTTCAGAGCCGAAACGTCTGGGTTTTCATTTCTCCTGCTCTTGGTCGGTATACCTTTTTAATGGGTGTTTGCATTTAGCACTTTATTATTATTGTGGTATTGGTACTATAGATTGGATATGCACTACTCTATGCACTTTCTTTTTGTCTAAACATATTGATGTATTTTTTTCAACGCATGAATCAACGCTTTTGTATGTGCAAACCTTGGTGTGCCTTGGGATCATTATTATCTCTATTGCATATATATATATATATATATATATATATATATATATATATATATATATATATATATATATAAAATCCAAAGAAATGAGAGCACTCACTGGTTTTGAAAAGCTGTGTATTCAGATGCTAGGCAAACAAATCAACGTTTCGACCGTCAAGCGGTCTTTATCAAGATGCCAAATCATTACAAAAATAGACAATATATAGCATGTGTAAAGATAAACTTACCCTATCACCGTGTGAAACCCATTACTCCGACCTGCCCCTGTGACCGGCGCCAAAAATCGTGTCCTGACGTGCGTGATGACGTCATGTCATGTGATCGCAACTCTAACAGTTGCCTAGTTACGGACACACCATGTGACCTAAAGTCATGTGATCGCAACCAGTGTCAGTTGCTTGGAAACGGCTGAATATCGTGAACTATAGTGCAATGTGAATCGGAGAGAAATATAAAAACATGCATGGAGGATACAAGTATTGTTCAAATGGCTGGATTAGATACTCTAATGTATATTGAAACCTATAATGGAGGCATATGAATGGCAATGTTGGAGAAGCAAGGAAATAGCTCAAAGATGTACTACAATGTGAAAAAATATAAATGCAGAAGAATGGCATACTGTGTACAGTATGAAGTGTAAAGGATGAAAAATGATACAATGGAATAACCTGTAAAGTAAAATAAAATAAGATAAAATAAAATAAAATAACATAAAATAAAAATAAAATAAAATAACATAAATGAAATCCAGTGATGAAAATGAAGCAACATAATAATAATAATGGTGAAATTGTATCTAAATATGTGTGAGAGGCTAACTGTATGTGAATGTGGACTGAGTGAATAATATATCGACCAGAGTGATCTGATATGTGATGTTATTGGTGACAAGACTGCACCTGTACTGTAAATGTGTAAAACTGTGGGTGTGTGAATACATCTATGAGATGAGACCCTGTCAAAGACATGGTGACCAAAAGAGTGAACAAAAAAGTGCAAAGCTGGTGAAACTTGAACAAAGTGAAAAAAGTGTAACAAGTGAAGAGTGTTCTAACAAAGAGCAACTCCCAAAAGAGTCTAAGAATGCCATTATCAGCCGACACCACACTGATGTCCCAACTTGTATAGTAACAATCCAATTCAAGATATTACATATAGAACTTAACTAACAAAAGGTGTATTATATGTGCTTGGGAATCGAATAAGATACTACTTGTACAATGAACCATTTTTTCTGTTGATATTCCAAGAGAATTCCGGAACAAAAATTGCAAATCAAACATAAAGATTCCAAAAAAGAATAGGGCTGCAAATTTGCTAGAGACCCCGACAAAATATAGATATATCTTAACGAGTGTTTAAAAAACAACTGAAGCTGTTATATTCATTCAGTCCCTTGGGTTGAACCGTGTCAAGGTAATGAATCCAGAATGTCTCTCTTTGTAGAAGAGTTTTTGATCTATCGCCACCTCTACCCAAAGGAGGAATGTGATCAATGATGGTAAATTTGAGAGTTGGTAAATGATGTTGCAGTTCAAGGAAGTGTTTCACCACCGGTTTGTCTGTTTTGCCGTCTCGGAATGCCATCATAATCCCCGATCTATGGCCTCTAATACGATCTCGTACTGTCATGTCTGTCTTGCCCACGTAATATTTGCCACAGGGGCAGGAGATTAGATATACCACATGATCACTTAGGCAGGTCAAACGGTGTTTGATTTGTATCCGTCTACCTGTATGTGGATGTGCAAATGAAGATCCTGTGAGCATGTGGCCGCAGGTAACACAACCTAAACATTTAAAGCAACCTTTCTTTATATTCTCCTTTTGAGAGATATAGCGACTCGGTGTGTCAGTTCTCACCAAGATGTCTTTTAAGTTCTTGTTGCGTGCAAATGCAATGCGTGGTTGTTGTGTGAAGATGGGATTCAATGTTCTGTCCGAGGACAAAATGTCCCATCTTTTTTTAATTCTTTGTGAAAACCTTTGGCTTTCAGAGTGAAACAGTAACGGAATCGTGATCCTTGGAACAGTGTTCTGTTGTTTAATTTCTCTTCCTTCAAAGATTTTTTTGGCCTTTACAAGGCAATTCTGTAGGACTTTTCTTTTATATCCCCGTTCCAAAAAGGAATTGGTCATATCCTGAAGTTGAGTGCTACAAGTAGTTTCTTCTGAGTTATTTCTTAACACTCTAATAAATTGTGAAATAGGCAAGGAGTTTTTTAAGGCTTTGGGATGGGAACTGTTTGCATGCAATAAAGTATTGCGATCCGATGGTTTTCTATATAACCGATGTGATATACCTTGATCCTTTCGATACACTTCAACGTCCAAAAATTGAATCTTTTCATTGTCACATGTAAGACTAAGTTTGATTGGTGAATCGAGATTATTAAGTTCCTCCACCATGATTTCCAGCTCATCTATCGTGCCTTTCCATAATATGAAAATATCGTCCACGAATCTGTGGTATTGTATCAATTTCTCCTGATACTTAGAGAGTATATGCGTATTTTCATATGCGAACATGAAGCTGTTGGCATATGTTGGCGCTATTGCTGATCCCATTGCTGTGCCGGTTTCCTGGATATAAAAAAAAATTTCAAAACGAAAATAATTATTAGACAGCGTAAGAGATAAACCTTCAAGAAGAAATTCAATCGGAGGTCCTTCATAAACTTCTGATTTTGTCAGGAGAGCGCGCATTGCTTCGATGCCCATTGTGTGTGGAATCACAGTGTACAGATTCTTAACATCTGCCGTAGCAAAAATGTACTGAGAATCTAAGAGTTTACAATTTTTGATTTTGTTGAGAAAATCTTGAGTGTCCTTTAAGCATGTTGATAATTGTGCCACTGTGGGTTTGCAAAAGAAATCTACAAACTTAGCTACTGGCTCCAATATTCCTCCCCGGGCAGATACTATGGGTCTGCCCGGTGGCTTTTGTGGGTCTTTGTGTATCTTCGGTAAGGTACACAATATCGGGATTTTCAGATGTTTGTTTAATAAAAATTCTGCCGTATGTTGGTCGATCCAATTTGCTGTAACGCCCAGCTGAATCCAATTCTGTATTTTGGTGCTGATTTTGTCTGTAGGATCAAAGGTTAATTTTTTGTAAGTTTTAATGTCAGACAGCTGTGTCAGAATTTCTGTTCTATAATCGGTATAATCTTGTAAGACGATGGCTCCCCCTTTATCTGCGGATCGAATCACTAGTGTATCATCTTCCTTCAGATCTTTTAGGGTGATCCTTTCGGTGCGAGTCAAGTTGTCTGGCCTGTCTACTTGTTGAGACCTCATTTTATTCATATCCGTTTTAAGGATGGTTGAAAAAGTTTTAATAGAATGATGAGTATTCTTGGGTTCCCATGTGCTTTTTAATTTAAATTGAGAACCTGTTCTTGGTGTTAACGTGTTTTGTAGGGCTTGTATATTTAGTGTTCTGTTGATCTTGAATAATTCAATATCCATCTTGAACTGCTCTGGTTTGGAGGTGGGAACAAAAGTGAGTCCCTTAGATAATATGTTGATATGAGCAGAGTTTATGATTTTGGATGATAAATTGAATATAGGATTCATTTCCTCTTTATCGGTGGTTTTGACCTTGTATTTATATATCCTGTTCTTTTGTCCTCTTCTAATGGGTCTCCATCTTTTGAACCTCTTCCTGGACGTGTGGATTTGCCTGGAGGATCGTTGGTGTGCTGGGCCATCTCTAAAAAAAGGCGAGGAGTGTGATTGATGTGTTGCTCGCATCGAGCCTATTTGGCTTGAATCAGACCTGGTTTCTGTTTCAGAAGTAGATTCTGCTGAGCTGGTTTCAATGGAAACAAACTGTGGTTTGCGAACTCGCTGTCTGTTCCTTTGGAATGGTGGTTTGCGTCTTTCCCCCGTAATCCAATGATACACCTGGTGGTGTGTGTAATCAAAATTAACTTTTTCTAGCTTCTGTTTTTTTAATCTTATGAGTTCATTCCTATATCTCATGATTTCATCTTGTAGTTTTACCATATATTGAGTAGAAGAAGCTGCGTTTAAAGTAGTTACGTGAGACATCTCAAATTTGTTGATTGAATCCTTCGTGAATACTAGCTCATTTTTTTTTTTTTTTTTAAATTCTTTATTTTCTGTTGTGCAAGGTATAACAATAGACTTACTCAGCCACAATAGCAGACGTAAGCGGTAACAGACAATAATCAAAACATGGCATATGAATAAACGGCACAGTTTTTAGGTTTTGTTGAGAGAAAACGTAGACAGTAGATTGACATTTCAATTAACATGTGAGTTTTCCTGTCTGACATGCACAATTTTAAGGAGTTAATATAACAAGAGTTAACCGTTGCTAGGGTTAGTTTAAGTGGGTACTAACTAGGGAGGCTATACATATTAAGCTTTGATAAAGCAAAATCTAGTAGTACGGTTCGCAGTAGTTTAAAAAAAAAAAAAAGAACAAACAAACAAAAAAAACCAAGAACACTATGTATACATGTTAGAGAGACAAATAGTACGTTTACAGAATAGGTAGACTTAGTAAGTTGTCTTTAAGGCTTGGAGCGTAAACAAGCAAAAAAAAAAAAATGAGTTATGTTAGTTAACGCAAAGGCGAGATTTACACAATGTAGCTTAAGTTTTGGGTTTTTTTGGCAGTGCACATTTTTTATATAACATGTACATGTGAAAACATTAAGCTTTTGTTTTAGGATATGGTTGACATCAATTTTTGAGTACCTCCTGTTAGGCTAAACGTGTATAAAACTTCACTAGTTGGGCCTGTTACTAGCTCATTTTTGACCTCATCCACCACTATAATCATCCAATCAAGTGAACACGTGTTGGCAATCCCTATCCATTTTTTACAAAATTCTGGATTTTGTCTCCCAATGGTAGGTGAGTTCCTTACCCTAAAGCCTCTTGGAATTCTTTTCGCACGATAATAGTCAGAGATGAATATTCCATGTAGATCTAAGTCCACTTCCCGTCTCTTTAGTTTTATTAGATCATTATATAAGTCTTTGATGGAGTCTGTATGAACCAGATCAGCTGTGGTGTTAGGCCATAAGATGTTTTCTGCCTCTTGGGCTGAGATTTGAATTACCTCAGCTGTGTCAGCTAGGGCTCCAGCCCTCAGAAGAAAATCCTCCATGTTAATGCTTGATACAAAGGTTGCACTTGATAGGTGCAAGTTTATCAAAACAAAGCCAAAATAAAAATAAAATAAAATAACCTGGAGGTGCAGCAGACAGTGTGGCACTACACACTATATATATATACAAATATTTACAAATTCTGGCACTCTTCCCACAAATAGGCTCTTAGAAAAATTCAGACCAAGGTGCTTCTCAGTGCAAAATATATAAAAAAAAAATCCAAAGAAATGAGAGCACTCACTGGTTTTGAAAAGCTGTGTATTCAGATGCTAGGCAAACAAATCAACGTTTCGACCGTCAAGCGGTCTTTATCAAGATGCCAAATCATTACAAAAATAGACAATATATAGCATGTGTAAAGATAAACTTACCCTATCACCGTGTGAAACCCATTACTCCGACCTGCCCCTGTGACCAGCGCCAAAAATCGCGTCCTGACGTGCGTGATGACGTCATGTCATGTGATCGCAACTCTAACAGTTGCCTAGTTACGGACACACCATGTGACCTAAAGTCATGTGATCGCAACCAGTGTCAGTTGCTTGGAAACGGCTGAATATCGTGAACTATAGTGCAATGTGAATCGGAGAGAAATATAAAAACATGCATGGAGGATACAAGTATTGTTCAAATGGCTGGATTAGATACTCTAATGTATATTGAAACCTATAATGGAGGCATATGAATGGCAATGTTGGAGAAGCAAGGAAATAGCTCAAAGATGTACTACAATGTGAAAAAATATAAATGCAGAAGAATGGCATACTGTGTACAGTATGAAGTGTAAAGGATGAAAAATGATACAATGAAATAACCTGTAAAGTAAAATAAAATAAGATAAGATAAAATAAAATAACATAAAATAAAATAACATAAATGAAATCCAGTGATGAAAATGAAGCAACATAATAATAATAATGGTGAAATTGTATCTAAATATGTGTGAGAGGCTAACTGTATGTGAATGTGGACTGAGTGAATAATATATCGACCAGAGTGATCTGATATGTGATGTTATTGGTGACAAGACTGCACCTGTACTGTAAATGTGTAAAACTGTGGGTGTGTGAATACATCTATGAGATGAGACCCTGTCAAAGACATGGTGACCAAAAGAGTGAACAAAAAAGTGCAAAGCTGGTGAAACTTGAGATTCAAAACGTGTGGCCATGACATGGGAAGCCCTCACTGTAGCCCTAAAGAAGGGCGAGCGAGGTGGCTAACTGTGATTTGGTCGTGGGGCTGAACCTCCGTGTTGAGGTGGGGTGTAGACCTCGCGGGACCGTAGTATTACTTAGGATAGCTAAGGCCAGCGCCTAACCCTCAATGTAAGTTCTCTAGCCTAATGGGGCTTGTCACTTAGAATGGTGTGCTGTAACGTATGTAGATACTTAACCTTGAGTGTTTGTCCTCTTTATTTGGGCAACGCGCTGGAAGATTACAATATATTCTTGCGTCTCCAGGGAAACGGGCCCGGTCCGGGAAACCTTAGGGGGAAAAAGATGCTAGTGGGCCTGAGGCGTGCCACTAATATAATGAGTGTAAAAATGTTGAACGTATGAGAAGGTGTGTATCAGAGATACTGTAACGTACCAACATAGGTAAGCTGAGGGACCTGAACGTTGGTCCGTAAATTAGAGAAAAGCCCCTGGGTTCCCATAAATGTGAATTTTTTGAATGATACAAAGGCAAAGTGAGGCCTTAAGAAGAAACGTAAACGTAGTGAGTAAGATTACCAATACCTGATACTGCAATGCAGGGAACCAGGTAGCCTGTAGGTTATTGATGGCGTAGAACTTGGTGGCAATGACACAGGTCTAAGTAATGATATGTAGAAATAAATTACAAAAACATGTACCGTCCGTTAAATATAGTAGTAATATGGTGGATTATGAGACTGTTGTAGACATTTTGTTGAAAAGGTAATATCGGACTATTAGCTACCCTAGCTACCCTACTCGTCAACTGGGTGGACTGTGTCCCTTTCGATCATTCCTCCTGTATGCGATGCCCACTGTTTGAAATAAAGTGGAAGTGCCAAGAAAAAACCATTACTCTACCATACACTGCAGTCCAAATACGGCACACTATGGACAAGATTGACACATTGACTGCCCCCCTCCAATATATACAGTAGGGAGGGGAGGTATTTTGTTTCATTCCACCTCATTATACATCGCTTCACAGTCTCGGTATATTATGGGATGTGACTAATACAATTGCCGCCCCCATTAATTATACACAGAAGCGATGGGTGAAGCCTAGTCTGTGTCACTCCGTCTCATTATACATCGCTTCACAGTCTCGGTATATTATGGGATGTGACTAATACAATTGCCGCCCCCTTTAACTATACACAGAAGCGATGGGTGAAGCCTAGTCTGTGTCACTCCGTCACTGTCCAATCATGGCACATTGGGGATGTGACTAATACGGTCGCCGCTCACCCTTACTCACACATAGAGTGGGGTGGAGCTTAACCTGGTCACTCCCATTGGGACCTCATTGAGTAAGTTTTCTCACTAACTCCGTTCGTGGGCTAGACCATATGACCTCAGCATCAGCTGATCAGAGAGGGAGTGACTGGATGATGTTCGTCACACAGCCTCTCCTCTGATAAGTCGCAGCTTACCAGCTGGAAGCAATCTTCAGTGTTCATGGGGTATTTAATATATGGGGTATTTAATTCTCCTGTAGTTATTCTGTACTGCCGGAACACGTGATCACGTTCCTATGCAATTATGTAATTTGACGCATGTGCATAATGACGTCATTAATACCCGGAAGTAGCCTCCGGCATTATGCAGGAGATCCTACACATCATTACACTAATGGCAAGTACCTCCCTTCGTCCTGCTGATCGTATTTAGGTTTATTAGTTTGAATTTACAGGGTATATAAGTGGGAACAGAGATCAGTCAGTGAGAGGTCCCCCAGAGGAAAGCTTCAGAGCCGAAACGTCTGGGTTTTCATTTCTCCTGCTCTTGGTCGGTATACCTTTTTAATGGGTGTTTGCATTTAGCACTTTATTATTATTGTGGTATTGGTACTATAGATTGGATATGCACTACTCTATGCACTTTCTTTTTGTCTAAACATATTGATGTATTTTTTTCAACGCATGAATCAACGCTTTTGTATGTGCAAACCTTGGTGTGCCTTGGGATCATTATTATCTCTATTGCATATATATATATATATATATATATATATATATATATATAAAATCCAAAGAAATGAGAGCACTCACTGGTTTTGAAAAGCTGTGTATTCAGATGCTAGGCAAACAAATCAACGTTTCGACCGTCAAGCGGTCTTTATCAAGATGCCAAATCATTACAAAAATAGACAATATATAGCATGTGTAAAGATAAACTTACCCTATCACCGTGTGAAACCCATTACTCCGACCTGCCCCTGTGACCGGCGCCAAAAATCGTGTCCTGACGTGCGTGATGACGTCATGTCATGTGATCGCAACTCTAACAGTTGCCTAGTTACGGACACACCATGTGACCTAAAGTCATGAGATCGCAACCAGTGTCAGTTGCTTGGAAACGGCTGAATATCGTGAACTATAGTGCAATGTGAATCGGAGAGAAATATAAAAACATGCATGGAGGATACAAGTATTGTTCAAATGGCTGGATTAGATACTCTAATGTATATTGAAACCTATAATGGAGGCATATGAATGGCAATGTTGGAGAAGCAAGGAAATAGCTCAAAGATGTACTACAATGTGAAAAAATATAAATGCAGAAGAATGGCATACTGTGTACAGTATGAAGTGTAAAGGATGAAAAATGATACAATGGAATAACCTGTAAAGTAAAATAAAATAAGATAAAATAAAATAAAATAACATAAAATAAAAATAAAATAAAATAAAATAACATAAATGAAATCCAGTGATGAAAATGAAGCAACATAATAATAATAATGGTGAAATTGTATCTAAATATGTGTGAGAGGCTAACTGTATGTGAATGTGGACTGAGTGAATAATATATCGACCAGAGTGATCTGATATGTGATGTTATTGGTGACAAGACTGCACCTGTACTGTAAATGTGTAAAACTGTGGGTGTGTGAATACATCTATGAGATGAGACCCTGTCAAAGACATGGTGACCAAAAGAGTGAACAAAAAAGTGCAAAGCTGGTGAAACTTGAACAAAGTGAAAAAAGTGTAACAAGTGAAGAGTGTTCTAACAAAGAGCAACTCCCAAAAGAGTCTAAGAATGCCATTATCAGCCGACACCACACTGATGTCCCAACTTGTATAGTAACAATCCAATTCAAGATATTACATATAGAACTTAACTAACAAAAGGTGTATTATATGTGCTTGGGAATCGAATAAGATACTACTTGTACAATGAACCATTTTTTCTGTTGATATTCCAAGAGAATTCCGGAACAAAAATTGCAAATCAAACATAAAGATTCCAAAAAAGAATAGGGCTGCAAATTTGCTAGAGACCCCGACAAAATATAGATATATCTTAACGAGTGTTTAAAAAACAACTGAAGCTGTTATATTCATTCAGTCCCTTGGGTTGAACCGTGTCAAGGTAATGAATCCAGAATGTCTCTCTTTGTAGAAGAGTTTTTGATCTATCGCCACCTCTACCCAAAGGAGGAATGTGATCAATGATGGTAAATTTGAGAGTTGGTAAATGATGTTGCAGTTCAAGGAAGTGTTTCACCACCGGTTTGTCTGTTTTGCCGTCTCGGAATGCCATCATAATCCCCGATCTATGGCCTCTAATACGATCTCGTACTGTCATGTCTGTCTTGCCCACGTAATATTTGCCACAGGGGCAGGAGATTAGATATACCACATGATCACTTAGGCAGGTCAAACGGTGTTTGATTTGTATCCGTCTACCTGTATGTGGATGTGCAAATGAAGATCCTGTGAGCATGTGGCCGCAGGTAACACAACCTAAACATTTAAAGCAACCTTTCTTTATATTCTCCTTTTGAGAGATATAGCGACTCGGTGTGTCAGTTCTCACCAAGATGTCTTTTAAGTTCTTGTTGCGTGCAAATGCAATGCGTGGTTGTTGTGTGAAGATGGGATTCAATGTTCTGTCCGAGGACAAAATGTCCCATCTTTTTTTAATTCTTTGTGAAAACCTTTGGCTTTCAGAGTGAAACAGTAACGGAATCGTGATCCTTGGAACAGTGTTCTGTTGTTTAATTTCTCTTCCTTCAAAGATTTTTTTGGCCTTTACAAGGCAATTCTGTAGGACTTTTCTTTTATATCCCCGTTCCAAAAAGGAATTGGTCATATCCTGAAGTTGAGTGCTACAAGTAGTTTCTTCTGAGTTATTTCTTAACACTCTAATAAATTGTGAAATAGGCAAGGAGTTTTTTAAGGCTTTGGGATGGGAACTGTTTGCATGCAATAAAGTATTGCGATCCGATGGTTTTCTATATAACCGATGTGATATACCTTGATCCTTTCGATACACTTCAACGTCCAAAAATTGAATCTTTTCATTGTCACATGTAAGACTAAGTTTGATTGGTGAATCGAGATTATTAAGTTCCTCCACCATGATTTCCAGCTCATCTATCGTGCCTTTCCATAATATGAAAATATCGTCCACGAATCTGTGGTATTGTATCAATTTCTCCTGATACTTAGAGAGTATATGCGTATTTTCATATGCGAACATGAAGCTGTTGGCATATGTTGGCGCTATTGCTGATCCCATTGCTGTGCCGGTTTCCTGGATATAAAAAAAAATTTCAAAACGAAAATAATTATTAGACAGCGTAAGAGATAAACCTTCAAGAAGAAATTCAATCGGAGGTCCTTCATAAACTTCTGATTTTGTCAGGAGAGCGCGCATTGCTTCGATGCCCATTGTGTGTGGAATCACAGTGTACAGATTCTTAACATCTGCCGTAGCAAAAATGTACTGAGAATCTAAGAGTTTACAATTTTTGATTTTGTTGAGAAAATCTTGAGTGTCCTTTAAGCATGTTGATAATTGTGCCACTGTGGGTTTGCAAAAGAAATCTACAAACTTAGCTACTGGCTCCAATATTCCTCCCCGGGCAGATACTATGGGTCTGCCCGGTGGCTTTTGTGGGTCTTTGTGTATCTTCGGTAAGGTATACAATATCGGGATTTTCAGATGTTTGTTTAATAAAAATTCTGCCGTATGTTGGTCGATCCAATTTGCTGTAACGCCCAGCTGAATCCAATTCTGTATTTTGGTGCTGATTTTGTCTGTAGGATCAAAGGTTAATTTTTTTGTAAGTTTTAATGTCAGACAGCTGTGTCAGAATTTCTGTTCTATAATCGGTATAATCTTGTAAGACGATGGCTCCCCCTTTATCTGCGGATCGAATCACTAGTGTATCATCTTCCTTCAGATCTTTTAGGGTGATCCTTTCGGTGCGAGTCAAGTTGTCTGGCCTGTCTACTTGTTGAGACCTCATTTTATTCATATCCGTTTTAAGGATGGTTGAAAAAGTTTTAATAGAATGATGAGTATTCTTGGGTTCCCATGTGCTTTTTAATTTAAATTGAGAACCTGTTCTTGGTGTTAACGTGTTTTGTAGGGCTTGTATATTTAGTGTTCTGTTGATCTTGAATAATTCAATATCCATCTTGAACTGCTCTGGTTTGGAGGTGGGAACAAAAGTGAGTCCCTTAGATAATATGTTGATATGAGCAGAGTTTATGATTTTGGATGATAAATTGAATATAGGATTCATTTCCTCTTTATCGGTGGTTTTGACCTTGTATTTATATATCCTGTTCTTTTGTCCTCTTCTAATGGGTCTCCATCTTTTGAACCTCTTCCTGGACGTGTGGATTTGCCTGGAGGATCGTTGGTGTGCTGGGCCATCTCTAAAAAAAGGCGAGGAGTGTGATTGATGTGTTGCTCGCATCGAGCCTATTTGGCTTGAATCAGACCTGGTTTCTGTTTCAGAAGTAGATTCTGCTGAGCTGGTTTCAATGGAAACAAACTGTGGTTTGCGAACTCGCTGTCTGTTCCTTTGGAATGGTGGTTTGCGTCTTTCCCCCGTAATCCAATGATACACCTGGTGGTGTGTGTAATCAAAATTAACTTTTTCTAGCTTCTGTTTTTTGAATCTTATGAGTTCATTCCTATATCTCATGATTTCATCTTGTAGTTTTACCATATATTGAGTAGAAGAAGCTGCGTTTAAAGTAGTTACGTGAGACATCTCAAATTTGTTGATTGAATCCTTCGTGAATACTAGCTCATTTTTTTTTTTTTTTTTAAATTCTTTATTTTCTGTTGTGCAAGGTATAACAATAGACTTACTCAGCCACAATAGCAGACGTAAGCGGTAACAGACAATAATCAAAACATGGCATATGAATAAACGGCACAGTTTTTAGGTTTTGTTGAGAGAAAACGTAGACAGTAGATTGACATTTCAATTAACATGTGAGTTTTCCTGTCTGACATGCACAATTTTAAGGAGTTAATATAACAAGAGTTAACCGTTGCTAGGGTTAGTTTAAGTGGGTACTAACTAGGGAGGCTATACATATTAAGCTTTGATAAAGCAAAATCTAGTAGTACGGTTCGCAGTAGTTTAAAAAAAAAAAAAAGAACAAACAAACAAAAAAAACCAAGAACACTATGTATACATGTTAGAGAGACAAATAGTACGTTTACAGAATAGGTAGACTTAGTAAGTTGTCTTTAAGGCTTGGAGCGTAAACATGCAAAAAAAAAAAAAAATGAGTTATGTTAGTTAACGCAAAGGCGAGATTTACACAATGTAGCTTAAGTTTTGGGTTTTTTTGGCAGTGCACATTTTTTATATAACATGTACATGTGAAAACATTAAGCTTTTGTTTTAGGATATGGTTGACATCAATTTTTGAGTACCTCCTGTTAGGCTAAACGTGTATAAAACTTCACTAGTTGGGCCTGTTACTAGCTCATTTTTGACCTCATCCACCACTATAATCATCCAATCAAGTGAACACGTGTTGGCAATCCCTATCCATTTTTTACAAAATTCTGGATTTTGTCTCCCAATGGTAGGTGAGTTCCTTACCCTAAAGCCTCTTGGAATTCTTTTCGCACGATAATAGTCAGAGATGAATATTCCATGTAGATCTAAGTCCACTTCCCGTCTCTTTAGTTTTATTAGATCATTATATAAGTCTTTGATGGAGTCTGTATGAACCAGATCAGCTGTGGTGTTAGGCCATAAGATGTTTTCTGCCTCTTGGGCTGAGATTTGAATTACCTCAGCTGTGTCAGCTAGGGCTCCAGCCCTCAGAAGAAAATCCTCCATGTTAATGCTTGATACAAAGGTTGCACTTGATAGGTGCAAGTTTATCAAAACAAAGCCAAAATAAAAATAAAATAAAATAACCTGGAGGTGCAGCAGACAGTGTGGCACTACACACTATATATATATACAAATATTTACAAATTCTGGCACTCTTCCCACAAATAGGCTCTTAGAAAAATTCAGACCAAGGTGCTTCTCAGTGCAAAATATATAAAAAAAAATCCAAAGAAATGAGAGCACTCACTGGTTTTGAAAAGCTGTGTATTCAGATGCTAGGCAAACAAATCAACGTTTCGACCGTCAAGCGGTCTTTATCAAGATGCCAAATCATTACAAAAATAGACAATATATAGCATGTGTAAAGATAAACTTACCCTATCACCGTGTGAAACCCATTACTCCGACCTGCCCCTGTGACCGGCGCCAAAAATCGCGTCCTGACGTGCGTGATGACGTCATGTCATGTGATCGCAACTCTAACAGTTGCCTAGTTACGGACACACCATGTGACCTAAAGTCATGTGATCGCAACCAGTGTCAGTTGCTTGGAAACGGCTGAATATCGTGAACTATAGTGCAATGTGAATCGGAGAGAAATATAAAAACATGCATGGAGGATACAAGTATTGTTCAAATGGCTGGATTAGATACTCTAATGTATATTGAAACCTATAATGGAGGCATATGAATGGCAATGTTGGAGAAGCAAGGAAATAGCTCAAAGATGTACTACAATGTGAAAAAATATAAATGCAGAAGAATGGCATACTGTGTACAGTATGAAGTGTAAAGGATGAAAAATGATACAATGGAATAACCTGTAAAGTAAAATAAAATAAGATAAGATAAAATAAAATAACATAAAATAAAATAACATAAATGAAATCCAGTGATGAAAATGAAGCAACATAATAATAATAATGGTGAAATTGTATCTAAATATGTGTGAGAGGCTAACTGTATGTGAATGTGGACTGAGTGAATAATATATCGACCAGAGTGATCTGATATGTGATGTTATTGGTGACAAGACTGCACCTGTACTGTAAATGTGTAAAACTGTGGGTGTGTGAATACATCTATGAGATGAGACCCTGTCAAAGACATGGTGACCAAAAGAGTGAACAAAAAAGTGCAAAGCTGGTGAAACTTGAGATTCAAAACGTGTGGCCATGACATGGGAAGCCCTCACTGTAGCCCTAAAGAAGGGCGAGCGAGGTGGCTAACTGTGATTTGGTCGTGGGGCTGAACCTCCGTGTTGAGGTGGGGTGTAGACCTCGCGGGACCGTAGTATTACTTAGGATAGCTAAGGCCAGCGCCTAACCCTCAATGTAAGTTCTCTAGCCTAATGGGGCTTGTCACTTAGAATGGTGTGCTGTAACGTATGTAGATACTTAACCTTGAGTGTTTGTCCTCTTTATTTGGGCAACGCGCTGGAAGATTACAATATATTCTTGCGTCTCCAGGGAAACGGGCCCGGTCCGGGAAACCTTAGGGGGAAAAAGATGCTAGTGGGCCTGAGGCGTGCCACTAATATAATGAGTGTAAAAATGTTGAACGTATGAGAAGGTGTGTATCAGAGATACTGTAACGTACCAACATAGGTAAGCTGAGGGACCTGAACGTTGGTCCGTAAATTAGAGAAAAGCCCCTGGGTTCCCATAAATGTGAATTTTTTGAATGATACAAAGGCAAAGTGAGGCCTTAAGAAGAAACGTAAACGTAGTGAGTAAGATTACCAATACCTGATACTGCAATGCAGGGAACCAGGTAGCCTGTAGGTTGTTGATGGCGTAGAACTTGGTGGCAATGACACAGGTCTAAGTAATGATATGTAGAAATAAATTACAAAAACATGTACCGTCCGTTAAATATAGTAGTAATATGGTGGATTATGAGACTGTTGTAGACATTTTGTTGAAAAGGTAATATCGGACTATTAGCTACCCTAGCTACCCTACTCGTCAACTGGGTGGACTGTGTCCCTTTCGATCATTCCTCCTGTATGCGATGCCCACTGTTTGAAATAAAGTGGAAGTGCCAAGAAAAAACCATTACTCTACCATACACTGCAGTCCAAATACGGCACACTATGGACAAGATTGACACATTGACTGCCCCCCTCCAATATATACAGTAGGGAGGGGAGGTATTTTGTTTCATTCCACCTCATTATACATCGCTTCACAGTCTCGGTATATTATGGGATGTGACTAATACAATTGCCGCCCCCATTAATTATACACAGAAGCGATGGGTGAAGCCTAGTCTGTGTCACTCCGTCTCATTATACATCGCTTCACAGTCTCGGTATATTATGGGATGTGACTAATACAATTGCCGCCCCCTTTAATTATACACAGAAGCGATGGGTGAAGCCTAGTCTGTGTCACTCCGTCACTGTCCAATCATGGCACATTGGGGATGTGACTAATACGGTCGCCGCTCACCCTTACTCACACATAGAGTGGGGTGGAGCTTAACCTGGTCACTCCCATTGGGACCTCATTGAGTAAGTTTTCTCACTAACTCCGTTCGTGGGCTAGACCATATGACCTCAGCATCAGCTGATCAGAGAGGGAGTGACTGGATGATGTTCGTCACACAGCCTCTCCTCTGATAAGTCGCAGCTTACCAGCTGGAAGCAATCTTCAGTGTTCATGGGGTATTTAATATATGGGGTATTTAATTCTCCTGTAGTTATTCTGTACTGCCGGAACACGTGATCACGTTCCTATGCAATTATGTAATTTGACGCATGTGCATAATGACGTCATTAATACCCGGAAGTAGCCTCCGGCATTATGCAGGAGATCCTACACATCATTACACTAATGGCAAGTACCTCCCTTCGTCCTGCTGATCGTATTTAGGTTTATTAGTTTGAATTTACAGGGTATATAAGTGGGAACAGAGATCAGTCAGTGAGAGGTCCCCCAGAGGAAAGCTTCAGAGCCGAAACGTCTGGGTTTTCATTTCTCCTGCTCTTGGTCGGTATACCTTTTTAATGGGTGTTTGCATTTAGCACTTTATTATTATTGTGGTATTGGTACTATAGATTGGATATGCACTACTCTATGCACTTTCTTTTTGTCTAAACATATTGATGTATTTTTTTCAACGCATGAATCAACGCTTTTGTATGTGCAAACCTTGGTGTGCCTTGGGATCATTATTATCTCTATTGCATATATATATATATATATATATATATATATATATATATATATATATATATATATAAAATCCAAAGAAATGAGAGCACTCACTGGTTTTGAAAAGCTGTGTATTCAGATGCTAGGCAAACAAATCAACGTTTCGACCGTCAAGCGGTCTTTATCAAGATGCCAAATCATTACAAAAATAGACAATATATAGCATGTGTAAAGATAAACTTACCCTATCACCGTGTGAAACCCATTACTCCGACCTGCCCCTGTGACCGGCGCCAAAAATCGTGTCCTGACGTGCGTGATGACGTCATGTCATGTGATCGCAACTCTAACAGTTGCCTAGTTACGGACACACCATGTGACCTAAAGTCATGTGATCGCAACCAGTGTCAGTTGCTTGGAAACGGCTGAATATCGTGAACTATAGTGCAATGTGAATCGGAGAGAAATATAAAAACATGCATGGAGGATACAAGTATTGTTCAAATGGCTGGATTAGATACTCTAATGTATATTGAAACCTATAATGGAGGCATATGAATGGCAATGTTGGAGAAGCAAGGAAATAGCTCAAAGATGTACTACAATGTGAAAAAATATAAATGCAGAAGAATGGCATACTGTGTACAGTATGAAGTGTAAAGGATGAAAAATGATACAATGGAATAACCTGTAAAGTAAAATAAAATAAGATAAAATAAAATAAAATAACATAAAATAAAAATAAAATAAAATAACATAAATGAAATCCAGTGATGAAAATGAAGCAACATAATAATAATAATGGTGAAATTGTATCTAAATATGTGTGAGAGGCTAACTGTATGTGAATGTGGACTGAGTGAATAATATATCGACCAGAGTGATCTGATATGTGATGTTATTGGTGACAAGACTGCACCTGTACTGTAAATGTGTAAAACTGTGGGTGTGTGAATACATCTATGAGATGAGACCCTGTCAAAGACATGGTGACCAAAAGAGTGAACAAAAAAGTGCAAAGCTGGTGAAACTTGAACAAAGTGAAAAAAGTGTAACAAGTGAAGAGTGTTCTAACAAAGAGCAACTCCCAAAAGAGTCTAAGAATGCCATTATCAGCCGACACCACACTGATGTCCCAACTTGTATAGTAACAATCCAATTCAAGATATTACATATAGAACTTAACTAACAAAAGGTGTATTATATGTGCTTGGGAATCGAATAAGATACTACTTGTACAATGAACCATTTTTTCTGTTGATATTCCAAGAGAATTCCGGAACAAAAATTGCAAATCAAACATAAAGATTCCAAAAAAGAATAGGGCTGCAAATTTGCTAGAGACCCCGACAAAATATAGATATATCTTAACGAGTGTTTAAAAAACAACTGAAGCTGTTATATTCATTCAGTCCCTTGGGTTGAACCGTGTCAAGGTAATGAATCCAGAATGTCTCTCTTTGTAGAAGAGTTTTTGATCTATCGCCACCTCTACCCAAAGGAGGAATGTGATCAATGATGGTAAATTTGAGAGTTGGTAAATGATGTTGCAGTTCAAGGAAGTGTTTCACCACCGGTTTGTCTGTTTTGCCGTCTCGGAATGCCATCATAATCCCCGATCTATGGCCTCTAATACGATCTCGTACTGTCATGTCTGTCTTGCCCACGTAATATTTGCCACAGGGGCAGGAGATTAGATATACCACATGATCACTTAGGCAGGTCAAACGGTGTTTGATTTGTATCCGTCTACCTGTATGTGGATGTGCAAATGAAGATCCTGTGAGCATGTGGCCGCAGGTAACACAACCTAAACATTTAAAGCAACCTTTCTTTATATTCTCCTTTTGAGAGATATAGCGACTCGGTGTGTCAGTTCTCACCAAGATGTCTTTTAAGTTCTTGTTGCGTGCAAATGCAATGCGTGGTTGTTGTGTGAAGATGGGATTCAATGTTCTGTCCGAGGACAAAATGTCCCATCTTTTTTTAATTCTTTGTGAAAACCTTTGGCTTTCAGAGTGAAACAGTAACGGAATCGTGATCCTTGGAACAGTGTTCTGTTGTTTAATTTCTCTTCCTTCAAAGATTTTTTTGGCCTTTACAAGGCAATTCTGTAGGACTTTTCTTTTATATCCCCGTTCCAAAAAGGAATTGGTCATATCCTGAAGTTGAGTGCTACAAGTAGTTTCTTCTGAGTTATTTCTTAACACTCTAATAAATTGTGAAATAGGCAAGGAGTTTTTTAAGGCTTTGGGATGGGAACTGTTTGCATGCAATAAAGTATTGCGATCCGATGGTTTTCTATATAACCGATGTGATATACCTTGATCCTTTCGATACACTTCAACGTCCAAAAATTGAATCTTTTCATTGTCACATGTAAGACTAAGTTTGATTGGTGAATCGAGATTATTAAGTTCCTCCACCATGATTTCCAGCTCATCTATCGTGCCTTTCCATAATATGAAAATATCGTCCACGAATCTGTGGTATTGTATCAATTTCTCCTGATACTTAGAGAGTATATGCGTATTTTCATATGCGAACATGAAGCTGTTGGCATATGTTGGCGCTATTGCTGATCCCATTGCTGTGCCGGTTTCCTGGATATAAAAAAAAATTTCAAAACGAAAATAATTATTAGACAGCGTAAGAGATAAACCTTCAAGAAGAAATTCAATCGGAGGTCCTTCATAAACTTCTGATTTTGTCAGGAGAGCGCGCATTGCTTCGATGCCCATTGTGTGTGGAATCACAGTGTACAGATTCTTAACATCTGCCGTAGCAAAAATGTACTGAGAATCTAAGAGTTTACAATTTTTGATTTTGTTGAGAAAATCTTGAGTGTCCTTTAAGCATGTTGATAATTGTGCCACTGTGGGTTTGCAAAAGAAATCTACAAACTTAGCTACTGGCTCCAATATTCCTCCCCGGGCAGATACTATGGGTCTGCCCGGTGGCTTTTGTGGGTCTTTGTGTATCTTCGGTAAGGTACACAATATCGGGATTTTCAGATGTTTGTTTAATAAAAATTCTGCCGTATGTTGGTCGATCCAATTTGCTGTAACGCCCAGCTGAATCCAATTCTGTATTTTGGTGCTGATTTTGTCTGTAGGATCAAAGGTTAATTTTTTGTAAGTTTTAATGTCAGACAGCTGTGTCAGAATTTCTGTTCTATAATCGGTATAATCTTGTAAGACGATGGCTCCCCCTTTATCTGCGGATCGAATCACTAGTGTATCATCTTCCTTCAGATCTTTTAGGGTGATCCTTTCGGTGCGAGTCAAGTTGTCTGGCCTGTCTACTTGTTGAGACCTCATTTTATTCATATCCGTTTTAAGGATGGTTGAAAAAGTTTTAATAGAATGATGAGTATTCTTGGGTTCCCATGTGCTTTTTAATTTAAATTGAGAACCTGTTCTTGGTGTTAACGTGTTTTGTAGGGCTTGTATATTTAGTGTTCTGTTGATCTTGAATAATTCAATATCCATCTTGAACTGCTCTGGTTTGGAGGTGGGAACAAAAGTGAGTCCCTTAGATAATATGTTGATATGAGCAGAGTTTATGATTTTGGATGATAAATTGAATATAGGATTCATTTCCTCTTTATCGGTGGTTTTGACCTTGTATTTATATATCCTGTTCTTTTGTCCTCTTCTAATGGGTCTCCATCTTTTGAACCTCTTCCTGGACGTGTGGATTTGCCTGGAGGATCGTTGGTGTGCTGGGCCATCTCTAAAAAAAGGCGAGGAGTGTGATTGATGTGTTGCTCGCATCGAGCCTATTTGGCTTGAATCAGACCTGGTTTCTGTTTCAGAAGTAGATTCTGCTGAGCTGGTTTCAATGGAAACAAACTGTGGTTTGCGAACTCGCTGTCTGTTCCTTTGGAATGGTGGTTTGCGTCTTTCCCCCGTAATCCAATGATACACCTGGTGGTGTGTGTAATCAAAATTAACTTTTTCTAGCTTCTGTTTTTTGAATCTTATGAGTTCATTCCTATATCTCATGATTTCATCTTGTAGTTTTACCATATATTGAGTAGAAGAAGCTGCGTTTAAAGTAGTTACGTGAGACATCTCAAATTTGTTGATTGAATCCTTCGTGAATACTAGCTCATTTTTTTTTTTTTTTTTAAATTCTTTATTTTCTGTTGTGCAAGGTATAACAATAGACTTACTCAGCCACAATAGCAGACGTAAGCGGTAACAGACAATAATCAAAACATGGCATATGAATAAACGGCACAGTTTTTAGGTTTTGTTGAGAGAAAACGTAGACAGTAGATTGACATTTCAATTAACATGTGAGTTTTCCTGTCTGACATGCACAATTTTAAGGAGTTAATATAACAAGAGTTAACCGTTGCTAGGGTTAGTTTAAGTGGGTACTAACTAGGGAGGCTATACATATTAAGCTTTGATAAAGCAAAATCTAGTAGTACGGTTCGCAGTAGTTTAAAAAAAAAAAAAAGAACAAACAAACAAAAAAAACCAAGAACACTATGTATACATGTTAGAGAGACAAATAGTACGTTTACAGAATAGGTAGACTTAGTAAGTTGTCTTTAAGGCTTGGAGCGTAAACAAGCAAAAAAAAAAAAATGAGTTATGTTAGTTAACGCAAAGGCGAGATTTACACAATGTAGCTTAAGTTTTGGGTTTTTTTGGCAGTGCACATTTTTTATATAACATGTACATGTGAAAACATTAAGCTTTTGTTTTAGGATATGGTTGACATCAATTTTTGAGTACCTCCTGTTAGGCTAAACGTGTATAAAACTTCACTAGTTGGGCCTGTTACTAGCTCATTTTTGACCTCATCCACCACTATAATCATCCAATCAAGTGAACACGTGTTGGCAATCCCTATCCATTTTTTACAAAATTCTGGATTTTGTCTCCCAATGGTAGGTGAGTTCCTTACCCTAAAGCCTCTTGGAATTCTTTTCGCACGATAATAGTCAGAGATGAATATTCCATGTAGATCTAAGTCCACTTCCCGTCTCTTTAGTTTTATTAGATCATTATATAAGTCTTTGATGGAGTCTGTATGAACCAGATCAGCTGTGGTGTTAGGCCATAAGATGTTTTCTGCCTCTTGGGCTGAGATTTGAATTACCTCAGCTGTGTCAGCTAGGGCTCCAGCCCTCAGAAGAAAATCCTCCATGTTAATGCTTGATACAAAGGTTGCACTTGATAGGTGCAAGTTTATCAAAACAAAGCCAAAATAAAAATAAAATAAAATAACCTGGAGGTGCAGCAGACAGTGTGGCACTACACACTATATATATATACAAATATTTACAAATTCTGGCACTCTTCCCACAAATAGGCTCTTAGAAAAATTCAGACCAAGGTGCTTCTCAGTGCAAAATATATAAAAAAAAAATCCAAAGAAATGAGAGCACTCACTGGTTTTGAAAAGCTGTGTATTCAGATGCTAGGCAAACAAATCAACGTTTCGACCGTCAAGCGGTCTTTATCAAGATGCCAAATCATTACAAAAATAGACAATATATAGCATGTGTAAAGATAAACTTACCCTATCACCGTGTGAAACCCATTACTCCGACCTGCCCCTGTGACCAGCGCCAAAAATCGCGTCCTGACGTGCGTGATGACGTCATGTCATGTGATCGCAACTCTAACAGTTGCCTAGTTACGGACACACCATGTGACCTAAAGTCATGTGATCGCAACCAGTGTCAGTTGCTTGGAAACGGCTGAATATCGTGAACTATAGTGCAATGTGAATCGGAGAGAAATATAAAAACATGCATGGAGGATACAAGTATTGTTCAAATGGCTGGATTAGATACTCTAATGTATATTGAAACCTATAATGGAGGCATATGAATGGCAATGTTGGAGAAGCAAGGAAATAGCTCAAAGATGTACTACAATGTGAAAAAATATAAATGCAGAAGAATGGCATACTGTGTACAGTATGAAGTGTAAAGGATGAAAAATGATACAATGAAATAACCTGTAAAGTAAAATAAAATAAGATAAGATAAAATAAAATAACATAAAATAAAATAACATAAATGAAATCCAGTGATGAAAATGAAGCAACATAATAATAATAATGGTGAAATTGTATCTAAATATGTGTGAGAGGCTAACTGTATGTGAATGTGGACTGAGTGAATAATATATCGACCAGAGTGATCTGATATGTGATGTTATTGGTGACAAGACTGCACCTGTACTGTAAATGTGTAAAACTGTGGGTGTGTGAATACATCTATGAGATGAGACCCTGTCAAAGACATGGTGACCAAAAGAGTGAACAAAAAAGTGCAAAGCTGGTGAAACTTGAGATTCAAAACGTGTGGCCATGACATGGGAAGCCCTCACTGTAGCCCTAAAGAAGGGCGAGCGAGGTGGCTAACTGTGATTTGGTCGTGGGGCTGAACCTCCGTGTTGAGGTGGGGTGTAGACCTCGCGGGACCGTAGTATTACTTAGGATAGCTAAGGCCAGCGCCTAACCCTCAATGTAAGTTCTCTAGCCTAATGGGGCTTGTCACTTAGAATGGTGTGCTGTAACGTATGTAGATACTTAACCTTGAGTGTTTGTCCTCTTTATTTGGGCAACGCGCTGGAAGATTACAATATATTCTTGCGTCTCCAGGGAAACGGGCCCGGTCCGGGAAACCTTAGGGGGAAAAAGATGCTAGTGGGCCTGAGGCGTGCCACTAATATAATGAGTGTAAAAATGTTGAACGTATGAGAAGGTGTGTATCAGAGATACTGTAACGTACCAACATAGGTAAGCTGAGGGACCTGAACGTTGGTCCGTAAATTAGAGAAAAGCCCCTGGGTTCCCATAAATGTGAATTTTTTGAATGATACAAAGGCAAAGTGAGGCCTTAAGAAGAAACGTAAACGTAGTGAGTAAGATTACCAATACCTGATACTGCAATGCAGGGAACCAGGTAGCCTGTAGGTTATTGATGGCGTAGAACTTGGTGGCAATGACACAGGTCTAAGTAATGATATGTAGAAATAAATTACAAAAACATGTACCGTCCGTTAAATATAGTAGTAATATGGTGGATTATGAGACTGTTGTAGACATTTTGTTGAAAAGGTAATATCGGACTATTAGCTACCCTAGCTACCCTACTCGTCAACTGGGTGGACTGTGTCCCTTTCGATCATTCCTCCTGTATGCGATGCCCACTGTTTGAAATAAAGTGGAAGTGCCAAGAAAAAACCATTACTCTACCATACACTGCAGTCCAAATACGGCACACTATGGACAAGATTGACACATTGACTGCCCCCCTCCAATATATACAGTAGGGAGGGGAGGTATTTTGTTTCATTCCACCTCATTATACATCGCTTCACAGTCTCGGTATATTATGGGATGTGACTAATACAATTGCCGCCCCCATTAATTATACACAGAAGCGATGGGTGAAGCCTAGTCTGTGTCACTCCGTCTCATTATACATCGCTTCACAGTCTCGGTATATTATGGGATGTGACTAATACAATTGCCGCCCCCTTTAACTATACACAGAAGCGATGGGTGAAGCCTAGTCTGTGTCACTCCGTCACTGTCCAATCATGGCACATTGGGGATGTGACTAATACGGTCGCCGCTCACCCTTACTCACACATAGAGTGGGGTGGAGCTTAACCTGGTCACTCCCATTGGGACCTCATTGAGTAAGTTTTCTCACTAACTCCGTTCGTGGGCTAGACCATATGACCTCAGCATCAGCTGATCAGAGAGGGAGTGACTGGATGATGTTCGTCACACAGCCTCTCCTCTGATAAGTCGCAGCTTACCAGCTGGAAGCAATCTTCAGTGTTCATGGGGTATTTAATATATGGGGTATTTAATTCTCCTGTAGTTATTCTGTACTGCCGGAACACGTGATCACGTTCCTATGCAATTATGTAATTTGACGCATGTGCATAATGACGTCATTAATACCCGGAAGTAGCCTCCGGCATTATGCAGGAGATCCTACACATCATTACACTAATGGCAAGTACCTCCCTTCGTCCTGCTGATCGTATTTAGGTTTATTAGTTTGAATTTACAGGGTATATAAGTGGGAACAGAGATCAGTCAGTGAGAGGTCCCCCAGAGGAAAGCTTCAGAGCCGAAACGTCTGGGTTTTCATTTCTCCTGCTCTTGGTCGGTATACCTTTTTAATGGGTGTTTGCATTTAGCACTTTATTATTATTGTGGTATTGGTACTATAGATTGGATATGCACTACTCTATGCACTTTCTTTTTGTCTAAACATATTGATGTATTTTTTTCAACGCATGAATCAACGCTTTTGTATGTGCAAACCTTGGTGTGCCTTGGGATCATTATTATCTCTATTGCATATATATATATATATATATATATATATATATATATATAAAATCCAAAGAAATGAGAGCACTCACTGGTTTTGAAAAGCTGTGTATTCAGATGCTAGGCAAACAAATCAACGTTTCGACCGTCAAGCGGTCTTTATCAAGATGCCAAATCATTACAAAAATAGACAATATATAGCATGTGTAAAGATAAACTTACCCTATCACCGTGTGAAACCCATTACTCCGACCTGCCCCTGTGACCGGCGCCAAAAATCGTGTCCTGACGTGCGTGATGACGTCATGTCATGTGATCGCAACTCTAACAGTTGCCTAGTTACGGACACACCATGTGACCTAAAGTCATGAGATCGCAACCAGTGTCAGTTGCTTGGAAACGGCTGAATATCGTGAACTATAGTGCAATGTGAATCGGAGAGAAATATAAAAACATGCATGGAGGATACAAGTATTGTTCAAATGGCTGGATTAGATACTCTAATGTATATTGAAACCTATAATGGAGGCATATGAATGGCAATGTTGGAGAAGCAAGGAAATAGCTCAAAGATGTACTACAATGTGAAAAAATATAAATGCAGAAGAATGGCATACTGTGTACAGTATGAAGTGTAAAGGATGAAAAATGATACAATGGAATAACCTGTAAAGTAAAATAAAATAAGATAAAATAAAATAAAATAACATAAAATAAAAATAAAATAAAATAAAATAACATAAATGAAATCCAGTGATGAAAATGAAGCAACATAATAATAATAATGGTGAAATTGTATCTAAATATGTGTGAGAGGCTAACTGTATGTGAATGTGGACTGAGTGAATAATATATCGACCAGAGTGATCTGATATGTGATGTTATTGGTGACAAGACTGCACCTGTACTGTAAATGTGTAAAACTGTGGGTGTGTGAATACATCTATGAGATGAGACCCTGTCAAAGACATGGTGACCAAAAGAGTGAACAAAAAAGTGCAAAGCTGGTGAAACTTGAACAAAGTGAAAAAAGTGTAACAAGTGAAGAGTGTTCTAACAAAGAGCAACTCCCAAAAGAGTCTAAGAATGCCATTATCAGCCGACACCACACTGATGTCCCAACTTGTATAGTAACAATCCAATTCAAGATATTACATATAGAACTTAACTAACAAAAGGTGTATTATATGTGCTTGGGAATCGAATAAGATACTACTTGTACAATGAACCATTTTTTCTGTTGATATTCCAAGAGAATTCCGGAACAAAAATTGCAAATCAAACATAAAGATTCCAAAAAAGAATAGGGCTGCAAATTTGCTAGAGACCCCGACAAAATATAGATATATCTTAACGAGTGTTTAAAAAACAACTGAAGCTGTTATATTCATTCAGTCCCTTGGGTTGAACCGTGTCAAGGTAATGAATCCAGAATGTCTCTCTTTGTAGAAGAGTTTTTGATCTATCGCCACCTCTACCCAAAGGAGGAATGTGATCAATGATGGTAAATTTGAGAGTTGGTAAATGATGTTGCAGTTCAAGGAAGTGTTTCACCACCGGTTTGTCTGTTTTGCCGTCTCGGAATGCCATCATAATCCCCGATCTATGGCCTCTAATACGATCTCGTACTGTCATGTCTGTCTTGCCCACGTAATATTTGCCACAGGGGCAGGAGATTAGATATACCACATGATCACTTAGGCAGGTCAAACGGTGTTTGATTTGTATCCGTCTACCTGTATGTGGATGTGCAAATGAAGATCCTGTGAGCATGTGGCCGCAGGTAACACAACCTAAACATTTAAAGCAACCTTTCTTTATATTCTCCTTTTGAGAGATATAGCGACTCGGTGTGTCAGTTCTCACCAAGATGTCTTTTAAGTTCTTGTTGCGTGCAAATGCAATGCGTGGTTGTTGTGTGAAGATGGGATTCAATGTTCTGTCCGAGGACAAAATGTCCCATCTTTTTTTAATTCTTTGTGAAAACCTTTGGCTTTCAGAGTGAAACAGTAACGGAATCGTGATCCTTGGAACAGTGTTCTGTTGTTTAATTTCTCTTCCTTCAAAGATTTTTTTGGCCTTTACAAGGCAATTCTGTAGGACTTTTCTTTTATATCCCCGTTCCAAAAAGGAATTGGTCATATCCTGAAGTTGAGTGCTACAAGTAGTTTCTTCTGAGTTATTTCTTAACACTCTAATAAATTGTGAAATAGGCAAGGAGTTTTTTAAGGCTTTGGGATGGGAACTGTTTGCATGCAATAAAGTATTGCGATCCGATGGTTTTCTATATAACCGATGTGATATACCTTGATCCTTTCGATACACTTCAACGTCCAAAAATTGAATCTTTTCATTGTCACATGTAAGACTAAGTTTGATTGGTGAATCGAGATTATTAAGTTCCTCCACCATGATTTCCAGCTCATCTATCGTGCCTTTCCATAATATGAAAATATCGTCCACGAATCTGTGGTATTGTATCAATTTCTCCTGATACTTAGAGAGTATATGCGTATTTTCATATGCGAACATGAAGCTGTTGGCATATGTTGGCGCTATTGCTGATCCCATTGCTGTGCCGGTTTCCTGGATATAAAAAAAAATTTCAAAACGAAAATAATTATTAGACAGCGTAAGAGATAAACCTTCAAGAAGAAATTCAATCGGAGGTCCTTCATAAACTTCTGATTTTGTCAGGAGAGCGCGCATTGCTTCGATGCCCATTGTGTGTGGAATCACAGTGTACAGATTCTTAACATCTGCCGTAGCAAAAATGTACTGAGAATCTAAGAGTTTACAATTTTTGATTTTGTTGAGAAAATCTTGAGTGTCCTTTAAGCATGTTGATAATTGTGCCACTGTGGGTTTGCAAAAGAAATCTACAAACTTAGCTACTGGCTCCAATATTCCTCCCCGGGCAGATACTATGGGTCTGCCCGGTGGCTTTTGTGGGTCTTTGTGTATCTTCGGTAAGGTATACAATATCGGGATTTTCAGATGTTTGTTTAATAAAAATTCTGCCGTATGTTGGTCGATCCAATTTGCTGTAACGCCCAGCTGAATCCAATTCTGTATTTTGGTGCTGATTTTGTCTGTAGGATCAAAGGTTAATTTTTTTGTAAGTTTTAATGTCAGACAGCTGTGTCAGAATTTCTGTTCTATAATCGGTATAATCTTGTAAGACGATGGCTCCCCCTTTATCTGCGGATCGAATCACTAGTGTATCATCTTCCTTCAGATCTTTTAGGGTGATCCTTTCGGTGCGAGTCAAGTTGTCTGGCCTGTCTACTTGTTGAGACCTCATTTTATTCATATCCGTTTTAAGGATGGTTGAAAAAGTTTTAATAGAATGATGAGTATTCTTGGGTTCCCATGTGCTTTTTAATTTAAATTGAGAACCTGTTCTTGGTGTTAACGTGTTTTGTAGGGCTTGTATATTTAGTGTTCTGTTGATCTTGAATAATTCAATATCCATCTTGAACTGCTCTGGTTTGGAGGTGGGAACAAAAGTGAGTCCCTTAGATAATATGTTGATATGAGCAGAGTTTATGATTTTGGATGATAAATTGAATATAGGATTCATTTCCTCTTTATCGGTGGTTTTGACCTTGTATTTATATATCCTGTTCTTTTGTCCTCTTCTAATGGGTCTCCATCTTTTGAACCTCTTCCTGGACGTGTGGATTTGCCTGGAGGATCGTTGGTGTGCTGGGCCATCTCTAAAAAAAGGCGAGGAGTGTGATTGATGTGTTGCTCGCATCGAGCCTATTTGGCTTGAATCAGACCTGGTTTCTGTTTCAGAAGTAGATTCTGCTGAGCTGGTTTCAATGGAAACAAACTGTGGTTTGCGAACTCGCTGTCTGTTCCTTTGGAATGGTGGTTTGCGTCTTTCCCCCGTAATCCAATGATACACCTGGTGGTGTGTGTAATCAAAATTAACTTTTTCTAGCTTCTGTTTTTTGAATCTTATGAGTTCATTCCTATATCTCATGATTTCATCTTGTAGTTTTACCATATATTGAGTAGAAGAAGCTGCGTTTAAAGTAGTTACGTGAGACATCTCAAATTTGTTGATTGAATCCTTCGTGAATACTAGCTCATTTTTTTTTTTTTTTTTAAATTCTTTATTTTCTGTTGTGCAAGGTATAACAATAGACTTACTCAGCCACAATAGCAGACGTAAGCGGTAACAGACAATAATCAAAACATGGCATATGAATAAACGGCACAGTTTTTAGGTTTTGTTGAGAGAAAACGTAGACAGTAGATTGACATTTCAATTAACATGTGAGTTTTCCTGTCTGACATGCACAATTTTAAGGAGTTAATATAACAAGAGTTAACCGTTGCTAGGGTTAGTTTAAGTGGGTACTAACTAGGGAGGCTATACATATTAAGCTTTGATAAAGCAAAATCTAGTAGTACGGTTCGCAGTAGTTTAAAAAAAAAAAAAAGAACAAACAAACAAAAAAAACCAAGAACACTATGTATACATGTTAGAGAGACAAATAGTACGTTTACAGAATAGGTAGACTTAGTAAGTTGTCTTTAAGGCTTGGAGCGTAAACATGCAAAAAAAAAAAAAAATGAGTTATGTTAGTTAACGCAAAGGCGAGATTTACACAATGTAGCTTAAGTTTTGGGTTTTTTTGGCAGTGCACATTTTTTATATAACATGTACATGTGAAAACATTAAGCTTTTGTTTTAGGATATGGTTGACATCAATTTTTGAGTACCTCCTGTTAGGCTAAACGTGTATAAAACTTCACTAGTTGGGCCTGTTACTAGCTCATTTTTGACCTCATCCACCACTATAATCATCCAATCAAGTGAACACGTGTTGGCAATCCCTATCCATTTTTTACAAAATTCTGGATTTTGTCTCCCAATGGTAGGTGAGTTCCTTACCCTAAAGCCTCTTGGAATTCTTTTCGCACGATAATAGTCAGAGATGAATATTCCATGTAGATCTAAGTCCACTTCCCGTCTCTTTAGTTTTATTAGATCATTATATAAGTCTTTGATGGAGTCTGTATGAACCAGATCAGCTGTGGTGTTAGGCCATAAGATGTTTTCTGCCTCTTGGGCTGAGATTTGAATTACCTCAGCTGTGTCAGCTAGGGCTCCAGCCCTCAGAAGAAAATCCTCCATGTTAATGCTTGATACAAAGGTTGCACTTGATAGGTGCAAGTTTATCAAAACAAAGCCAAAATAAAAATAAAATAAAATAACCTGGAGGTGCAGCAGACAGTGTGGCACTACACACTATATATATATACAAATATTTACAAATTCTGGCACTCTTCCCACAAATAGGCTCTTAGAAAAATTCAGACCAAGGTGCTTCTCAGTGCAAAATATATAAAAAAAAATCCAAAGAAATGAGAGCACTCACTGGTTTTGAAAAGCTGTGTATTCAGATGCTAGGCAAACAAATCAACGTTTCGACCGTCAAGCGGTCTTTATCAAGATGCCAAATCATTACAAAAATAGACAATATATAGCATGTGTAAAGATAAACTTACCCTATCACCGTGTGAAACCCATTACTCCGACCTGCCCCTGTGACCGGCGCCAAAAATCGCGTCCTGACGTGCGTGATGACGTCATGTCATGTGATCGCAACTCTAACAGTTGCCTAGTTACGGACACACCATGTGACCTAAAGTCATGTGATCGCAACCAGTGTCAGTTGCTTGGAAACGGCTGAATATCGTGAACTATAGTGCAATGTGAATCGGAGAGAAATATAAAAACATGCATGGAGGATACAAGTATTGTTCAAATGGCTGGATTAGATACTCTAATGTATATTGAAACCTATAATGGAGGCATATGAATGGCAATGTTGGAGAAGCAAGGAAATAGCTCAAAGATGTACTACAATGTGAAAAAATATAAATGCAGAAGAATGGCATACTGTGTACAGTATGAAGTGTAAAGGATGAAAAATGATACAATGGAATAACCTGTAAAGTAAAATAAAATAAGATAAGATAAAATAAAATAACATAAAATAAAATAACATAAATGAAATCCAGTGATGAAAATGAAGCAACATAATAATAATAATGGTGAAATTGTATCTAAATATGTGTGAGAGGCTAACTGTATGTGAATGTGGACTGAGTGAATAATATATCGACCAGAGTGATCTGATATGTGATGTTATTGGTGACAAGACTGCACCTGTACTGTAAATGTGTAAAACTGTGGGTGTGTGAATACATCTATGAGATGAGACCCTGTCAAAGACATGGTGACCAAAAGAGTGAACAAAAAAGTGCAAAGCTGGTGAAACTTGAGATTCAAAACGTGTGGCCATGACATGGGAAGCCCTCACTGTAGCCCTAAAGAAGGGCGAGCGAGGTGGCTAACTGTGATTTGGTCGTGGGGCTGAACCTCCGTGTTGAGGTGGGGTGTAGACCTTGCGGGACCGTAGTATTACTTAGGATAGCTAAGGCCAGCGCCTAACCCTCAATGTAAGTTCTCTAGCCTAATGGGGCTTGTCACTTAGAATGGTGTGCTGTAACGTATGTAGATACTTAACCTTGAGTGTTTGTCCTCTTTATTTGGGCAACGCGCTGGAAGATTACAATATATTCTTGCGTCTCCAGGGAAACGGGCCCGGTCCGGGAAACCTTAGGGGGAAAAAGATGCTAGTGGGCCTGAGGCGTGCCACTAATATAATGAGTGTAAAAATGTTGAACGTATGAGAAGGTGTGTATCAGAGATACTGTAACGTACCAACATAGGTAAGCTGAGGGACCTGAACGTTGGTCCGTAAATTAGAGAAAAGCCCCTGGGTTCCCATAAATGTGAATTTTTTGAATGATACAAAGGCAAAGTGAGGCCTTAAGAAGAAACGTAAACGTAGTGAGTAAGATTACCAATACCTGATACTGCAATGCAGGGAACCAGGTAGCCTGTAGGTTGTTGATGGCGTAGAACTTGGTGGCAATGACACAGGTCTAAGTAATGATATGTAGAAATAAATTACAAAAACATGTACCGTCCGTTAAATATAGTAGTAATATGGTGGATTATGAGACTGTTGTAGACATTTTGTTGAAAAGGTAATATCGGACTATTAGCTACCCTAGCTACCCTACTCGTCAACTGGGTGGACTGTGTCCCTTTCGATCATTCCTCCTGTATGCGATGCCCACTGTTTGAAATAAAGTGGAAGTGCCAAGAAAAAACCATTACTCTACCATACACTGCAGTCCAAATACGGCACACTATGGACAAGATTGACACATTGACTGCCCCCCTCCAATATATACAGTAGGGAGGGGAGGTATTTTGTTTCATTCCACCTCATTATACATCGCTTCACAGTCTCGGTATATTATGGGATGTGACTAATACAATTGCCGCCCCCATTAATTATACACAGAAGCGATGGGTGAAGCCTAGTCTGTGTCACTCCGTCTCATTATACATCGCTTCACAGTCTCGGTATATTATGGGATGTGACTAATACAATTGCCGCCCCCTTTAATTATACACAGAAGCGATGGGTGAAGCCTAGTCTGTGTCACTCCGTCACTGTCCAATCATGGCACATTGGGGATGTGACTAATACGGTCGCCGCTCACCCTTACTCACACATAGAGTGGGGTGGAGCTTAACCTGGTCACTCCCATTGGGACCTCATTGAGTAAGTTTTCTCACTAACTCCGTTCGTGGGCTAGACCATATGACCTCAGCATCAGCTGATCAGAGAGGGAGTGACTGGATGATGTTCGTCACACAGCCTCTCCTCTGATAAGTCGCAGCTTACCAGCTGGAAGCAATCTTCAGTGTTCATGGGGTATTTAATATATGGGGTATTTAATTCTCCTGTAGTTATTCTGTACTGCCGGAACACGTGATCACGTTCCTATGCAATTATGTAATTTGACGCATGTGCATAATGACGTCATTAATACCCGGAAGTAGCCTCCGGCATTATGCAGGAGATCCTACACATCATTACACTAATGGCAAGTACCTCCCTTCGTCCTGCTGATCGTATTTAGGTTTATTAGTTTGAATTTACAGGGTATATAAGTGGGAACAGAGATCAGTCAGTGAGAGGTCCCCCAGAGGAAAGCTTCAGAGCCGAAACGTCTGGGTTTTCATTTCTCCTGCTCTTGGTCGGTATACCTTTTTAATGGGTGTTTGCATTTAGCACTTTATTATTATTGTGGTATTGGTACTATAGATTGGATATGCACTACTCTATGCACTTTCTTTTTGTCTAAACATATTGATGTATTTTTTTCAACGCATGAATCAACGCTTTTGTATGTGCAAACCTTGGTGTGCCTTGGGATCATTATTATCTCTATTGCATATATATATATATATATATATATATATATATATATATATATATATATATATAAAAATCCAAAGAAATGAGAGCACTCACTGGTTTTGAAAAGCTGTGTATTCAGATGCTAGGCAAACAAATCAACGTTTCGACCGTCAAGCGGTCTTTATCAAGATGCCAAATCATTACAAAAATAGACAATATATAGCATGTGTAAAGATAAACTTACCCTATCACCGTGTGAAACCCATTACTCCGACCTGCCCCTGTGACCGGCGCCAAAAATCGTGTCCTGACGTGCGTGATGACGTCATGTCATGTGATCGCAACTCTAACAGTTGCCTAGTTACGGACACACCATGTGACCTAAAGTCATGTGATCGCAACCAGTGTCAGTTGCTTGGAAACGGCTGAATATCGTGAACTATAGTGCAATGTGAATCGGAGAGAAATATAAAAACATGCATGGAGGATACAAGTATTGTTCAAATGGCTGGATTAGATACTCTAATGTATATTGAAACCTATAATGGAGGCATATGAATGGCAATGTTGGAGAAGCAAGGAAATAGCTCAAAGATGTACTACAATGTGAAAAAATATAAATGCAGAAGAATGGCATACTGTGTACAGTATGAAGTGTAAAGGATGAAAAATGATACAATGGAATAACCTGTAAAGTAAAATAAAATAAGATAAAATAAAATAAAATAACATAAAATAAAAATAAAATAAAATAAAATAACATAAATGAAATCCAGTGATGAAAATGAAGCAACATAATAATAATAATGGTGAAATTGTATCTAAATATGTGTGAGAGGCTAACTGTATGTGAATGTGGACTGAGTGAATAATATATCGACCAGAGTGATCTGATATGTGATGTTATTGGTGACAAGACTGCACCTGTACTGTAAATGTGTAAAACTGTGGGTGTGTGAATACATCTATGAGATGAGACCCTGTCAAAGACATGGTGACCAAAAGAGTGAACAAAAAAGTGCAAAGCTGGTGAAACTTGAACAAAGTGAAAAAAGTGTAACAAGTGAAGAGTGTTCTAACAAAGAGCAACTCCCAAAAGAGTCTAAGAATGCCATTATCAGCCGACACCACACTGATGTCCCAACTTGTATAGTAACAATCCAATTCAAGATATTACATATAGAACTTAACTAACAAAAGGTGTATTATATGTGCTTGGGAATCGAATAAGATACTACTTGTACAATGAACCATTTTTTCTGTTGATATTCCAAGAGAATTCCGGAACAAAAATTGCAAATCAAACATAAAGATTCCAAAAAAGAATAGGGCTGCAAATTTGCTAGAGACCCCGACAAAATATAGATATATCTTAACGAGTGTTTAAAAAACAACTGAAGCTGTTATATTCATTCAGTCCCTTGGGTTGAACCGTGTCAAGGTAATGAATCCAGAATGTCTCTCTTTGTAGAAGAGTTTTTGATCTATCGCCACCTCTACCCAAAGGAGGAATGTGATCAATGATGGTAAATTTGAGAGTTGGTAAATTATGTTGCAGTTCAAGGAAGTGTTTCACCACCGGTTTGTCTGTTTTGCCGTCTCGGAATGCCATCATAATCCCCGATCTATGGCCTCTAATACGATCTCGTACTGTCATGTCTGTCTTGCCCACGTAATATTTGCCACAGGGGCAGGAGATTAGATATACCACATGATCACTTAGGCAGGTCAAACGGTGTTTGATTTGTATCCGTCTACCTGTATGTGGATGTGCAAATGAAGATCCTGTGAGCATGTGGCCGCAGGTAACACAACCTAAACATTTAAAGCAACCTTTCTTTATATTCTCCTTTTGAGAGATATAGCGACTCGGTGTGTCAGTTCTCACCAAGATGTCTTTTAAGTTCTTGTTGCGTGCAAATGCAATGCGTGGTTGTTGTGTGAAGATGGGATTCAATGTTCTGTCCGAGGACAAAATGTCCCATCTTTTTTTAATTCTTTGTGAAAACCTTTGGCTTTCAGAGTGAAACAGTAACGGAATCGTGATCCTTGGAACAGTGTTCTGTTGTTTAATTTCTCTTCCTTCAAAGATTTTTTTGGCCTTTACAAGGCAATTCTGTAGGACTTTTCTTTTATATCCCCGTTCCAAAAAGGAATTGGTCATATCCTGAAGTTGAGTGCTACAAGTAGTTTCTTCTGAGTTATTTCTTAACACTCTAATAAATTGTGAAATAGGCAAGGAGTTTTTTAAGGCTTTGGGATGGGAACTGTTTGCATGCAATAAAGTATTGCGATCCGATGGTTTTCTATATAACCGATGTGATATACCTTGATCCTTTCGATACACTTCAACGTCCAAAAATTGAATCTTTTCATTGTCACATGTAAGACTAAGTTTGATTGGTGAATCGAGATTATTAAGTTCCTCCACCATGATTTCCAGCTCATCTATCGTGCCTTTCCATAATATGAAAATATCGTCCACGAATCTGTGGTATTGTATCAATTTCTCCTGATACTTAGAGAGTATATGCGTATTTTCATATGCGAACATGAAGCTGTTGGCATATGTTGGCGCTATTGCTGATCCCATTGCTGTGCCGGTTTCCTGGATATAAAAAAAAATTTCAAAACGAAAATAATTATTAGACAGCGTAAGAGATAAACCTTCAAGAAGAAATTCAATCGGAGGTCCTTCATAAACTTCTGATTTTGTCAGGAGAGCGCGCATTGCTTCGATGCCCATTGTGTGTGGAATCACAGTGTACAGATTCTTAACATCTGCCGTAGCAAAAATGTACTGAGAATCTAAGAGTTTACAATTTTTGATTTTGTTGAGAAAATCTTGAGTGTCCTTTAAGCATGTTGATAATTGTGCCACTGTGGGTTTGCAAAAGAAATCTACAAACTTAGCTACTGGCTCCAATATTCCTCCCCGGGCAGATACTATGGGTCTGCCCGGTGGCTTTTGTGGGTCTTTGTGTATCTTCGGTAAGGTATACAATATCGGGATTTTCAGATGTTTGTTTAATAAAAATTCTGCCGTATGTTGGTCGATCCAATTTGCTGTAACGCCCAGCTGAATCCAATTCTGTATTTTGGTGCTGATTTTGTCTGTAGGATCAAAGGTTAATTTTTTGTAAGTTTTAATGTCAGACAGCTGTGTCAGAATTTCTGTTCTATAATCGGTATAATCTTGTAAGACGATGGCTCCCCCTTTATCTGCGGATCGAATCACTAGTGTATCATCTTCCTTCAGATCTTTTAGGGTGATCCTTTCGGTGCGAGTCAAGTTGTCTGGCCTGTCTACTTGTTGAGACCTCATTTTATTCATATCCGTTTTAAGGATGGTTGAAAAAGTTTTAATAGAATGATGAGTATTCTTGGGTTCCCATGTGCTTTTTAATTTAAATTGAGAACCTGTTCTTGGTGTTAACGTGTTTTGTAGGGCTTGTATATTTAGTGTTCTGTTGATCTTGAATAATTCAATATCCATCTTGAACTGCTCTGGTTTGGAGGTGGGAACAAAAGTGAGTCCCTTAGATAATATGTTGATATGAGCAGAGTTTAGGATTTTGGATGATAAATTGAATATAGGATTCATTTCCTCTTTATCGGTGGTTTTGACCTTGTATTTATATATCCTGTTCTTTTGTCCTCTTCTAATGGGTCTCCATCTTTTGAACCTCTTCCTGGACGTGTGGATTTGCCTGGAGGATCGTTGGTGTGCTGGGCCATCTCTAAAAAAAGGCGAGGAGTGTGATTGATGTGTTGCTCGCATCGAGCCTATTTGGCTTGAATCAGACCTGGTTTCTGTTTCAGAAGTAGATTCTGCTGAGCTGGTTTCAATGGAAACAAACTGTGGTTTGCGAACTCGCTGTCTGTTCCTTTGGAATGGTGGTTTGCGTCTTTCCCCCGTAATCCAATGATACACCTGGTGGTGTGTGTAATCAAAATTAACTTTTTCTAGCTTCTGTTTTTTGAATCTTATGAGTTCATTCCTATATCTCATGATTTCATCTTGTAGTTTTACCATATATTGAGTAGAAGAAGCTGCGTTTAAAGTAGTTACGTGAGACATCTCAAATTTGTTGATTGAATCCTTCGTGAATACTAGCTCATTTTTTTTTTTTTTTTAAATTCTTTATTTTCTGTTGTGCAAGGTATAACAATAGACTTACTCAGCCACAATAGCAGACGTAAGCGGTAACAGACAATAATCAAAACATGGCATATGAATAAACGGCACAGTTTTTAGGTTTTGTTGAGAGAAAACGTAGACAGTAGATTGACATTTCAATTAACATGTGAGTTTTCCTGTCTGACATGCACAATTTTAAGGAGTTAATATAACAAGAGTTAACCGTTGCTAGGGTTAGTTTAAGTGGGTACTAACTAGGGAGGCTATACATATTAAGCTTTGATAAAGCAAAATCTAGTAGTACGGTTCGCAGTAGTTTAAAAAAAAAAAAAAGAACAAACAAACAAAAAAAACCAAGAACACTATGTATACATGTTAGAGAGACAAATAGTACGTTTACAGAATAGGTAGACTTAGTAAGTTGTCTTTAAGGCTTGGAGCGTAAACATGCAAAAAAAAAAAAATGAGTTATGTTAGTTAACGCAAAGGCGAGATTTACACAATGTAGCTTAAGTTTTGGTTTTTTTTGGCAGTGCACATTTTTTATATAACATGTACATGTGAAAACATTAAGCTTTTGTTTTAGGATATGGTTGACATCAATTTTTGAGTACCTCCTGTTAGGCTAAACGTGTATAAAACTTCACTAGTTGGGCCTGTTACTAGCTCATTTTTGACCTCATCCACCACTATAATCATCCAATCAAGTGAACACGTGTTGGCAATCCCTATCCATTTTTTACAAAATTCTGGATTTTGTCTCCCAATGGTAGGTGAGTTCCTTACCCTAAAGCCTCTTGGAATTCTTTTCGCACGATAATAGTCAGAGATGAATATTCCATGTAGATCTAAGTCCACTTCCCGTCTCTTTAGTTTTATTAGATCATTATATAAGTCTTTGATGGAGTCTGTATGAACCAGATCAGCTGTGGTGTTAGGCCATAAGATGTTTTCTGCCTCTTGGGCTGAGATTTGAATTACCTCAGCTGTGTCAGCTAGGGCTCCAGCCCTCAGAAGAAAATCCTCCATGTTAATGCTTGATACAAAGGTTGCACTTGATAGGTGCAAGTTTATCAAAACAAAGCCAAAATAAAAATAAAATAAAATAACCTGGAGGTGCAGCAGACAGTGTGGCACTACACACTATATATATATACAAATATTTACAAATTCTGTCACTCTTCCCACAAATAGGCTCTTAGAAAAATTCAGACCAAGGTGCTTCTCAGTGCAAAATATATAAAAAAAAATCCAAAGAAATGAGAGCACTCACTGGTTTTGAAAAGCTGTGTATTCAGATGCTAGGCAAACAAATCAACGTTTCGACCGTCAAGCGGTCTTTATCAAGATGCCAAATCATTACAAAAATAGACAATATATAGCATGTGTAAAGATAAACTTACCCTATCACCGTGTGAAACCCATTACTCCGACCTGCCCCTGTGACCGGCGCCAAAAATCGCGTCCTGACGTGCGTGATGACGTCATGTCATGTGATCGCAACTCTAACAGTTGCCTAGTTACGGACACACCATGTGACCTAAAGTCATGTGATCGCAACCAGTGTCAGTTGCTTGGAAACGGCTGAATATCGTGAACTATAGTGCAATGTGAATCGGAGAGAAATATAAAAACATGCATGGAGGATACAAGTATTGTTCAAATGGCTGGATTAGATACTCTAATGTATATTGAAACCTATAATGGAGGCATATGAATGGCAATGTTGGAGAAGCAAGGAAATAGCTCAAAGATGTACTACAATGTGAAAAAATATAAATGCAGAAGAATGGCATACTGTGTACAGTATGAAGTGTAAAGGATGAAAAATGATACAATGGAATAACCTGTAAAGTAAAATAAAATAAGATAAGATAAAATAAAATAACATAAAATAAAATAACATAAATGAAATCCAGTGATGAAAATGAAGCAACATAATAATAATAATGGTGAAATTGTATCTAAATATGTGTGAGAGGCTAACTGTATGTGAATGTGGACTGAGTGAATAATATATCGACCAGAGTGATCTGATATGTGATGTTATTGGTGACAAGACTGCACCTGTACTGTAAATGTGTAAAACTGTGGGTGTGTGAATACATCTATGAGATGAGACCCTGTCAAAGACATGGTGACCAAAAGAGTGAACAAAAAAGTGCAAAGCTGGTGAAACTTGAGATTCAAAACGTGTGGCCATGACATGGGAAGCCCTCACTGTAGCCCTAAAGAAGGGCGAGCGAGGTGGCTAACTGTGATTTGGTCGTGGGGCTGAACCTCCGTGTTGAGGTGGGGTGTAGACCTCGCGGGACCGTAGTATTACTTAGGATAGCTAAGGCCAGCGCCTAACCCTCAATGTAAGTTCTCTAGCCTAATGGGGCTTGTCACTTAGAATGGTGTGCTGTAACGTATGTAGATACTTAACCTTGAGTGTTTGTCCTCTTTATTTGGGCAACGCGCTGGAAGATTACAATATATTCTTGCGTCTCCAGGGAAACGGGCCCGGTCCGGGAAACCTTAGGGGGAAAAAGATGCTAGTGGGCCTGAGGCGTGCCACTAATATAATGAGTGTAAAAATGTTGAACGTATGAGAAGGTGTGTATCAGAGATACTGTAACGTACCAACATAGGTAAGCTGAGGGACCTGAACGTTGGTCCGTAAATTAGAGAAAAGCCCCTGGGTTCCCATAAATGTGAATTTTTTGAATGATACAAAGGCAAAGTGAGGCCTTAAGAAGAAACGTAAACGTAGTGAGTAAGATTACCAATACCTGATACTGCAATGCAGGGAACCAGGTAGCCTGTAGGTTGTTGATGGCGTAGAACTTGGTGGCAATGACACAGGTCTAAGTAATGATATGTAGAAATAAATTACAAAAACATGTACCGTCCGTTAAATATAGTAGTAATATGGTGGATTATGAGACTGTTGTAGACATTTTGTTGAAAAGGTAATATCGGACTATTAGCTACCCTAGCTACCCTACTCGTCAACTGGGTGGACTGTGTCCCTTTCGATCATTCCTCCTGTATGCGATGCCCACTGTTTGAAATAAAGTGGAAGTGCCAAGAAAAAAACATTACTCTACCATACACTGCAGTCTAAATACGGCACACTATGGACAAGATTGACACATTGACTGCCCCCCTCCAATATATACAGTAGGGAGGGGAGGTATTTTGTTTCATTCCACCTCATTATACATCGCTTCACAGTCTCGGTATATTATGGGATGTGACTAATACAATTGCCGCCCCCATTAATTATACACAGAAGCGATGGGTGAAGCCTAGTCTGTGTCACTCCGTCTCATTATACATCGCTTCACAGTCTCGGTATATTATGGGATGTGACTAATACAATTGCCGCCCCCTTTAATTATACACAGAAGCGATGGGTGAAGCCTAGTCTGTGTCACTCCGTCACTGTCCAATCATGGCACATTGGGGATGTGACTAATACGGTCGCCGCTCACCCTTACTCACACATAGAGTGGGGTGGAGCTTAACCTGGTCACTCCCATTGGGACCTCATTGAGTAAGTTTTCTCACTAACTCCGTTCGTGGGCTAGACCATATGACCTCAGCATCAGCTGATCAGAGAGGGAGTGACTGGATGATGTTCGTCACACAGCCTCTCCTCTGATAAGTCGCAGCTTACCAGCTGGAAGCAATCTTCAGTGTTCATGGGGTATTTAATATATGGGGTATTTAATTCTCCTGTAGTTATTCTGTACTGCCGGAACACGTGATCACGTTCCTATGCAATTATGTAATTTGACGCATGTGCATAATGACGTCATTAATACCCGGAAGTAGCCTCCGGCATTATGCAGGAGATCCTACACATCATTACACTAATGGCAAGTACCTCCCTTCGTCCTGCTGATCGTATTTAGGTTTATTAGTTTGAATTTACAGGGTATATAAGTGGGAACAGAGATCAGTCAGTGAGAGGTCCCCCAGAGGAAAGCTTCAGAGCCGAAACGTCTGGGTTTTCATTTCTCCTGCTCTTGGTCGGTATACCTTTTTAATGGGTGTTTGCATTTAGCACTTTATTATTATTGTGGTATTGGTACTATAGATTGGATATGCACTACTCTATGCACTTTCTTTTTGTCTAAACATATTGATGCATTTTTTCAATGCATGAATCAACGCTTTTGTATGTGCAAACCTTGGTGTGCCTTGGGATCATTATTATCTCTATTGCATATATATATATATCCGGTGTGGGAATGGATTTTTTCCTTAAAGAGCATTTAGTACTTTTTATACCACATCACTGCTCACTTACTTTCAGTTGAGCTTTCCTTATAATTATATATTCAAATATTGATTTTTCCTTCTATGTAGGAATTGCTCCTGGATCATGTCCTTCACTGACATTGGACAGTTAAGTGATAAAAGAGCAGAGACTTATGGATTTTCACAGACTGACATTGATAGATTGATAGCTAAATATGGTAGGGATGTTTACCCACAGAATCAAGATATTGAGGTTCTTACCAAACGATGAATCTCACTAAATAAAAAAGCGATTAATTTTAGTTTGCACTCCAGCACTTTAATTGAATATCTTAAAGTGAAACAAATCCCATGAGGGATGAGACCGAGATGGAGACCAACTTTTTGTAAGGATAGACTAGGATTATCCAACACATGGAATATTATCCTAAACAGATGCAGCCTAGACATAATAGCACATTCAGTGGAGGGTTTTAATGAGGAACTGGTTGAAGTTAAAAAATAAATTGCTGAAGTGATCATTAAATTACAGGAATGCAAGAGTAAAGAAAAAGCGGATAAAAGAATTCAGGATATCAAGGTCTCTTTGGAGACCTTTGAAAAGGAGTTGCTCCAATTTAAATTAAACAAATTTAGAACGGATACCTTAGATTACATGCAAAACCAAGTTTATAATTGGAACGAAAATAGAAGGAGATACAGACAGAATAGAATATCGCAGAAAGCAGTTACTGGGAGTAATTCTGAAAGTACAGACAGTTATAGTCTTAAAAGTAGACCCTCTACCACAAGGAATTTTTTAGGGGAGAGATCCAGTGCAGGAGAATCCAAAGAAAATCCCACATACACACCGAGACCGATATCACGTTGATATCAGGGATGGACTCGGCAACAGAAATGCTAGTTATCAATATTTTATCTAGGATTCTATTGACTGCCCAGGAACGAGTACTGCAGAAAGGTATGGGGTTTGTGGAGATATTTGGTAGTGATAAACTAACATTAGACATTGAATTGCAAAATTTCTTTAGGACCATCAGATTAAAAGCTTTCTTTCATTGTAGCCCCATACCCACAATGGTCTCAGAAGTGGAAACTGCCTGGCCGGTCAATAGAACCAGATGTAAAGCAGTAAGTACTTTTAGTCCTCCCCAAAATGACATTCTTGTTGAATCGTACATTAAATTGGTAGAAAGGGATATTAGTAAATTGAATTGGTAAAATAACAACAGACGATCCAATCTAGCTATGAAGGAGAAAAGAGCTCTGAGTGAGCTGCGTAAGGATGTGGCCCAGACTATCAAGCCAGCGGATAAAGGTGGGGCTTTGGTAGTCATGAAAATATCTAAATATGATCTCGGAATTAAGAGACAACTTTCGGACACACAGACCTACTGTAAATTATCTAGGGATCCAACCAAAGACATTAGTTTGGAAATCATTAGAATACTGGATGGAGCAACAGAAAAAGGGATTATTGATAAAAGTCTCAGGTAGTTTTTAATTAAAGATGACCAAATTATACCTCCTTTTTATGTGCTACCTAAGGTGCACAAGAATCTGAATGATCCACTCGGACGACCAATAGTGTCAGGGACTAATTCAGTCTTTCAGCCACTATCCATTTTTTTGGATACACTTTTACAACCTAGTATTATGACTACCCGTTCCTTTATAAAAGACACAACTGACTTTTTGACTAAGATACGTGACTTTGGGGAAGTACAGAACGTGACACTTTTGTGTACTATGGATATTAGCAGCCTATACACCTCCATACCACATGATGGGGGTGTGCAGGTTGTTAAACGGCATCTGTTGAGAATGGATATTGATGAGTCTCAGCGTGAGTTTACAGTTACTCTTTTGGAAAAGGTGTTGTATGAAAATAATTTTATGTACAAGTATACCTTTTATAAACAATTACAGGGCACAGCGATGGGGTAGAACGTGGCCCCATCGTACGGCAATCTATTCATGGCTTGTTTTGAGCAGGATTACATATACACTCACTCTGAATTTCATTATGTCAAGTTATGGTTACGCTTCATAGATTACATTTGTTTACTATGGAGCGGTCCATTAGCGACCCTCTTGGAATTCTGGGAAAGCATTAATCAAATGCTCCCCACCATAAAATTCACCATTGAGTATAGTCCGACAGAGGTTCATTGCCTGGATGTCAATGTCAGGATAATGCCGGATGGTTTTCGTTTTGATATATTCTCTAAACCGACAGACCGGAACTCGTACCTACATTTCTCATCATTCCATCCGCCTAAGTTGAAAGAGGGGTTACTCTATTCACAGTTAATACGTCTGAGAAGGATCATCTCTCATAATCAGGTCTTTGAACAAAGAGTGGATGGAATGATGAAGAGGTTTAGGGATAGAAGGTATCCCACTGAGATATTTAGGACGGCTAAGGAAAGGGTTTTGGAGTACAATAATCAGGAGAGGCCGAGGATTGAAATTGAGACAAACCAAAAACAAATTCCTTTTGTGCACACATAGAAACATAGAATGTGATGGCAGATAAGAACCATTCAGCCCATCTAGTTTGCCTAATTTTCTAAATACTTGCATGAGTGCCTGGCCTTATCTTATAGTTAAGATAGCCTTATGCCTATCCCACGCATGCTTAAACTTCTTTACTGTGTTAACCTCTAACCTCTTCTTTACTGTGTTAACCTCAGCTGGAAGGCTGTTCCATACATCCACTACCCTCTCAGTCAAGTTATACTTCCTGATATTATTGTTAAACCTTTGCCCCTCTTATTTAAGACTATGTCCTCTTGTTGTGGTAGTTTTTCTTCTTTTAAATATTGTCTCCTCTTTTACTGTGTTGATTCCCTTTGTGTATTTAAATGTCTCTATCATATCCCCCGTCTCGTCTTTCCTCTAAGCTATATGTGTTAACTTCCTTTAACCTTTCCTTGTAAGTTTTATCCTGCAATCCATTAACCAGTTTAGTAGCCCTTCTCTGAACTCTCTCTAAAGTATTAATATCCTTCTGGAGATACGGTCTCCAGTACTGCGCACAATACTCCAAGTGAGGTCTCACCAGTGTTCTGTACAATGGCATGAGCCAATTACTGAACATGTTGGCCCAAAGAGAACCTGAATACCCAGAGGGCAGACAAATATTAAAATGTAGGGTGACTTCCTGAAATGCACACAATACGGTTTTATGAACTTGAGGACTTTTAGCAAGGAGATTAAGACATTTAGAAGATATTCCCCTTTATAGAAAATAAGGAATTTTACATTTCTGTGTATAGAGAATGTATATACAAGTTTATATTTGATTTCCTGTACCACATGTATAGGCCCAAGTTTGTGCCTGACAAAAATTTAGACAGTCATTTGCAACACCTAGCCACATAAGTGCATGAATACCCAGGACAAAGAAAACTGCAAGGTGACTAACTAAAATGCATATGATAAAAGTCGATATGGCCTAGTGTGGGCTAAAAACAGTAAGCAGAATAAGGCATCACAGCCAAATACAATTAGCAGAATGAGGTATGCTAAGTATGATTGAAATAGGCTGAATTTGCATTACTAGTAACATTTGCCATATTCGAATGGCTGAACAAACAAACTTATGGTTTTGTTGAATACCAAAAGTTATAGAAGCCATGGCTGGGCAGGACGTGGCAGTGCCCCATGAGCTTCTAGTGAGGCGGCTCTTTCCTAGAGTGAGGTAAAACAAATACTTGCGTGGGCCACACTAGGCCAAGACGAGCCTGTTTGGAGTTTAGGCAGTTTGTGTTGATGACCTTTGAACCGGAAGTAGATGGTTCTGTACTGAACCAGACAGTCTCTTAAGCATTCAGATCACCAGACCATCAACGGTAGGGTAGGAAAAGGGGGGGGGTGGGGAAGTCCATTTACAGGTCACATACGCCCCTCCCAAAACTCCAGGGAAAGCCTTAACATATATAGTATTTGTGGCTGCATTTTAACCGAAAATGTTAAATTACAAAAAAAAAAAACCTATAGCAAAAGTGACAGGGGGACAGTGCTGCATAACTGCTTGCTATTATTTTGTAACCAGTACACTGCTACTTGTACTAAAAGGCGTTATGCTTATTTCTATGCATTTGTAAGTGCTCCTGTGTATAAAAATAGTGCTTTTAAAATAATTGCACTCAGGGTAGGTGCAAGGATTTTTGTCTACACGGCCGAAAGAACGGCCAAAGAAGCATTCTGCTGCCCCCAAAATTTGTCTTTACCTGTCTGTCTAAAATACCCCCTTTTGCCCCTTACCTATCCTTTTCGGCATCTTGCCACCTTTCTCTTTTTGCACATTGCATCCCCTTTATGTTATTTTCTCATGCTAACCCCTAACTCCCTTGTCTCCTAACCCCCTTGTTTAACACACAAGCACTGACACTTACACAGACTTACTGTCATCATTGTTCAAAAAGGATCCAACCAGGTATAGCTGCACTGTATAAGCTTCCCTTCTCTCTCCACACTGCTTGGCCGCCGGGAAATGATGTCATGTAGTCCAGCGGCCTTTAGTTCGTAAAGAGATTGGCCATGTCTGCTCCCATTGCTGAAACCTCCCCCCGTGGCTGCATGCTTTTTTCTCAGATCACACAGCAGGCTAGGTAAAATGGTAACAAGGGCATTTCTACAATGAGTGACTGGTGGGAGTGACTCTCTGTGCTCCCACCTCCCACTGGTCATTTGGATGTCTTAGTGCCCCTCAGGTCGGTGCGCCCTAAGGAGGCCGCCTTTGCTGCTATATGGTAGAGCTGTCTCTGTGTGCACTATGTTTAATTTTTTGTTTATACAGGGAGTGCAGAATTATTAGGCAAGTTGTATTTTTGAGGATTAATTTTATTATTGAACAACAACCATGTTCTCAATGAACCCAAAAAACTCATTAATATCAAAGCTGAATATTTTTGGAAGTAGTTTTTAGTTTGTTTTTAGTTATAGCTATTTTAGGGGGATATCTGTGTGTGCAGGTGACTATTACTGTGCATAATTATTAGGCAACTTAACAAAAAACAAATATATACCCATTTCAATTATTTATTTTTACCAGTGAAACCAATATAACATCTCAACATTCACAAATATACATTTCTGACATTCAAAAACATAACAAAAACAAATCAGTGACCAATATAGCCACCTTTCTTTGCAAGGACACTCAAAAGCCTGCCATCCATGGATTCTGTCAGTGTCTTGATCTGTTCACCATCAACATTGCGTGCAGCAGCAACCACAGCCTCCCAGACACTGTTCAGAGAGGTGTACTGTTTTCCCTCCTTGTAAATCTCACATTTGATGATGGACCACAGGTTCTCAATGGGGTTCAGATCAGGTGAACAAGGAGGCCATGTCATTAGATTTTCTTCTTTTATACCCTTTCTTGCCAGCCACGCTGTGGAGTACTTGGACGCGTGTGATGGAGCATTGTCCTGCATGAAAATCATGTTTTACTGAAGGATGCAGACTTCTTCCTGTACCACTGCTTGAAGAAGGTGTCTTCCAGAAACTGGCAGTAGGACTGGGAGTTGAGCTTGACTCCATCCTAAACCCGAAAAGGCCCCACAAGCTCATCTTTGATGATACCAGCCCAAACCAGTACTCCACCTCCACCTTGCTGGCGTCTGAGTCGGACTGGAGCTCTCTGCCCTTTACCAATCCATCCATCTGGCCCATCAAGACTCACTCTCATTTCATCAGTCCATAAAACCTTAGAAAAATCAGTCTTGAGATATTTCTTGGCCCAGTCTTGACGTTTCAGCTTGTGTGTCTTGTTCAGTGGTGGTCGTCTTTCAGCCTTTCTTACCTTGGCCATGTCTCTGAGTATTGCACACCTTGTGCTTTTGGGCACTCCAGTGATGTTGCAGCTCTGAAATATGGCCAAACTGGTGGCAAGTGGCATCTTGGCAGCTGCACGCTTGACTTTTCTCAGTTCATGGGCAGTTATTTTCCACACGCTTCTTGCGACCCTGTTGACTATTTTGAATGAAACGCTTGATTGTTCGATGATCACGCTTCAGAAGCTTTGCAATTTTAAGAGTGCTGCATCCCTCTGCAAGATATCTCACTATTTTTGACTTTTTTGAGCCTGTCAAGTCCTTCTTTTGACCCATTTTGCCAAAGGAAAGGAAGTTGCCTAATAATTATGCACACCTGATATAGGGTGTTGATGTCATTAGACCACACCCCTTCTCATTACAGAGATGCACATCACCTAATATGCTTAATTGGTAGTAGGCTTTCGAACCTATACAGCTTGGAGTAAGACAACATGCATAAAGAGGATGATGTGGTCAAAATACTAATTTGCCTAATAATTCTGCACTCCCTGTATTTATGCATACGAGGAATTTAGAATAACAAAGAACAAAACAAGGACACTGTTCCATTACACTAAATTCATTATTTTATGCCTTTGTTATATTACTTTTAACTATTATTTTGCAGTGCTGCCCGCATTTATATGCCTAGCTGTTGTGATATACTACACATATTAAGGAACCGTGCACACATAAAAATAGTTTTAAATTTGATAAGGCTACTTAAGATCACCTATCTCAACAAACAAATATGGGGATTCAGCTCATCCCCATTGGCCATATTGTGTTAAGCCCACCACTACTTCATAGTATCCCAATATCAGTGGGTGCTACACGAATTCCAATGACAAATTAAATAGTGCTAGTGCCGAATAAGCGTAAGTTTTAGTTAATTTGTTGTAAGATCATTGTGAATATATATAATGCTAAATGAATGTGACAAAACCACAATACAAAAAAATGCAGTTTTTAAAACTAAATAATTAAAATTATTGTGCTTTGATGTATATACTCACAATGCATATCTTATATCTGCTCTATATCAAATGGAATTTATAATTAAAGTGACAAATATCCAAAACCTCTCCAAATTTATATTTTTCTTGTGGTCACCTCCAAAGAGGCATCTGAATCTGGTGGGCAGGGCGCTCATCCCAAAAGGAATATGGTCTGGATTCCAAAGTTACACAGTAAAGAGAAATTTTTTTTACTATATGTCAACTTCTTTGATGGCCAACTAGTATTACAGCTGCCAGGGCGTGGTGGGAGTTGATCTTATATTAGTGATCTACATTAGGGTCCTTTAAAACCAAAAGCTGATTTATAACAGAGTATGTAGGTTTAATTTAGATGTCATAGGAACATGAAGGGTAAATATAGTGTGTGTGTCCCATTAACAACAACTGAAATAGGCTGCAAATTAATTTTCTCAGTTTAGATCTTGTGATACTTTCATTGTACTTTCTAAAGTCTGTCATGTATTTCTATTGCGCATCTTAGTTAATGGATAGAAACCAGTTTTTGCGGTAGCAAGGACCCTCAAAATATCATGTGAGAGTAACTTACAAGGCTTTTACAGAAGAATTCTATAGGGAAGAAAAATATTTGCATGTATAAATCTTGCATGCAAGTATGAATGAGTACCAGTAATAATTGTTATAGACAACAAATTAGGCAGCAATATGCAATGTCAATCTGCAGTTACTAAGGCCAGTAAGGTTCTGTCATGTATAAATAGAGGCATACATTCTCGGGCTGAAAATATAATTTTGCCTCGTTATAAATCGCTGGTGAGACCACACCTTGAATATGCTGTGGAATTTCGGGCACCTGTTCTAAAGAATGATATAAAGGCACTAGAAAAAGTGCAGAGATGAGCTACATAATTGATAAAAGGCATGGAGCATTTTAGTTACGAAGAAAGGTTAAAAAATTTAAATCTCTTTAGTTTGGAAAAACGGCACCTTAGTGGGGATATGATAACATTATACAAATATAGAGAAAAAGACTAAAGTGAAATTGGTTGTTCCATTAGAGCTGGAAGAAAAATGGAAACCCCATTTCACCAAAAGATATCTCTAAAAAATTAGAATAAATATACGGTATAACCTTTATTAAGCCGCTTACGGACAAAACAAAAAACAAGTGAAGTAATAGTGACACACTCGTGAAAAATACAAGTGAATTAAAAACTGAGTGGATGCAGTATGGATATTGTCCACAGGTAATGGAAATGGCAGTGATATCTGAAATATAGTTAGGGTACAAAGTACAATATATAGTACGGTATAAACTAAATCAGATATCACATACACCACATTCCTCTAGAACTAAATATCCACAGTCTGTAAGACTTTATAGGTAGCTCGGCTATAGAGGTGGGACTGCACCGTCAGGCTGAAGGAAAGTGTATATCAATACTATCATTCTATATGTTAAATTCAGTAGTAGTGCATAGGGAACTGTTTAGTCAATGAAGACCGTGATAACAGCACCTATGTGTATATACATATACACAGTGTTAGCTAGTGAATACTATCTAATATCCAAAAGTCTCCTTGTAATCGTATACAATAGCCTGGAGATACATTTGATAGTGGATAGATAGTAATTCACTAGATCGAAACAGCAGTGGAGGGAAATATCTCAGTATATCAATAGAAGTATGCAATACATAGGTATAGATTGAGGATGAAGGAATTGGTATAGCAAAATGTACCTAAGAGTAAGTTACAGTAAATGGTTAAAAATATAGGTCCCATACACAAACTGGTACTTGCCAACCACCCCAATCTTTCCCAGATACAAAGACCGCTTAAATATATATACCACCAATATAGGTTGATATTAGAGTCTAGCTCAAAGGTAAATTCCTTACACACTGCTGCTTCAAGGCAGCCTAACGCTGATAGGAGTAACTATCTGACTGACTAAGGAGGGTAGCTGCTTCAGAAACGTCCAGCACTGAAAGGGTATACACCAGTGCTGCTGCTACGTCTAGCACTGAAAGGGTAAACACCTGTTATCAAACTGGCTAAGAGGAGTATCTCAATCTGTCTCCTATTAGCCTTTAGTGCTGCTGCTACATCCAGCACTGAAAGGGTATAGACTTGGTGTCAAACTGGCTAAGAGGAGTATCTCGATCTGTCTCCTATTATCCTTTAGTGCTACTGCTACGAACACTAACATGCAGGCAGTCTGGTGTTGCACATGCCTGAACGTTCCATTAAATAAGCTCCTATGTAATTAAGTCCCCCAATCTAAGATAGCCGTCTGCATCACTCAGTGCTAAAATAAAAAAACAGCAAACGCTCGACGCGCGTTTCGGCGCGGTCACACGCCTTTATCAAGAGCTCCTGGTACAGCTGTAGGGAGGTAAGTATATACCGGGTGAGGACCCGCCCAACATTGGTGTGCTCCAATCAGCATTAGCTGAGGAGTGACTAGGGGCGGGGCTACAACACGCTCTGGTCTATTCAAAGTATTTTATCTGGATGTCACATATCTCCTGTATGTTTGGCTATCACCATGGTAATGTAGCCAGCCGCATTGTATGCGCGCGCAGTAAAGATCACGCGTCTGCACAGAGGCTTTAGTTTAGGGATCCGTTCCCTGCGCTGGCTACATATGAAAAGGCATAGATATAAAAATAATATGTACACACCATGGGTAGTCATTGTTAGTTTTCTAATGCAAGGGATCCGTCTAATTAAAGGGGCAGGTAAGTTTGTGGAACGGACATATAGTTTTATACAGAGCCAGGCCACTCCACTAGAACCTCTCTCATTAGTGTCAGTTAGTCCCCATTTGGGCAAATGTTCACTAATTCTATCATGGAGTTACATTATGGTATGGCCGAGAGTATCTATGTGTTCCATATAATATTAATTAAACTGGAAGAGACCCAATAGATCAGGGATCCATCATATGCATTCTTTGGATAGATCACCCAGATAGACAGACTTCTGCTGGATTATACATTTAGTTATAAATGAACAAGAATATGTACACCTCAATTCTATGGTCATAGTCCCATTGGACTAAACCAGTACCAGGTTAAGGTATAAATACCATAAAATTATTACAGATAAAGATCAAGATATAATCATAAATATACAATGTGTGCAGGTCAGAACAGGAAGGGAGTGTATTCATGGGAGGTTTATTCACATATATATATTTACATTATTATTTATATACACGTTTATTTACACGGTCAGAGTCATTGATGTATCATGAACAATATATGGGAGAATTATTTACACATATATCTTTACATTATTGTTTATTCGTATATATTTATTTACACGGTCGAAATCATCGCTATGTCTAAGCGGTTCGATGGAGTCACCCACTATAGACTTTGCCATCTGGTGATGGTTAGATATAGGGGGAAAAAGAGAAGCCTTCATTCAGACCTTTAGGACTCAGAGTTTTTAGTTTGTATATCCACCTACACTCCTTTTGACGTAGGAGTTTGTCAAAATCTCCTCGTCTCTGGTCCCGTTTAACCCATTCTAAGCCGCAGAACCTAATCTCATGAGATATACCATCATGGAAGTTTTTTAGGTGTCTAGAGATTGGTGTTTCCATACGTTTTTTTGGGGACCTTACGTGTTCTTTTATCCGTTCCTTGAACGGTCTGAAAGTTTTACCCACATATAGCATTTTGCAGCTGCAGGTAAGGAGGTATACCAGGCCAGCTGTATTGCAGTTGAAAAAGTGGGTAATTTCGAAAGTCTGTTGTCCATCACTATCTTGGACTTTTTTCGAGTCCCGTAGGATGTATTTGCATGCAACACATCTTCCGCACCTAAATGAGCCACAGGGGGGATTTCGGCCCAGCCAGGTCATTTTAGTTTGTTTTATTGAAAAATGGCTCGGTACCAACATATCACGGAGGTTTTTGCCTCGACGTGCTGTGATGGTTGCTCTAGGGCTAAGGACGTCTTTAAGATGAGCGTCCTTCAGAAGAATAGGCCAGAACTTCTCAATTGACTTCTTCACTGTATCCCATCCTGTATCGAAGGTTCCAATCATGCGGATGGATTTATTTGGCAGTATTAGTTTGGGTTGATCTGAGATAAGATCGTCTCTGTCTATTTCAAGGGCTCTTTTATATGCCCTTTTAAGACATTTATTCGGGTAGCCCTTTTCCCGACAGATCGAGATACTCCTCTTAGCCAGTTTGACACCAAGTCTATACCCTTTCAGTGCTGGATGTAGCAGCAGCACTAAAGGCTAATAGGAGACAGATTGAGATACTCCTCTTAGCCAGTTTGATAACAGGTGTTTACCCTTTCAGTGCTAGACGTAGCAGCAGCACTGGTGTATACCCTTTCAGTGCTGGACGTTTCTAAAGCAGCTACCCTCCTTAGTCAGTCAGATAGTTACTCCTATCAGCGTTAGGCTGCCTTGAAGCAGCAGTGTGTAAGGAATTTACCTTTGAGCTAGACTCTAATATCAACCTATATTGGTGGTATATATATTTAAGCGGTCTTTGTATCTGGGAAAGATTGGGGTGGTTGGCAAGTACCAGTTTGTGTATGGGACCTATATTTTTAACCATTTACTGTAACTTACTCTTAGGTACATTTTGCTATACCAATTCCTTCATCCTCAATCTATACCTATGTATTGCATACTTCTATTGATATACTGAGATATTTCCCTCCACTGCTGTTTCGATCTAGTGAATTACTATCTATCCACTATCAAATGTATCTCCAGGCTATTGTATACGATTACAAGGAGACTTTTGGATATTAGATAGTAATCACTAGCTAACACTGTGTATATGTATATACACATAGGTGCTGTTATCACGGTCTTCATTGACTAAACAGTTCCCTATGCACTACTACTGAATTTAACATATAGAATGATAGTATTGATATACACTTTCCTTCAGCCTGACGGTGCAGTCCCACCTCTATAGCCGAGCTACCTATAAAGTCTTACAGACTGTGGATATTTAGTTCTAGAGGAATGTGGTGTATGTGATATCTGATTTAGTTTATACCGTACTAAATATTGTACTTTGTACCCTAACTATATTTCAGATATCACTGCCATTTCCATTACCTGTGGACAATATCCATACTGCATCCACTCAGTTTTTAATTCACTTGTATTTTTCACGAGTGTGTCACTATTACTTCACTTGTTTTTTGTTTTGTCCGTAAGCGGCTTAATAAAGGTTATACCGTATATTTATTCTAATTTTTTAGAGATATCTTTTGGTGAAATGGGGGTCCATTTTTCTTCCAGCTCTAATGGAACAACCAATTTCACTTTAGTCTTTTTCTCTTAATGCATATGGGGTTCATGCCCTTCTGATATCTCTGTAACCCATTAGGAATTTTGAGGTAGACTTGGTCCATCTCTAATATTTCCTTTCTTGTTTCATTATACAAATATATTCGGGGCAGGTACAAACCATTATCTGGAAATCTATTCATAAACAGGGCTATACCTAGGACATGAGGTCACGCATTTAGGCTGGAAGAAAGGAGATTTAATCTAAGGCAAAGAAAAGTAGTTTTTTTCACAGTAAGAGCAATAAGGATATGGAATTATGTGCCTGAAGAGGTGGTTTTATAGTCCATACAGATGTTTAAACTGCAATTGGATAAATACTTTCAAAAACATAACATACGAGGATATACTTTCTAATTAGTGGGGTAATAGCTGCTTGATCCAAGGAGACATCTGACTGCTATTTTGGGGTGAAGAAGGATTTTTTTTCCTAGTTTGTTGCAAAATTGGTGCTTCAGACTAGGTTTTTTTTTGCCATCTTTTGGATCAACAGCAAAAACATACTTTAGGAAGGCTGAACTTGATGGGCGCAAGTCTATTTTCAGCTATATAACTATGTAACTGGAGCTCTCATTGTAATCATATGGCATCTGAGGTTGGTAACGTGTCTTCCAGTCAGGGCCTTCTTTAATATTAATTGGACCCTGGGCATTTATGCGTAGTGTTGGCTTCTGAATGTAGGAGTGTGTTTATATATAATTTTGGTGTTTAACATAGATAAGTGTTTGTATGTAGTGTTGACGTTTCAATGCAGGAGTGTGTTTGTATGTTGTGTTGACGTTTCAATGCAGGAGTATGTTTGTATGTAGTGTTGACGTTTCAATGCAGGAATATGCTTGTATGTATGTAGCCATAATGACACAGGCACATACACTGACACACACAGACACTGATAGACTGTAACACAGGCACATACACTGACATACTGACACATGCACAAACAAACACTGACAGACATACTGACACACACACATACATACACTGCCAGACATACTGACACACACAGATACACAGACATATTGACACACACAGACATACTGACAGACAGATAGACATACATGTAACATTTTAATTTTTAAACCCACCCTCCAGTTTTCTACCTTTTGCTGGAGAGTGACTTTCCTGAGGTCTGAGGTTGATGGGAGTGAGGAGCCCCCATCCTTACTGCCTTCTCCTTCCACACGCATGGCTTCTCCTGTGTCCTCCCACGCAGCAGCTTCATTCTTAATGGGAGGAAGCGACTCGCAGCTGTCACTTCCTCCCATGCTACCGAAAAGCAAGGGGCTCAGTCACGCTCTTAAAGGGCCACAGCGCCTGACCGGGTCTCTGCTGATAAAGGTGGGACTCCTTAGAGTACCGGGCCCAGCTGCATAGGCGTGGGACCAAAAATTGTTAAGGACAGCGGGGCCCATGGGGCAGCTGCCTTGGGCATCTAGGAGTAACTGGGCCCAGGACAGCTGCCCCATATTAAAGATGGCTCTGCTTGCAGTAAACTAGAACATTAACATTTTTCAGCTTTGCCCAAATTAGCCAAACTGGAAGAACAGCTGACTTGGGAGAGTTTTTAGTTGTACTATTTTGTCCTGAAATTTAGAATTCACTTTGAACTCCTAACAATTCTCACTTTATTGAATAACCATGTAAAGGACAAGCTGCATGGGGACGGTCTTTGAAGAACGAATCATCTTTTCCAAAGGCACCATGAAAGAAAAATAGACATTTTTACTTTGATGAAGGGGCATCACCAAATGTGTTGTGGCCATACAGGTGATATTATCTGAGAGAGAAGCAAACATGCAAACAAACATTTTAGAATTTCAAAGAAAAACACTAAAGGATACTATGCCACCCTATCCTAAACCTTGTCTGCCTATAGCAAAATACTTTACTGGTGAAAAGCAAATTCACATTATGTGTATTTTAAGGCAGGTTTATAATAGCAATGCATTGGCTATTAATAAATAGCAATAAACAATAACTAAAACAGGTCTATTAAAGTATATGTATGTATATTTATTTCAAACTAAACCTAGCAATTAATATTCAGTGAATAATTATTTACAGATAAAGACAGAATAGCATGTATAGAAAAATGTGAAGAGGAAAGAAATAAAACACATAAACCACTGGATACATTTACATATGCAAAAAACAATTGGGATCCACTTAATGTTTAATAGCAGTTAGGAATGGCATTAAGGATCTTTGAATGTCTGCAACCCTTCAGCATTCTACGTTACTATGCTTGTAGCTTTCCTCAGAGTCAGATATCCAGTGATCACATCTGTGGGAAGCATCCTGATGTAATTAAATTCCTCAATTGTGCTAAATCTTAACTTGGTCTGAGGGTCTGTGTAGTTGGCCTGCAAAAACACAAATTAAAAAAATAACAAAAAAGAAAAATCAAAAGATTTAAGTTATATTTAGAACCAAACTATATTCAATAAAACATAGCACTAAGTTGCATACAATAATTTTCAGGTCCCATGTAGATGATATTTAGTTTACACTTAGCTCCAAACCTCTAATGCAATGAGTGAGGGGGAAACTGAGTTTACTTATGTCTAAGTTTAACTCCAATTATAATTTTATTCCATTTCCAGAGGAGTTTGTGCGTGCTTAACCTGGAGAGTGTTCTGGTGCAGTTAAAGGACCACTCTAGGCACCCAGACCACTTCAGCTTAATGAAGTGGCCTGGGTGCCAGGTCCAGCTAGGTTTAACCCTTTTTTATATAAACATAGCAGTTTCAGAGAAACTGCTATGTTTATATAAGGGTTAAGCCAGCCTCTAAATCCTCTAGTGGCTGTCTCACTGACAGCCGCTAGAGGCGCTTGCGTGATTCTCACTGTGAAAATCACAGTGAGAGCACGCAAGCGTCCATAGGAAAGCATTGTAAATGCTTTCCTATGCGACCGGCTGAATGCTCGCGCAGCTCTTGCCGCGCATGCGCATTCAGCCAAAAGGGAGGAGAGGAGGAGGAGAGCTCCCCGCCCGGCGCTGGAATAAAGGTAAGTTTTAACCCTTTCCTCTCCCCAGAGACGGGCGGGAGGGGGACCCTGAATGTGGGGGCACCCTCAGGGCACTATACAGGGAGTGCAGAATTATTAGGCAAATGAGTATTTTGACCACATCATCCTCTTTATGCATGTTGTCTTACTCCAAGCTGTATAGGCTCGAAAGCCTACTACCAATTAAGCATATTAGGTGATGTGCATCTCTGTAATGAGAAGGGGTGTGGTCTAATGACATCAACACCCTATATCAGGTGTGCATAATTATTAGGCAACTTCCTTTCCTTTGGCAAAATGGGTCAAAAGAAGGACTTGACTGGCTCAGAAAAGTCAAAAATAGTGAGATATCTTGCAGAGGGATGCAGCACTCATAAAATTGCAAAGCTTCTGAAGCGTGATCATCGAACAATCAAGCGTTTCATTCAAAATAGTCAACAGGGTCGCAAGAAGCGTGTGGAGAAACCAAGGCGCAAAATAACTGCCCATGAACTGAGAAAAGTCAACCGTGCAGCTGCCAAGATGCCACTTGCCACCAGTTTGGCCATATTTCAGAGCTGCAACATCACTGGAGTGCCCAAAAGCACAAGGTGTGCAATACTCAGAGACATGGCCAAAGTAAGAAAGGCTGAAAGACGACCACCACTGAACAAGACACACAAGCTGAAACGTCAAGACTGGGCCAAGAAATATCTCAAGACTGATTTTTCTAAGGTTTTATGAACTGATGAAATGAGAGTGAGTCTTGATGGGCCAGATGGATGGGCCCGTGGCTGGATTGGTAAAGGGCAGAGAGCTCCAGTCCGACTCAGACGCCAGCAAGGTGGAGGTGGAGTACCGGTTTGGGCTGGTATCATCAAAGATGAGCTTGTGGGGCCTTTTCGGGTTGAGGATGGAGTCAAGCTCAACTCCCAGTCCTACTGCCAGTGGAAGACACCTTCTTCAAGCAGTGGTACAGGAAGAAGTCTGCATCCTTCAAGAAAAACATGATTTTCATGCAGGACAATGCTCCATCACACGCGTCCAAGTACTCCACAGCGTGGCTGGCAAGAAAGGGTATAAAAGAAGAAAATCTAATGACATGGCCTCCTTGTTCACCTGATCTGAACCCCATTGAGAACCTGTAGTCCATCATCAAATGTGAGATTTACAAGGAGGGAAAACAGTACACCTCTCTGAACAGTGTCTGGGAGGCTGTGGTTGCTGCTGCACGCAATGTTGATGGTGAACAGATCAAAACACTGACAGAATCCATGGATGGCAGGCTTTTGAGTGTCCTTGCAAAGAAAGGTGGCTATATTGGTCACTGATTTGGTTTTGTTATGTTTTTGAATGTCAGAAATGTATATTTGTGAATGTTGAGATGTTATATTGGTTTCACTGGTAAAAATAAATAATTGAAATGGGTATATATTTGTTTTTTGTTAAGTTGCCTAATAATTATGCACAGTAATAGTCACCTGCACACACAGATATCCCCCTAAAATAGCTATAACTAAAAACAAACTAAAAACTACTTCCAAAAATATTCAGCTTTGATATTAATGAGTTTTTTGGGTTCATTGAGAACATGGTTGTTGTTCAATAATAAAATTAATCCTCAAAAATACAACTTGCCTAATAATTCTGCACTCCCTGTAGTGCCAGGAAAACGAGTATGTTTTCCTGGCACTATAGTGGTCCTTTAAGGCGGCCAAATCCCAGATACCATATATCACAAACAAACTCTTATACACTTTGAATCAGTACAGTGAGCAGACTTTATTAGAGTGACTTTTCAGCTCTACTATGATTCTTGATAAAGGCTTTATAGTAGAGCCAAAACTTTAATTTCATTAAAATCTTCTCACTAGACGGATACAGAGTGCACAGGAGTGAATGTGTGAAATATGTTTAAAAAGACACTACAGGCACCAAGACAACTTCATCTAAATTAAGATGTTATAGTGCCAGGAGCCTCCTGGAGGCACACTTACCTCAAGGGGTTAAACCATTCTTGGTTTAAGGTGGCACTTTGGCGCTTCAGAAGTTGGATGTGGCTTGGGGAGGAGTGGACATTGCCACTAGAGGCAAAAATGGTTAACTCTTTGAGGTAAGAATTGCCTAATAAATAAATAATAATTTTGATGAAGTTGTTTTGGTGTCTGGAGTGTCTCTTTAAACATATTTCCCACTCCTGTGCACTCTGAATCAGTATAGTGAGAAGACTTTATCGAATCAAAAGCCTTTATCAAGAATGATAGTAGAGCTGAAAAGTCACTCCAATAAAATCTGCTCACTGTACTGATTCAGAGTGTATAGGTGTTCTTTTGCAATGTATGGTATTTCCTTTAACTCAAAGACAGAGAAGCTAAATGGTGTTTTAATAGAGAATGGCTATAGTCCAGACCCTGATGGATGAGTATTGTAGTAGTGTGTATTCCCTCTGTGTCCTGTATTCCGTCTTCACAGGCTGCCAGGATACAGAGGGAATACCAACTACTACAATCCTCATCCATCAGGGTCTGGTCTACAGGTTTACTTATTTGTTTCATTTCCTACATTTTGGACTATATGCTATCCTCTGATTTTGATCGTTATTTTTTACATTTGGAACGATTATAATTTTTAACCAATAAATTGATCTGTTTTTACAAGTTAAGTCACTTTTTATTTTGCACTGTTTCATTACTACAGATTTCATTTGGGCAATTAGTTCCTTGTACTAATATGCCCGGTCATAGACTTTGAATATCTTTTATATGCATACAAGTATATTATAAGGCACAGATACCATCAGCCCTGTGTTGTTTTCACAAGCAGGGTTAAGGCTATGTATGATATAAACATTCCATCCAGGACTCATAGATTACTTGGGACTTATTCTATATTTTGCAATTTTGGTTTTATATTCTACTGTGGACGTTTTCATTTAATTCAAATTATGGACATTTATATTAAGAGTTACACACATACTATTCTGAATATCACACTTATTCACTATTTACTATTTGAATTTGATTCCACAATAATTTATCTTATTTTTAGCTCCTGGATACCCACACTATATTTTATGGTGTACCATTTTAAATATCAAACAATGTCCTATATATATGCTCTTCTGGGAATTTAACACACCAAAGTTCTCAGATCTTATTGCATCCCTCCAAATTTGCCTGTGCAATATAATAACCTTTTTCCATCAAAGCAAATTGTTTAATCTGGTTTCTGACTTCTGGTTTGTGACTCTGACTTTTCCAGTTACAAGCAATAATTAAACCCCTCTTTGCTGCTGACACAGTCTTTAGGCCTCCATGTTGTAGTACTATTGTCAGATGAGGGCTAACAACAATTCTAAAATGTTAATCAGATGAGAAATCACCTAAAAAATCTCATGCTAGTATTCTGGATGAGTTCGCGGTCCCACCATATGTGTATGCAGCTACATACGCCCTCCCTACATCGTGAGCATACATTTGGCAATAGTAGGTCAAACTTATTAAAGGGACAATATAGTCAACATATAAAAGCAAGAAAGACAGGTCCCCCAGCCTTCTTTCTTGCTTTTATATGAACTTGTCATAAAAAAAAAAAAAATCAGAGTAAGTTTTAATAAGAAAACTTACATCCATTCCAGCGCCGAGCTCCCCGCTAGGCCACGCCCCCTTTTTCGTCAAAATTACGAAATCACAGGGCCCAATAGGACGCTTCTCCTTGAGAAGCGTCATCACTATGTGGTGCGCATGCGCGGTCTCGTGCTGCACCAATCGCATTCTTCATAGAGCGGCATTGAATGCCGTCCTATGAAGAAACTCAGCGCTCAACCGCGCATGTGCGCGGTATACGCGTTCACGAGCTGAGCTGTCTGACTGACAGCTCAGCTCGCTTTCTATACCCGCCCCCCTCCTCAGCCAAACTATGTTTGCATAGAAACACTATATATAGAGATCTCTCTATATATAGTGTTTCTATGCAAACACACAAGTAGTAAAAAATTAGACATACACACACTCTTTTTCCATCCATCCCCATCATCCATATCCATCCCCATCATCCATATCCATCCACTCCCATTATCCATATCCATACCCAAATCCATCCACTCCCATCATCCATATCCATACCCAAATCCATCCACTCCCATCATCCATATCCATCCACTCCCATCATCCATATCCATCCACTCCCATCATCCATCCTCACCCACTCAACCTCAGTCACCCACCCTCACTAAATAAGTTTACTTACTGTTTGAATCCTCCCCTCCTCCTCTTCGGTCTTCAGCCTGTCAGCTCAAGCCACTCCCACGCAGTGCTGATAGCCTCAGCACACAAAGCGCGTTCACAGTGCTTTGTGTGCTGATAGCACGTCTGAAGTATTCACCCATGCGTGAATACAGGCTTTTTAGGGCTTCTGAACTCGGAAGTCCCTCTGGTGGCCGTCTGATTGACTGCAACAAGAGGTGTTCCAAGCTTCCAATGTAAACACTGTATTTTCTATGAAAATACAGTGCTTACAAGAAAAAGGCTGCAGGGAGCTGTACCACTCACCTGAACAACCTCATTAAGCTGAAGTTGTTCATGTCACTATAGTGTCCCTTTAATCATTTGTGGGACAACATGCCATCTGAACATTATCTTAAATTGGAGTTCCTGAATGTTTACACGACGTGTGGCTCTTTTTGTGAAGCTCCAATTTTCATCCCATAATTTCACATTCTATCCCTGCATCCTTTGACCAACTGGCCCATGCCATGGGGAAACTCTCTGGGACCAGTCTCTCCAATATTTAGTACCATCTTTTTAGAATTCCCAGTTGAAATTCATCACTAAACAACTTCTCAATTCGCAATATTAATTCCTCCTTGCCCGCTTTGATCTGATGACTTCCAATATAATATTGGATTCTGTATACATTTAGATTCTGGTTTATTGGGATATTAATTGACCAATTTTAAATCTATCCCCCAAGTTCTACAGCTTTTATTTTATCTTTGTTTGGCCATGATGAGATATTCCTATCCCTGATCAAGTTCTCAAATATAGAAAAGGGGACCGCCTTAATTATACTATTTTTCGTCTGATTTTTGTTTTTAATTATAATCCAGATTTTCAATAACTTCCCAGGTATAAAACTCAGCGAAACCCTGAACTGGTTCCTTACTTCTTCATGATCAATAGAAGACTCGCCAGATTGTTCACTCCCAATAGCTCTTGTTCAAGCCAATACCAGTTCTCCAATTTGGACAAAGGGCACTGGATTGTATACACATGAGCAAGCATACTAGCCTAGGCATAACCAGCCATGCGTGGAAAACCTACACCTCCTCGTTCCTTATGTCTATGTAATGCCTTTTTCTCTATTTGGGGTTTTTTATTATTCCAAATAAATATGCTCGAAATCCTTTGGAATGGTTTAAACCAGACATTAGGTATTGAGATAGGTATTATTCTAAGGCAATAGAGCCATCCTAGTAGTATATAGGCTTTAGCAAGATTCATTCTGCCCAACAGGGACAAGTTGAGAGCCAACAAAAATGAAGGCTTAAGGGTCAGTCAAAGATTTACCCGAATGTCAACAAAAGAAAGGACTTAGTGGGTAATGACGGTCATAAACCCTAAGTTGCTTAAATAAGAAAAAAATTGCCTCAGAGGACTAAAAGAGTAAAGAGTAAATTACCGTTCCTCTAAGAGTCTCTTAGAGGAACGGTAATTTACCCTTTACTCTTTTAGTCCTCCGAGGTAATTTTTTTCTTATTTAAACAAGTTGAGAGCCTTCTATTTATATTTCCCTAAAGTACACTGGAACACACGAGCTAGCCCTTTAACTACAGGATTTTTAAGCCTGTCTTTAGAGCCATGTTGTCACGGCCCCCGACCTGCAAAACCACTTGGTAGCACCCGATTGGTGCGGTCACTTAAACAAAAGACTAAACTTACCTAAGTTGCGGTGGATCACGGCCAGATCCGCCGGCGCGTCCATCACCAGCAAGCGCGGTGTTCCTATGGATGCCGGCCAATATAAAAGCAGCATAAGAAATAGCCCTGCCTCCAGCAGGGTTAGAGGTTACGCAGACGTGCATGTGCGGCCACACAAAGAGCGCACACGCACATTCTGGAGTCAGATGACCCCTGTCCACCAATGAATGATAGGAAGGGCTATATAAGCCCATTTCTTTATTTCTTCTTTGCCCTTTCGTGGTTTCTACTTCTTTGGTTATCCGAGAGCGTGTTTGGTATTATTATTATTATTATTATTATTGGTTTTTGACCTTAGCTTATTCTGACTATCCGTATTTCTGGTATCCATGACCCTTTGTCTTCTCGATTATGCTCCTGTCTGTGTCCCTGACTTTGGCTTGTTTCTGACTAATCTTTCTACGTTATTACTCTTTTCTACGGTAATATTTTTTTCTAGTTGACTTGAATCTGCGTGTTGGACCACAGCCCCCTCCTGACACATGTCTATCCAGAGCGGGATCTACCACACCATTAAAATATCCTAATATAAATTTCCCTGAATCAAATTCTGGATCTGATTTAAACCCCATTTACAAAATTAAAGGGACACTATAGTCACCAGAACAACTACAGCCTATTGAATTTGTTCTGGTGAGTAGAATCATTACCTTTTTGCTGTAAACACTGTCTTTTCAGAGAAAATGCAGTGTTTACATTACAGCCTATTGATAACTTCACTGGCCACTCCTCCGATGGCTGTTAGAGATCGTGCCTGTGTCATGGCTGCCTATCTCATAGAGATTCATTGATTCAATTAATCTCTATGAGGAGATGCTGATTGGCCAGGGCTGTGTTTGAATTGTGCTGGCTATGTCCCTGATCTGCCTCCTTGTTAGTCTTAGCCAATCCTATGGGGAAGCACTGTGATTGAATCAGGCCACCACTCAGATGATGTCAGCAGGAAGCTTGTTTTTCTGAGGCAAACAGTATGCAGAGCTACAGCTTCAGGCTTAAATACAAGTAATATTTTGCTATATCTATGGAGGCATGGGGGATGCAGGGGGGCTAGATTGTGGTTTTAAGACTATAGGGTCAGGAATACTTGTTTGTGTTCCTGACCCTATAGTGTTCCTTTAATTTGCTTCTTATTAGGGGCGTATGTTTCTATGTTTCTATGTACAGATTCAGAATGGAAAATAAGTTATCGTTGAATCTGCAAACTACAAAAACAAATCTCCCAGATCTGTCACATAACTTAAAGATGCATTTATATTTAATCTCTTTTGAAAAAAATATCTGCCCACTCCTCTGTTTCTTATCATTCAAAGCTGATAAGTCCCTCACTGGGTATCTCCCAAAATTAAAACGAAAGGCATCAACTGTCTTCCAGTGCGTCTCCTGGATTGTGAAAATGGCTAATTTGAGACGCTAGAGAAGAAGACTCTCTGACATCTGGCATCTACATGCAAAGCATGCCAAGGTTGTGTGTATCCATTTCTTTTGTATTGAATGCATCTCAAAGACTAGCATTTGTCTGGTGGACTGCAGCAATGACAGCTCATATGCAGTGTGTCCTCTGGGACAAATGTATTATTGCACTCTGCGCCTGTAGATCATGACTTTTTTTTTAATAACCTCTAAATGCAACAAGAGTGGCGAGTGCATTGCACCATTATAGCCACTTTGTCAGTTGAATATGCTACTCAAATAAATAAAGGATAACAATGTTGCAACAGGCTATTATAGGTTAACAGCAATGTTTATTAATAACCTAATTTATTTTAATTTATAATTTCTTATTCTTGCTTAATGTATTACATTTAGTCTATAAAATATATTTTGACGATGAGTACAAGTCCCAATCTATCTCATCGACATTTATTAAATATCATTTTGAATAGCCAGCAACTTTAGACATTTACTATAACTGTAAAATCTGATGATCCATTGAATATATACATAAAATTAATTTACACTTCTGTAATCTTAGAACTATTAGCAGAAGGGATTTTTCAATGCTTACATTGCATAAATATTTATGCATATGCACGTACTTCTAAAATTGAGAGCCCAGCAAAGCAATAACATCTTAATGATTCTCTACATGGCATTTTCATATCAAATCAAGCCTGTTATGGCTTCAGTATGACAGCACATTACATTCAGCAAAACAGTTATGAATATGTTACCTAAAACTTAAATACTATCTATATTTTCTTGCAATTAAAAAATAGCAAATCTTGAGAGATAAAATACCCAAAGCTGTAAACTTGAAGAGACAGGTTTATTCCTAAAAACCTGTATTGCTCATGTCAAATAATTTATATTTAGATCTCATTAAAATGTCTGAACAGTGCACATGGGGTGTGCAACCTTCAAATTAATTTACACCATGGCTATGCAATATTTTGATCTCCATCTCTGCCTGTATATCAGAAGTCATGCGGGCTTCACAGCGACCTTGTGTTGCTCACATTAATAATGTTTAACTTAGTCTGAAGATTTTTTTTTTTTAAAACAAACTCTAGCTTCAAATGTCGTATTTCATTTTAAATTTCAGAAAATCAGAAAGCATAGGAAAATAACAGGCTGATGTTTGGTAGGATAACAAATGCACATTTTCCATACAAATCTCAGTTTCATCACAAATCTCTGTTAACATTATTCTTTGCATCACACAGTGTTTTAGAAAGAACTTGTCACCTACAAAATGTGGTAAAGATTTGTTTTGTCAGAATTGTTTGAAGATATACTTATCAGGAGACCATCCACCTCAGGTGAATAGAATCCCACAATGCTGCTTGTCTTTAACCCCTTTGTGACCAGATTGTTTTTCAATTTTCTTGCCGTTAAGGACTAGGGCTGTTTTTACATATCTGTGGTGTTTGTGTTTAGCTGTAATTTTCCTCTTACTCATTTACTGTGCTCACATATATTATATACTGTTTTTCTCGCCATTAAATGGTCATTCTAAAGATACCATTATTTTCATCATATAATTTACTATAAAAAAATGATTAAATCATTAAAAAAAAGCCACACTTTTTTCAAATTTGACCCCCAAATCTGTTACGCATCTACAACCGCGAAAAAACACCCATGCTAAATAGTTTCTAAAGTTTAGACATACCCAATGTTAACATGTTCTTAGCTTTTTTTTGCGAGTTATAGGGCTATAAGTACAAGTAGGACATGTTGTTTTTAAAATATTTTTTAAAAATTTTTAAAAGTAGACAACCCAGGGTATTCAATATAGGGTATGTCCAGTCTTTTTTAGTAGCCACTTAGTCACAAACACTGGCCCGAGTTAGCATTTATATTTGTTTGTGTGTTAAAAATGCAAAAAACTATTATGAATGCTAACTTTGGCCAGTGTTTGTGACTAAGTGGCTACTAAAAAAGACTGAACATACCCAATTTGGTAAGGAGCTCTGTGTACAATCATACTTGCAGCCTCTTAAGTAGTGCAGAGGCAGAAAGGGGAACAGTTTTCTGTGCAAAATTGATTGCTCCGCTGTCTGTGTACGGCCCAGCACTTAAGGGTTGATTAGGGTATATGGTTAAATATAATACAAAATGCTGGTGTATTACACGGGTTATGTAATCGTGAATGTTGCTTTCAACAGGTTTATGTTAAGAATATTTTAGGCAACAGGCCCATTAAGGGGCATCAGTCATACCAAACAAATTAAATATAAAAGGAAGCTATTCATGCCATTTATTTTAACACTACTTAAATAGCTGCAACTAATTATTTTATAAAGATATAAAACAGAAAGAAAGAACTCATTGCTACAGTATATTTAGAGATAATGGCAAGAAAACCAGCTGTGTGGTATAATTTAACTTAAATTTCAATAGAAAAGCAATGTGCTTATAAAGGCTACTCTCCTGTGAAATGGTTTAGTTATCAATTTTGTCTCAGCATGACAAACAGTCTACAGTAACAACATCAAGCAATATGCTTTGGTGGATGGTTAAGTAAAACATTGAATCGGTAGATACATTATAAAAAAACCTTAGCTAAAAACTCCTTATGGCTGAAAAGTGTAAACTAATTTTAAAACTTACAAAGTGAAAAATAAAAATGTCATTTTATTCTAAATGCTATTTAAACATTTTAAAATACATTTTGTTTTGTGACAAAATAATTTAGGATGCTTGAAGCAAAACACACAATATTAATAAACTTTTTGCAAAGTAAAAGATTAAATGAACAGTATAGGGTCAGGAGCACAAACATGTATTCCTACACCCTATATAGTGTTAAAATCACCAACTAGACCCCCTGGCCTACCTAAATAGAGTAAAATCTTACTTGCAGTCAAGTCTTTAGCTGCTGCCTCTGACCTGCCTGCTTACAGTTGAAATCATGAGAAGTGATTCTGTGAGCCAATCACAATGCTTTCCCATATGATTGGCTGAGACTGTCAAGGAGGAATATCAGGGGCGGACACAGCACATGGGGTATTTGTAAAACCTTGGGTTGTCTACTTTTGCAAATGGTATGCCATTAATGTGGGTAATTCTCATTCCTGGGCTACCATAAGGTCTCAAAGGCAACATTCTGGAAAATTTCAGTGTGTAGAAACTGAAAAATGTAATGTGCTATAACACCATAAAACCTGTATGTGGGGGGTACTGTTTTACTAGTGAAACATCGCTGAATACAAATGTGTACTTTATTGCAGCAACAGCTAAACATTCACAGTTAAAATGCCATACAGAACTAAAAAAAAAAAAAAAAAAAAAAAAACATTTCTCAATATCTCAATTTTGTTTTATATTTTATTCATATTAAATTATGTTTCTTATATAAAAATTTGATATGATATGAAAGCCCTGTTTCTCCCGAACAAAATGATATATAATAAGTGTGGGTGCATTTATTATGAAAGAGGTGAATTATGGTTAAATAGATATATAGAGCAAATTGCAGATTTTGGTTACGTTTTGTTTTGATCAGAACTTGTACAATTGCCTCAGTCCTTAAGGGGTTAAATAAGGATGTAAACTATCCAATTATCATGCAGTGTTCAAAGTAAGTGTGGCATGCAGCTCTTAAAATCCCTATTTGCTACAATGCTGTGCCCTTACTCACACTGGGAAGACCCAGGTACCAATAGGTACCTGGAGCATCCATCTGTAGCTGGGGCCACAATTAGTGGCCCCCGATTGATTGATGATCAGTATGCAGTGATTAAACTCATACAGCCCTCTAAATCAATTGAAAATACTGTTCTCTGTGTGCATCTGGTGTTTGGGAGAAACCACAGATTTAAAAAATAAGCAGCAAAAAATACAAAGTGCATGTAAAAATTTAAAATTAAAACCATAAACTATGATAGAAAATGGTACATCAATAAATATTAAAATATAAAATGTGAGAGTCCCCATTGTGTCTACATATGGGATGTACTAAAGTACCCCAAAATACCCCATAGACATCTTCAATTTGCCATTTTTTTTTTAAATTGCAACGGACAGGTTATAAATTCAGTTCTGTATTTTCACAAAAATTGACAAAGGTATGTGAAATGGGTCAATCTGTACTCAGAAGATATATCTGAGCACAATACAGTGGCAAATCCATCACAAGACAGTGGCCAAGGCACACAATGGGGACATTGTTTAATTGAGAAGTATTTTGGTCATACTGGCCTATACCACATTTGCAAAATGCCCAGCAAACATGTAATGTGTATGTAAAAAAAAACAAATTCATGGAGGATTGTAGAAGCTGGCCACCTGCCCACTGACTATGGGCCATATACAAAGACTCTGTTCAGGAGTTAAATCTCCCCAACCGCCATTAGTAGCTTGCCCCGGGTGCCCCTGGTTCATGATGAACCGAAAGCTGGCTCTCTGGCGGCCGTTCGTGTGAACCAAACCCACGGATAGTCCCAGCAGTGCTAAGCCGTGACTGCTATGAAACTAATTTCGGCATGAGGACTTTGTGAGTTCCCGGTCTCCCCAGCGGGACTTAGCCGCAAAAGGTTGTGGAACAGCTTTCGGCATGAGGTGACCGTATGGTTCCCAGACAGCTTGGTTTGCGGTTTTGAACCACTTTGAAATCCGCCAGGAGAGTGCTTTTTAGAAGGGAAGGTGCCTAAGACAAAGGGGAACAAACGCTACCTAGGAGCCAGCCGGAGTACCCCATATTGCAGCTGCAAGAGTTCCCGGAACTTGACCAGCCAAAGCACCAAACTTCCTTGGAACTGTTTTGGGCAGAGGACCATATGTGCGGCTGGTCAGAACTTCCACGTGGTGGCGTTTCCCATACACTGCATGGGTCTGAGCGCTATTTGGAGAACTTGGGCACTTAGATCAGGGCTATTTAACAATATATAATTTGTGGGGGTTCCTATTTGTTTTGTATGTATTTTGATATTTTATCCCGAGTCACTCTGACATAGGAATTTGTAGACATTTTGTGGGAGTGTTCTGGGCATATTTTGCTGCATCCTTGTTTTGTATTTAAGTGAGCCATTTGGCCATGATTAAACATATTCCTGTTGTACCCTTCACCTAGTCTTGGCTGATGTTTGGGTATGTGACTGACGAACCACTGGATTTGCATTCATGCTTCGCTTTGTTTCTTGGGAAGGTATGAATCAGCGCTCCGGACTGCGGGCTATAATCACTAAGTCCCTAGCAGTTCGGAAGCATACGAATGAACAGGTATACGAAATACAAGCATTCGGTACAAGTCCATCAAAACCTTTGTCAAAATTCTAACTGTAAACAATGGACAGGTCTCGGATATGTAGCTTTAAAGGATAGTGGCAAAGGCATACATTTGGGTATAATTTTACTCAGAAGATGTAGTCGAAAACAATTTGGGGTTTTGTCCAGAGTAGCACACATCCTGTTTACGAAATACACAGTAAAAAAAATATTGTGATAAAAATCAGAAAAAAATAAATGTTACTACGATATTTTGCAAAAAGTGTCAACATACCCCTCGGTAAATAATCTGTGATGCATACTTTATGTAAACATATACTTTTGTATGGCAATTATGTTTTCTTGATTTCTGTGCTATTAAAAGTCTATAGAACAACTACAGCTTAATGTAGCTGTTTTGGTGTCTACAGCCAATCGCCACGGCCATTTCAATGTAAACATTGCCTCCTCAGAAAAAAGGCAGGGATTACATTACAGCCTAGGAACAACTCTAGTGACAGTTACTTAGACAGCCACTAGAGATTGTTTCCTGGGTTAGTGCTGAATGACATTCAGTGTATCCATGCATGGAGACGCTGAACATTCCCCGGAGAGATGCATTGATTCAATGCATCTCTATGAGGAGTTGCTGATTAATGCAGTGCAGTGTTTTGCTGTGCATACACAATAGCCTCCCGATGCTTTCTTATGTGATAGCATTCGATTAGTTTAGTATATCAAATTTAGGTGGAGGCAGAGCCAGCAGCAACGAAACTGGCATGCCACTGGAATAAAGATGTGTAAAATAACTTTTTAACTTAAAATTCAAAACAAAATTTTTACAATTCAAAGAAATTCTTCCACTCTCAGAATGTGTTCTCTTTGTAGGCATAAATGAACACAATATTTTCTGGAATTTAAATATGTATACTTGACACTAAAATTTGAAAAACATATTTTAGCCCCCACCTCCCCCTCTCTGTCTCCCCCCCTCCCCCGTTTTGTTTTTAATACATTGAACGCAAACTGTCTAACAAGTCACTTTTTTCTTTTTGTACTCTTCGTCTTTTTTTTGAAAACGCACAATAAAAGTTATTTAAATTAATACATTGAGTTGTGTAGAAAGAACAACAATTTGAAGGTTTTAGCATTGCAGTAATTGGCAAATAATGGCATAATCCAGACGAGAATAATAACAAACACCATCAATCAACTAAGTTGATAGCATACAGCTAAATAAAGAACTTCTGAACATAAACCATATAACGTGGTATTTCCCTGCAGGTAACATATACACCAATCTACTGTAATGTTGTAACTGTATAATAAATACACAGTGTAACAAAATCATAGATCAGTGTAAATGATCAGTTATTTTGTCTCAATATGCTCAGGTTGCATAAAGGATTATGTCCCACAAAAGAGGAGATCCTACATGGAAAAATAACCTCAATTCACTTCAATAAGGTGCCCCAATAACACTCCCCTGTTATGCAACATTTCAGAAGATTGGTGTATATTACCAGCTGGGAATTGCTTCTTCTTGTAGATTATGTTTCCAATTTCTTTATAATCCAAATGAGGACAGTGCAGCATTTGTACATAGATATTCAAAGAAACCAGGTACTTACTGGGAGTCCTGAAATATCAGAGTACTTCTTTGCAGGTTTACAGGAAGGAGGGGCATCAATACTGAAATCTGGAATTGCATCAATTTACGTGGGTATTAGTTTAAATGTAGCCATATACACGAAAAAAAAAATTCCAAAAAGATCAAATTCTGCATATAATGTAAACTTTGAAATTTGAAAATAAGTCTTTCTTCTTGAGTGAAAGGTTTGTTTTTAAGTAGTACAAAATAAGGAAATGTTATCATTGATCAGCAGAACATGTATAAAGTTGATCTTCTTTGACAAACTGTTACGGAACAGCTGTTTTAAACATAAGGGTGTTAAAGGAACATGTACAATTGTTAACAAAGAACGCAACACCGGAAACGGATATCACTTACTTATATAAACACTGTTTTAATGTTCAAAATATATTTAAAAAAATATTTTTAATATCCAATTATATAGTTAATGATAGGCAGGATAAACCAAATTGGATCTATTTCACTCTTGCACTGGATGCATGAAGAGTGAGAGATGAACCTGGAAGAGGAAGCAAAACTAGAGAGGTCTGAACCGAGAAACTTATTTATTTTTACAGAGAATAAAACAAAACAAAACCCTTCCAATGGCATTGCTAGGGTCAAAAAACACCTAGAGACTGGAGCCAAAAAATTATTTGTTGATCCCTTTTTAAAGGAACCTTCCCAAACTCTACACTAACAGTTACAAAGATAGGCAGGAATACACATGCATACATATACATAAAAAGGTTGGTTGTCTAATAGTAGGGTCACATCAAAAATGTCAAACATCAAACTTTAACCCCCTTTAACTCTTGTTTTTTTCCTACGCACCTCCAGTAAAACTTATATGAATACTCCACTGCCCAAATGGGCAAAAATCAAATCAAATCAATGTTTAGTATAAATGTATGATTTTTTTCATGCATGCATTAATTGGGGGTAGATCTTAGAGGAGCTTGCAAGGGCTGCAAATCTTATGAACTGCAGCCTTAGCAAGCCCTCCACATTTTCATGGAAAAGACTTTCAGTCTCTTCACTGGGAAATAACCAATCAGAGGTTTTTCATTGAGAAGCCTCTGAACTGGTGACCACATGCTCGCCGGATCGTGCATGCTAGTGCACCGCGTTGTGTGCACGTGTCGGATCGTGCATGTGTGCACAATTGGTCTAAGGCCTAGAGGAGCTGATCTGAGGTCTGTGTGGGAAGAGGCAGGCACATAGAGTGTGCCAGTTACTTCCGTTAGCTTAGCGGAGCTAAAGGAAGGAAGCTACAAACCTCACTGGCTGTTTGATAGCCGGGGGGGGGGGGGGTGTTCCTACTTAATTTATAAAAGTTCTGATTTCTCATATAAACTGGGCTACACTAAGATACTCCTCATCCATAAAGCGCTTTTGGGGTGTTGAGTGGCCTTTTAAAGGTTCCTTTACGATCACCTGTCATAATTTAACTCATACTTTTTTTCCCCCTCACCTCCTTATTCCCCCCCCCCCCCCATTTGTCCCCACCAGCACACTTCTTTCCTCTATTTGCTATTCTTGTTTTGGTTGAAACCTCACCTTAACCCTAAATGTCCTGATTTCCAGTGCTGCAATGAAGCCCCTAACTGTAAAGCTCAGTGTACGAGTAACTATACTTACCTTGCAGAACCTCGCTGAGCAGTCTCTTCAGCCACACTGATCCCAAAGGAGGGGGGAATACTGATCGGCGAACAATTTTCCTATCTACTGTCAACCTCTCTTTCTGTGTAAATAGATAATGTGGATGTGATGTCACATCACATTCCCACCCCTGATTTTATTTTCATCACACTGAATGGAATGTTTCAGGGTAAGCTATTGCTTGGCATTCCATCCGAGATTACTAGACCAAAATATTCTAGTCTATAGGGCCCCACATTCAGAGCTTGAGTTCCTCCCCCCCTCCCCTCAGCTTCCTATAACGATGCCTGTGCTTCCAATTAACCCAATAGTTATTTTATGTTGATAACAATAATGTATTTAATTTGCACTAAGTTTCTTCCACTTTAATGCAGATTAATAATCACTCATGTGTATTTTTCAAAAACAAATAAATAAATTATGTTCTGGCTTACATTGGACATTGAAACTAAAAAATTACGATAATAAGCAGCTACATAACAAGTGTACGAGTACAGAGCGTCATGCATGTTTGCATTGCTTAATAGAATGATATCTGTGGATTTGTTTGTTTATAAGTGCATGCAAATCAACTAAGCAGCTTACAGTTTGGCTCATTTAGTTGCCATGGCAATGCCCTTTCTAAAGCGAGAATTTGTTTCAGGTTCTTCCATGTCCTGTTCTTCTTGCCAGCTGCTGCTCCTCCAATCCCTGAATGCTGAAAATAAAAAGAAGTGTTACTAAGTCAATAATGTTTAATGCTCTGCACTGGAATGGATTTAATGTTGATATTGTTCATTTTAGAGACAGGCATGCCAAGATATCAGTAAGGCCAATATACTATAAATGCATATTAAAAATGATAACTCCTTTTGTGGCTTAACAAATCTCAATCACAATTTGATGTGTTTCAACAATGTGTTTTCAAAGGGAACATTTGACCTTTTTACATATATGCAGACCTCACTTTAAATAAATATACACATTTATAAAAAACAATGTCACTTAAACACTGACCTGTGGGCCATTTCTGGCCCCCTAACTACTTTTTTTGCAGCTCACTGGCAGTTCGGTTGATATTTTAGCTACTGGCTAACCCTTAATGTATAGCAACTCAATTACATCTTGAGTCCTCAGAGTAGGTTTTTTTCTTCTGAAAGGGCTCTTCACAGTACTAGCTCTAGTACACATCTGTATTTGTATCTGTGTGAAGGGGTGGGAACATGATTAAACATCTTCCCACTCTCTACCACTATACTGTGCACAAGATATTGAGGGGGGAGTGGTCGACCGCCATCGAGCATGGACGCGTTCTAATACAGCTCTGGGTAAAGCAGGCACAATAAGCAACCCAGAAGCAGTAGTCTGCGAAGATGGGCAACCCCAAACTCCCCCAAGCCTTTAATGCAAGCACCGGGAAGACCCCGGCAGGAAAATCAGGTACTGTCTCAAATTTTTTTGAAAGATTATACCGACCGCATGTAGGAACAGGGAGACTCCAACATGGCGCCGGGAGAACTAGATTCTAATCCCCCAAGCCCAGCAGTCTCGGATGCCTCGGCTATGTCTGTAACAGCCGCTCCTGATATTAACCCCTTAAGGACAGAGCTTCAGAAGCTTGACTTACGCTTAATGACACAAGCAATTTTTGCATTTTCTTGCTGTTTGCGTTCAACTGCAATTTGCATCTCTCTCATTTATTGCACCGACACATATTATATACTGTTTTTTAAAGGACAGAAAGGGCTTTAATTTGATATAACATATAAATATATAAATGCTTACTTATTATAAAAAAAATACAGAAAAATGCAAAAAAAATGAAAAATATTGTTTTTTTTTACAGTTTTTGCAATCATAATGTGTGCATAATTAGTGCAGGTTAAGGAAAGTAATTAAAAATAAATTCATTTATTTGTTCTGATTTACAGAATATATAATGTGTCTGGGATTTTAAGTTTTTTTTGGTAGTTACAGGTCACAAAGCACAAGGAGTAAAATAAAATTTTAATATGGAGCGATTTTAGAATTTGGTATGTTTGTCTTGTAAGCCTAATAGCCATAAAATAAAACAAAATTGCCACACAAAAGTATATATTTATATAAAGTAGACATCACAGGCTATTTACCTAAGGTTGTTTTGACACTTTCTACGTAGCCATTTTACCGCCAACCTCTGCTAAATATTGGAGTAAAATTGTGTTTTTGGGGGGTTTTCGCACACAAACGTATAACAAAGAACTTCTCATGTGTATTTTGTAAAGTTGTTGTGTGCTATTCCTGTACAAAGTTTTATTATGTGTTCAGTTACTTCTGCTGAGTACAACGGTACCCCCATTGTATGTCTTTGGCACTATTTTGTGAAGCTACAGTGCCATATAGGAGACCTTTCCTTTTCAGTATTCACAGTAGAATTTTGAGAGACGGATATAATGAGCCTATGCTTCCATTTGGGGTATTATAACAGTTTGACTGTTCAAAAACCCCCACAAAGGCCTACCATTTGTAAAAGTAGACACTCCAGGGTATCTCATAAGGTGCATATTGTGCCTTAACATGCCCCCATTTTTTTACCATTACATGCCAAAGTATGTGGTAAAAAATAATTGTGTGCATTTTTTACATACGGATTGCATTTTTGCTGGGCATTTTGTATATTTCATATGTGCCACTAAGTTCAAACCCCCCAAATTATGCTCAGCTAAGTCTTCTGAGTAAAAGGACACCCCCATTGTATGTCTATGGCACTATTTCGTGAAGCTACAGTGCCATACAGGAAACCTGTCCTTTTCAGTATTCACAGTAGAATTTTGAGAGACGGATTTAATGAGCCTATGCTTCCATTTGGGGTATTATAACAGTTTGACTGTTCAAAAACCCCCACAAAGGCCTACCATTTGTAAAAGTAGACACTCCAGGGTATCTCATAAGGTGCATATTGTGCCTTAACATGCCCCCATTCTTTTACCATTACATGCCAAAGTATGTGGTAAAAAATAATTGTGTGCATTTTTTACATACGGATTGCATTTTTGCTGGGCATTTTGTATATTTCATATGTGCCACTAAGTTCAAACCCCCCAAATTATGCTCAGCTAAGTCTTCTGAGTAAAAGGACACCCCCATTGTATGTCTATGGCACTATTTCGTGAAGCTACAGTGCCATACAGGAGACCTGTCCTTTTCAGTATTCACAGTAGAATTTTGAGAGACGGATTTAATGAGCCTATGCTTCCATTTGGGGTATTATAACAGTTTGACTGTTCAAAAAAAACCCCACAAAGGCCTACCATTTGTAAAAGTAGACACTCCAGGGTATATCATAAGGTGCATATTGTGCCTTAGCATGCCCCCATTTATTCACCAATATATGCCAAAGTATGTGGTAAAAAATAATTTTGTGCATTTTTTGACATACGGATTGCATTTTTGCTGGGCATTTTGTATATTTCATATGTGCCACTAAGTTCAAAACCTTCAAATTATGCTCAGCTAAGTCTTCTGAGTAGAAAGACATCCCCAATGAATGTCTTTGGCACTATTTTGTGAAGCTACAGTGGCATATTGGAGACCAAGCCATATCAGTTTTTACAGAACTTTGAATTTTGACGCTGGACCTATGTGTAATTTCCAAGCATCTTCGTAAGTTTTAAATTCAAACTACCCCACAAAGGCCTACCATTTCTTAAAGTAGACACCCCAGGGTATTTCAAAAGGCATATTTTGAACCTTAGCGTGGGATAATTTTTCCGCTAGCTTGTACCAGGTGTAGTGGTAATAAGCGTTTTTTCTGCCTTTTTGACACACAAAGTGAGTTTGCACAGTATATTTTGCAAACATTTTGTGCACCACCACTCTATAATACTTTATATGTTGCTCAGCTATGTCGGCTGAGTACAAAAATACCCCCGTATGTACCTTTGCCAGGTATATGTGGACATCGGAGGGGCACATTTGGGACACAGCCATTCCATTTTTTTCAAACTTTACATTTTTACGCTGTGCCCATGTCCCATTTTAGAGTATTTTACCAGGCTATATAATCCAAATACTCCATAAAGCCATACCATTTCTTAAAGAAGACATCCCAGGGTATTTCAAAAGGCATATTTTGAAAATTAGTGTGGGATAATTTTTCCGCTAGCTTGTACCAGGTGTAGTGGTAATAAGCGTTTTTTCTGCCTTTTTGACACACAAAGTGAGTTTGCACAGTATATTTTGCAAACATTTTGTGCACCACCACTCTATAATACTTTATATGTTGCTCAGCTATGTCGGCTGAGTACAAAAATACCCCCGTATGTACCTTTGCCAGGTATATGTGGACATCGGAGGGGCACATTTGGGACACAGCCATTCCATTTTTTTCAAACTTTAAATTTTTACGCTGTGCCCATGTCCCATTTTAGAGTATTTTACCAGGCTATATAATCCAAATACCCCATAAAGCCATACCATTTCTTAAAGAAGACATCCCAGGGTATTTCAAAAGGCATATTTTGAACCTTAGCGTGGGATCATTTTTCCGCTAGCTTGTACCAGGTGTAGTGGTAATGAGCGTTATTAAATGTATTTTTTTACTTTTTAAAACTTTTTTTACTTTTTAAAACTATTTTTTAAACTTTTGTTTTGCTTATTCATTTTTTTAAAGTTTCCTAAACTTTCGTAAAACTTTTTTTTACAGATTTAACATTTTTCTAAGCTTTTTCTTTTACCGTTAACCCCTAACTAGCAGTAAGCAGCACTAACAGTAAATTCCCCATTTTCCCATAACTCCCACCCACCCCAGCTAGCAAAATATTGAATTATACAATATTTAAATTAGTTAATTAAATTAATTTACCCCCTGAGGGTTAAAAAAATAAATAAAAGTTAATCGTCAGGGGTTAAAAAAAAATTAGATCACAGTATAATACTGTGATCTGTATTTTGATCACTGTAGGCAGTGATAGACTGGCAGGCAAGGGGTTAATTTTTATTTGGACTGGGTAAAGGGTTTATTTTTTTTTTATTTTTTAATTAAACGTTATTAAAAAAATTTTTTTACTTAATTTTGTAACTTTTTAAAGCTTATTTTAAAACTTTTTTTAACGTTAACCCCTAGTTAGCCTAACACTAAATCCCCCAATTCCCCACTAACTTCCACCCTCCCCAGCTAGCTAAATTTATAATTTTAAAATATTTAAATTAATTAATAAAATAAATTTAACCCCTGAGGGTTAAAAAAAAAAAAGAATTAACCCTCAGGGGTTAAAAAAAAAATCAGATCATATTAAAATGTAATCCCTGCCAATTGATCACTGTAGTCAGTGATCAATTGGCAGGGAAGGGGTTAATTTTTTATTAATATGGGTAAAGGGGGGGTGGGATTTTAATTTAACTTTTTTTTTTAACAGCAGGGGGCAGGATCACTGAAGATCCGTCTCCCTGCACTTCACACTGAACCCGGAAGTGCAGGGAGGCGGAGGTGAGTATACACAGCACATGTGCCCGCTCTGGCATGCTGTCAGAGCGGGCACATGTACTCTGACAGCCCGATCCGGTGCTCCCGGTCTGCCTCTAATGCAGAGGCAGACCGGAGCACCATTAACCCCACGATCGCCGCGATTGCGGCGATCTGGGGTTAATTTTACCGCGTGACGGACGAGGTCCGTCACCCGTCGTTAAGGGCATCCCCAGGATGACGGACCTCGTCCGTCACCCGTCGTGAAGGGGTTAAAGAAATCCTTAGAAACTCACCCTCAAAAGCCGATTTTACTAATATGCTGGCCAACTTAGAGACCTCATTCCGACGCAAAATGGACGGCTTGGGGTCTGAGATTAGACAAGTAGGCCACCAAGTGCAAGAATTAGAAGATGACAGAAGTACTATACAAGCTCAATTAAACGACCTTACATCCAGAATCACAATCCACGAAACCCAGAGTACTCATCTTATGAGAACTCTAGACGACATAGATAACAGGGGACGGAGGAACAATCTCTGAATTAAAGGACTCCCTGAAACCAAGAATGAGGACATCCAAGGGGCCCTGCAGGAATTTTTTATCTTACTGCTGGAACAACCGGAGAGCACTCCAATACTCCTTGACAGAGCACATCGCTCACTACGCCCAAAAAATGCCACAGGGGAAGCTCCAAGAGACATCATATGTCGAATTCATTATTTTACAACTAAAGATAAGATCCTAAAGAAATTAAGGGAAACAAACCCGCCACTACTTTTCCACGGACATGAAGTTCAAATCTTTCAAGACCTCTCCTGGCTTACACTACAGGCTAGGAGAATCCTCAGACCAATCACGGACCAACTGAGGGCTTGTGGTATTAGATATCGGTGGGGCTTCCCGTTCGCCCTTATAGCTTCACACAATCACAGCACACCACGATGTGGAACCCTTCTCAAGGAGCTTGGGATTGACAGAAGTCAGGATCATGAACTGGTACGCAGGAGACCCTACATACAACCCTAACACACGCGGCCTAGGACAGAGGGGTCGCCCTCCCCTGAAGAAGCAGAGAACTGACTCAGCGGAACAAATATCCCGGGACAATAGATTGACGATGGATACCTCCAAAGACTAATCTACCTCAACAAACATACCTTCACTCCCACCGACGATTCACCTCAAGGCAGCTCTTCCTTTCCGAACCGCTCCACAGAGCCCAACTGTATCATCAACCTTGCCCTACCGAGAAGACAGATACTGATTAAAACTGCAAACTCACAGACTTTGCCATCGGAACCGACGGGAGCTTCAAGATCACGACTACAATGTCTCCTCATTGGTATGCGTTCCACAAAGCCAAACAGCGGCTACCCAACGAACAGTGCCGCACCATAATATGGACTAACATGGACTCATCTTCATACCTGTCTAACATCAGCAACTAAGACACAGGAAAAAGGTCGTATACTGATGTACTTACGAGTCTTTTTAGTTTGTTTATTTTTAATATGACTCTCTCAAATATTTCTTACTGACATGTTACCTGTTATCTGTGAACCAACACACTCAATTTCAAGACAGAAGGGGGAGGCGGACTTATACGAACTTAGCAATAGTCATACAAATATGAAGCAGGGCATGGGGGGAGGGGGGGGAGAAGGTGCCTCATGAACTATCTACCTTATTAAGCCACAAATATTCCGACCTATGTCACTAAAAATCATTTCTCCTTAGACTGCTTCCGCAACCATTACTTACCTATGACATAGTGCCTGCACACCCACGGACACACAATTAAGTCTTACACCACTGACAGCTAACCCGCGCCACTTTCAGCGCTCCTACAACTATTGTACACTGCAAACCACACAACCCCAAGAAACTGGCGGTGTCAATCACACGTTGAAGCCCTCGGCAGTATCTGGCTCACTGCAGAGGCCGACACCAGCCCATATCATACCTCCCGGTTACCACATCCAATAAGACCAACACAGCCATCTTGAACCGATTACTTGAACCGATTACTTGTATTTAGTTACTGTTTAAAGTTTGTCTTGTTTGTTTTATGTGGTACATTGCATTAAGAATTACATACTGTAGCCCTAAGAGCATACTCCACCACCCACAATCGATAGGTGGTTGGGCCACGACTTACAACCTTAAAACATACTCAGAGATAAACCCAAATGGCATCCATTACTATTATCTCCCATAATGCTAAGGGACTGAACACCCCCGAGAAACGACGCATGGCTCTGGATGATTACCATACCCAAAAAGCTGAGGTGGTGTTTATTCAAGAGACCCATTTCCGCTCAGACTCAGCCCCAACGCTACGAAACAAGCATTACCCAAAGGGTTATTTCAGCAACTTCCAGGGATCAAAATCAAGGGGCGTAGCAATTTTTCTAAACTCGCACCTTCCCTTTACGTACATAGATCACATTTCAGAAGATAACGGACGATCGTTATTCCTAAAGGGTAGGATAGGCACCACCGTGATAACTTTCGCAAACATATATCTACCCAACAAAAAACAGACCCCCACACTTCGGAAAATTCTCACAAAACTGGAGGCCTTCACAGAAGGCATCACGAATTTGGGAGGGGACTTCAACATATCAATGGATAGCATGTTAGACACTACGTCCTTAGCAAACGCATACCAATCAGCTGCTAGATCACGTGCACAACAGTTGCTTGATTCCCACCACCTATATGATTGTTGGAGAACGTGTCACCCCTCACAATGGGACTACTCGTACTACTCCCATTCGACAGGTACATACTCCAGGATAGATATGTTTTTCCTCCCTCATAGATTCCTGAATCTCATCACATCCTGTGCATATACACCTATAACTTGGTCAGACCACGCACCACTTATCATGAAAGTCCAAATTCCTTCACTACTAACCACAAGGAAACTCAATGATACACTGCTAAATAACGCTGAGATAATTTCCCAAATATCGTCTGACTTAGATCAATCCTTCTCTTTGAACACACAACCCGACATGCCCTACCCTACATTGTGGGAAGCACACAAATGCACAATCAGGGGTTCCTTCATACAGTTAGCATCGGCACTCAAACGCAAGAGAAACGAACAAATAACACAAATGCACCAAGACATTAGGAACCTAGAAACACGGCACAAAACCGACCTAAACTTAGAAACCTACAAAAACCTGGTGGAAAAACAGACCGAACTCAATATCTACCTAAACATACAAACTAAACACAAACTAACCCTCACAAAGAGCCTTTACAATGCTCAAGGTGGCAAAAGCGGCCATTTTTTAGCACATGCCCTGAAAAAGCAAAGAGAGGCCACCTGTATAGCCTCCATTAAAGACACAACAGGTAAAAAATCACACCTTATCTCAGATATCTCCAAAGCTTGTCAGGAATTCTACTCCTCTTTGGGCTGAACCACCACCTCTTTCGGAAATACAAGACTTCCTAGCACACAGAATATCTCACACCATTCCTGCCAATATATGACAATCCCTAGACCAACCAATCTCCCTGCAGGAATATCAAGAAGCGATTAAACAACTACCCCTGGGGAAAAGCCCAGGCCCAGATGGTCTGCGCAATACTACAAACTATTCGCAACTCCACTAGCGCAACACTTTCTCAATGCATACAACTCCTCACTTAAACAAGCAGACATCCCACCCCAAGCATTAAATGCTACAATCATACTATTGCCCAAACCAGGGAAAGATCCCATGAAGTGTGGGAGCTACAGACCCATATCACTAATAAATATAGATTTAAAACTATTAACCAAAATACTGGCAAACCATCTCTGCCCCATCCTATCTGACTTGGTACACTCAGACCAGTCAGGATTCGTGCCAAACAGGGAGGCAAAACACAATACGACCAAAATCTTAAACCTCATTCACCATGCAAAATATTCGGATCATACCAGTATACTCCTGTCAATAGATGCTGAGAAAGCGTTTGACAGGGTAGACTGGACTTTGATGAGTCTCACACTCAAACACATGGGCTTTGGCCCCAACTGGTTGAAGTGGTTGGCAGCCATATACTCCAACCCAACAGCACAAATACGTATCAATGGACAATTGTCCGACCCAGTTCCCATCTCCGACAGCATGCCACAAGGCTGTCCCCTCTCTCCCCTACTCTTCATCTTAGTCCTAGAACCCTTCCTACAAGGAATAAGAGATAATCCACTGATAAAGGGGATTAAAGTGGGGACAACCGAGTACAAAATAGCCGCATTCGCAGATGATATTCTGTTCACCATAACACAACCCACCACCTCGCTACCTTATCTAATGACGGAAATGGCGACATACAGCAACATCTCTAACTGTCAAGCAAATCTCAGTAAGTGCGAAATTCTCCCGATTACACTCCCCTCAGACTCTATGACACAACTAAAAAGAGACTACCCATTTGCATGGGCAACAGAATCCATCAAATATCTGGGGGTGCACATCACGAAAGACACTTCATTACTATACAATAGCAATTTTCCCAAGCTGCTTGAAGCAATACACACAATCTTAACACATGGAACAAGCCACATTTTGGTTGGTTCAGCAGATTGAACATCTTAAAAATGAACATACTACCACGTATCCTATACCTACTGCAGGTCCTACCAATATCACTACCCAAACATCTATTCAACACAATTCGTAAAACATTCACAACCTTTATCTGGGCACATAAAAAAACACGTCTACCGTTCTGCTTAAGCGGCCAAAAGACGAAGGGGGATTGGGCCTACCGGATCTGGAACTCTACCACAAAGTCATTCACTTATCTAGGGTTTATGACTGGTCTACACCACAATCCAACAACCAATGGGTAAAACTAGAGGACGCATGCTTCCGCCCCCCGATACACACCATCCCGTGGCATAAAACAAGCATAGCATTTTTGTCACACCAAGGTCACCCACCCATAACACCCACATTGCGAATATGGGCTCACATACGAAGCAGCCACCAGATATCCCCATTCCCTTCACCTCTGTACCCGATCACGCATAATCCGCTATTCCCACCAGGGTTAGACGGGAAAGCCTACAAGCACTACCACGGCCCCCACTATATAACACTCAGAGACATCCGAGAAGAGTCAGGCATCCGACCATTACACACAGTACTCCCAAAGATCAATTGACGGCACTGTTAACTCTACGACATAACCAACTCACTCACTTTATACACACAAGCTTATTAGTACGGGGTGAAAACCGTGACCTCACTAAATTTGAAAACCACTGCAAGGCCCAGGACATAAAAAAGAAGTTAATGTCCATAATGTACAAAATTTTAATTTCCACAATGCTCAAACACCTCCCTGCATTCACAGCAGCATGGAAAAGAGAATTAAATATCAATGTACCCCCAGACACTTGGCGCACAGTATTTAGAAACGTACACAAATCCTCTAGGAATACAGTGACTCAAGAAAGTAATTATACACGTATAGTCAGATGGTACTTCACTTCAGCTAAATTGCACTCCATATTCCCACAGACCCATAACAAATGTTGGCGATGCCACCAATCAAACAGTACTGCCGCACACATATGGTGGGTATGTCCTGAAATACACAAATTCTGGGTACGCATTACTGGCTTCATCCGAAATATATTGGGGGAACCAATCTCCCTTTCACCAGAGACCTTTTTATTCCTTATCCCTCCAAGACATATCCCGAAACAAAAGACTCCTCTTCTCCTCCACCTAATAATGGTAGCCAATCAAATGATCCCACTTGCGTGGAAACGACCAAACCCTCCATCGGTGAGGGAATGGATACAAAAAGTTGAGAACACAAGATAGATGGAGGAAATATGCTACTCGCTGTCTAACAACTACCAGAAATACATATCTACCTGGAATAGGTGGTGTGAATTTCTTAGTCAATCACAATAGCAGGACACCACATTCCTTTACACGCACAAAATACTTCTTATTCATAGATAGTACTTAATCAACATTACGGTAGCTTAGTCGAGACAGTGACACATGCGAACACGCAAATAGAGGCCAACCTGAAGAATCGGACATAACCTCACACACCCGCAGTGTGGGACTAAATTGAAATCTTGTGCATATGTACCAGCCTTTTACCTTTTACCTTATAACCTAATCCATGTTATCTTGTTTCATAGACATCACAATATATCAATGATGTATTATCCAATTCTTGTACTGTATTGCTTCTCTTATTGAACTCAAACTGCAAAATGCAAAACAAAACAAAAAAAAAACAATTACAGCTGATTTATAGAATGTTTCTAATTAGGCTGTTTTGAAATAAAATGTGAAATTAATTTTGAAAAAAAAAAAAAGATATTGAGTAGAACGTCCTGTCATAAGAATGATATAAAGACATGGAGAGGTAGACTACATTTGTCTTCCTACTCTTTCGGTGGGAAACAGTGACTATGCTTGTGTACTAAACTGAGTACTCCATGAAAGTGTGAACACTCTGTGTGTAGTATAAATAATCAAGATCGGGGTTAATATAGTGCAATGCAAGGTTGTAGGTGAGAGGACTAAAGCAGTGTGTACCGGTTTATTGCTGCAAGTTCGAGATTTATGCTGCAATTCTATGGTTACAGGAGAGTGTGGATATGGCAACATGTCAGTAGAGATATGTGTGTGTGTGTGTGTGTGTGTATTTGTGTCTGTAAATATGGATATGTGTGTTGGTGTTAAGATGTATCTGTGGCCTACATGGGAAAAGACAGCTTAGTCACAGACTTCTTGGGAATCTGAGTTTGAGACTTGGGTTGTAGGTTCATTTTCTGTTTCATAAACCTTTAGATAAAGTGACACTAAAGTCCCCTAAAACACGTCAACATGCTGAAGTGCTTAAAGCTGATCTGTGACTTTCAGGTATCTGTATTTTTCACAAAAATCACTGAAAGTGCCAGAGCCAGTGTCAGTCTGTTGGGGAAAAGATGCAGGGAAAAGTAAGTTTTACTTACCACCGGCTATGCATGGTGTTGGTCACTATCTCTATCCTGCTGTCCTCTTCAGCTTCTAGTGGGAGGAGCCATAAGAGTTCAGCACTGAGGTCTATGAAGGATCCCGCAAGGAACTCCATAGCTTGATGTTTAAAATCCACAGTTTAATACTTACCTGGATTTCCCAGGCATCTGTAGTAAGTCCCCATCTCCAATTTTTTTTTTTGTATGATATATATCAGTTTTTCTCTGACACTTCTCAGCCACTGATCTCCATACAAAGTTGGACAAAACGTAAATATCCAATGTAAAAGAAGATCATCTGCTTTACAAACATGTATGAAGAGGTGCCAGACTACAGAAGCCCGGGGGATCCAGGTAAGTGTCAAAATATGTATGTAAAAAAACAAAACAACAAAACAGTTTGACCATTAACAGATTTCCAGGAGACCTGTAGCACCATTACCACTACTGTGGACCAGTTGTGTACACATGATCCATGGGGCCCCGGTGCGAAAATTGATCCGCGCCCCCCCCTCCCGTCTCCCCCCCCCGCTACTCTGCACTGGCTAGGGCCGCAGCACATGGCGGCGGGCACCTTGTCGCAGTGCCACTATAGGCACTCAGATCACTTCAGCTCAATGAAGTGGTCTGGGTTCCAGGTCCCTCTAGTTTTAACCCTGCAGCTGAAAACATAGCAGTTTCAGAGAGGGTTAATCCAGCCTCTAGTAGCTGTCTCACTGACAGCCGCTAGAGGCGCTTCTGCGATTCTCACTGTGAAAATCACAGTGAGAAACCCTGGACGTCCATTCGAAAGCATTCGCAAGCGCATTCGGAGCTGAGAGGCGGATCGGGACGGAGAGATCCCCAGCGCCAAGAGAGTCCGGTGCTGGAAAAAGGTAAGTGCTTAAAGGGTTTTGACCACACACACACACACACACTCTCACGAACAGACGCATAGACACTAGCTAACAGACACACACATTTATTGACAGACACACACTCAGTGTCAGACATACACACTCATTTACAAAACATACAATCTCACTGACAAACACCAAAACAGACTCACACAAACTAACACGCTCAGTAACACACTCACTGACACATGCACTAACATACACACACTGACCCTCACTAGCAGATACACACTCAATAACAGACACACACAAACTAACACACACAAAAACTAACACACTCACTGACACACACAACTAAAACACTCAGTAACACACTCAGTAACACACACACACTAACACACATACTCATATTTTTTATTTTATTTATTATTTAATCCCCCAGCCTCCCTACCTTTGGGAGTGCTGAGGGGATTCCCTGGGGTCCAGTGGGGCTGCCCAGCGGCTGGTTCTGCAGGCGGCGAGGGAGCATTCTCCCATGAGCACTCTCTGCCCAGCTCCCTCGCGTGCCGCTTTCTGATGCCGAAGTGACGTCATATTCCGACTCCGGTATCAGTGCAGTGCGCGCGAAGGAGCTGGGCAGAGACTGCTCAGGGGAGAATGCTCCCGCGTGCGCACGCACACCCGCTGACAGCACTGCCAGCCTCGGGGGGCCCTGAGGTGGCCAGCTCCTGGGCCCCTCAGGAGAAGAGGCTGGAAAACTGGCATACATACAGCTGCGACCCCTGCAACCGCTGTATGTACGTCAGTGCTGTGGACATAGGGTGATCAAAGTGTCTCTTTGAAAGAGATGTCTCCATATTTTACAATATGCAACAAAATGTGTTATGAAGAATATGTTGTTCTACTTAATCTGTAAAGCAACATATACCAGATGGAGCGATAGAAAGTTTAACATACAAGCCCTGGCCTTTTTATAATGTTTAAAGCTCATACACATGTTAAAAAATACTTACTAGGAAATTTGGCTGTTTGAATGGCAAAGGTTTGACAGCTGCCTCATTCTGTGTGGTTGATGCATCTGCTGACAAGACTTTGTTTTCGTTCATCTTATCTAATGCAGCACTCTGAAAAATAAATGCACATTTTAAATGGTTTAAGGGTCTAACAAGAGGAGCTCTGTTATACAAAATCTTTATGTGGCAATGTGGCTTTAAAGGGACACCATAGGCACCAAAACAACTTAAGCTTATTTAAATAGTTTTGGTGTATAGATCATGCCAAGCATCGCTCAATTCTCTGTTATTTAGGCGTTAAATCACTTTGTTTATGCAGTCCTATTCACATTTCCCTGCATGTGACTTGCACTGCTGTCCTAAACTATCTGTAGCATCTAATGTTGAAACTTATTTTAGTGCACATTCTGTTTAGTTTAGAATTTCTTATTTCCTGCTCTGTTGGCCCTGCAGGTGCCTCCTGTTTGTGATTAAAGTTGCATTTACAGAGGATTAGGTAATTTAACATCGGCTTAAATTTTATTAAATTGTTTTCATATAGGCTATGTGTGAGTCACACCCAGGGAAGTAATGGCTAGGGTTGCATGAACAGAAATAAAAATGATTTAACTCCTACATGGCAGAGCATTTAACAGTAAGACTGCAGCGGCATGATCTATACACCCACACATAAATATTCTAATTTGCAGACAAAAGAGGGGCAACCAGCTGAGCTGGTTGCCCCTCTTTTGCCTGCAAATTAGAATATGGTAAAATTGATAAAATTGCTTAAAGTAAATTACATCTGACTGAAAGTGAAACCATTTTTTTTTTTATGCAGGCTGTATCAATCATAGCCAGGGGAGGTGTGGCCAGGGCTGCATAAACAGAAACAAAGTGATTTAACTCCTAAATGGCAGTGAATTGAGCAGTAAAACCTGAGAGACGTGATCTATATACTAAAACTGCTTCATACAGTTAAAGTTGTTTAAGTGACTATAGTGTTCCTTTAATCTAGCACACCCGCAGTGTTAGAGCAGTGCAGCACACCCTCTTCCTGACGTCAGGGCCTGCCGTGTGAGGTCCAATCAGAGGCTTCTCATAGAAAATATATGATAGACGCTGATGTTAAAGTGCAAATAATTTTGCTTAAAGCACAAGAGTTTGTTGGGTCACATACTGCAGCAGCGATATCTGAGGCTTTAGCTACTATGCTTGAAACTTGGCACATTGACAAGTCTAAAGTGCATCTGATTGTCCAAGATAATGCACGGAACATGGTAAAGGTTATAGAGGACAGTGGCCTCAATAGCATACAGTGCATGGCACACATGCTGCAGTTGGCTGTGAATGAGGGAGTGCTGAGTCAGCGCTGCATACCAGATATAACCACATCAGGGAGAAAAATTGTTGGTCACTTTAAGCATTCTCCACTGGCTTATTCCCGATTACAAGCTTTGCAAGTACAGTTTGGAATGCCACCCAAACAACTGCAGCAAGATGTAGCCACTCGCTGGAACAGCACGTACTATATGTTGGAAAGACTACGTGAACAAAAGCGAGTCTTAGCTGCGTACATGGCAGATTACGAACTGCCAGCAACGTTCAGTGCACATCAATGGATTTTAACAGAAAATATTGTGTCTCTTCTTGCTCCATTTAAACAGTTAGCGAAGGAAATAATCTCAACTAATGCATCTTTTGCTGAAGTTATTCCCTTGATTGCAGCACTGAAGCATCTGCTAGGAAAAGAGGTGCAAACAGACCATAGCGTATACACAGCTAAAAGCACTCTATTAGAGTCCAACCTCCTGTACTGCATTGCAACAGTACTAGATCCTAGATTTAAAGAACATTACTTCAACGTGGAGAAAAAGCAGCGTGCACGGAAAATGATACTGTCACAGTTGTTGGTGATGGAAGCATCTGGTGAAGGAGACTTGATGCATAGTACAGAACAAAGTATGCCAGATAAACGGTCACGACGTACAAGTGATGAGGAGCACACTCCCTCGCTTTCTGACATGTTTGACGAGATTCTACAGGAAAGCAGCAAACCGATCCACAGCAGTGCCACAAGAAGTGCAGCTACACAACAGCTGGAGATTTATCTCGTTGAACTACCCAGGAGCGACAATCCCCTCGACTACTGGCGCATGAACAAAGATAGCCTTCCATTGCTTGCATGGATTGCATGCAGATATTTATCTGCCCCAAGCACCAGCACAGAGAGTGAGTCTATTCAGTGCCGCATCTCATGTTCTTGATGAAAAGAGGAACCGTCTCTCCTGCAAGAAAACTGGGCAACTTTTGTTCTTGAAAAGACACCTGCCACTTTAAATAAAAGCACTCCAATTTGTCAAAAATATCTGTTAAATCTGATTATGTTACATAGAATTGAATAAAGAATGTTTATTGATATTGAATTAATATCAACAATATATTATTCTTCAGTCATATATAACAAACAGATTTAACAGATTTTTATTTATATTGTATTTGTAAGTTATTTTCTGTCCAATTTTGGTGTGTTACTTGCAATAAAAGTGTGGTTATGTATTTTATTGGTATGTAATTTTTCATATTAGATTCATTAAAAAGTCTAAAATTATAGAAAAAAACTATTTTAAAATCATTTGGAGAAAAAAAAAGTCATTTTTCGTTTTCCGGTCAAGGGCATCCTGAATTTTCGGTTTCGGACCAGAATTGTAATTTTGGTGCATCTCTACCCAACCCGCTTCATTAAGTCAAAGTTATTTTGATGCCTATAGTGTCCCTCAAGTGACATCAAGGGGAGTTCTACCCATCTTCTCTGGCTGGTCCTCATCAGTTACGAGCCAGGGGCTGACATCACTGCTGTACTCTTGCGCATGTACAGCATTGAGGCCTATGGAGGACCCGCAACATATCAGGATCCTCAATAGGTAGAGCAAATTCCCTGCAGTCGTCCGAGGTATTGATACTTCTTGCCTGGGTTAGTTTTGCCTCAGTATAGCTCTTGACTGGGTTGGAATTTAGTAAAATCCAATACAGTCAAAATATGTATTTCATAAGTAGTCTATTTTTCTGAAATACTCGTTTGGAGGGGGGACATATATATATATATATATATATATATACACACCCATATTTATATGTGTGTGTGCATGGAATTTCTACAGTATACAGCTTACATTTTCTTTAGGGTTGTACAGTATTACAATTCATTTTTTTTACATGGTAATGTTGCTTTAAATGTGTAATTTACCCATGTTGGCTTAAATTTTGTTTCAGTCATAATGGACAGACTAAAATTACACTGCAACTAGCCTGAAAGGAAAATTGTCATCCATATTTTAAAATCGATGCCACTTTATCCAATGCACGGTACCTCTGACTGCTTAGTGTGAAATACAAACTAACCAGTGCAACAACAATGCACATGCTTGCTCATTCCTCCTATTAGCAGATGTCCATTTTCTACTCATATAAAAATATATACAGATACAAATATTGTTCAGGCATCAAAAGCTGTTTTCCTTTATCTTGTGAGTGTCATGTGAAGTTTTTTATTTCATGTGTTGATCATGTTGAGATCAGTTGACTTTGAATAATAATATTATGAATAATATCTGCAAATAATATTCAAAAGTTTCCTTGTTGTATGAATACATTATACCAAGCTCCCACTGACAATATCTATATATATATATATAATAAAAAAAATACTGATGCTTATGAAAAATAAAAGTGCTTAGTAGCTTACAAATTAGTCACCCCCCCAAAAATACAAAGAGCCATCTATTATTGCTATTATTACAGATGTGAAGCGGTGGATGCTGTATCCACATGCAGATAACACATGTACTCCGCGATACACAACGCAGACTGCCTGCCAGCACCTATCACATCACCTATCAATAACGGCGAACGAATCCCTCCACCAGCTGCGGATTACTTTACACTCCGCAAGTTCAACGCGAAGCGGCACGTCAAGGCACGCACATTACTTCCGGGTGACGTCATTTTGGAAGTAACGCCGTCTCCCTCCAACTCTCGCGCGATCAGAATGTGGTAGCGTTTTCTGTTTGTGTTTGTTGAGTGCGGTCTGGGTTGATGACAGCGCGAGCTGGTTATCCTCATTCAAGAGATTCTATCTGGATATCAATGTACTGTGTAAAGTTTGATAGAACACCGTCTGTAGAATAGAACTTAGATAATATACTATTAATGGAGGCATCTGGAAGCATTAGTGGTCATATTTTTATAAAGTAGTATCTACAATCCTTTCCGTTCTAAGTTCAGTTTTGATAATAAAGTTGAAAACGTTAACCATAAAGTGGTGCTGTCACAGTTTTAGGTTGCGTAATTTGCCAAGTCCACTGTTGGTGACATCGCCCTCATGGGTCCTGCCATCCTCATTCTGCTTTTTTTATATATATATAAAAAAATCGTCAGCGCCAAAGTAGCTGTTTAGATAAGGGAGTACCCTGGATTTTCATTTTTGCTGATCCTCTTATGGCAGGACCTGCCTCAGCTCCCAGGAGCCAAGTACAGCAGAGAGGGATATGGTGAAACTAGCAGAGCTAATTTCACTGCAGCCAACCTGGGATATTGCATTTCTTAACTGCAGTAGCTCTGACAAGTGGGAAGAAGTGTTAGGTGGAGTAAGAATACAGGCACAGAGTAGTCCCTTCTCTGTCTTAGTATATCTCTACACTAGGTAGAAATGTCAGTAAAATTCCAACACTGTCAGTATGAGTATTTCCTAAAGATTATATATTTATGCAATACTCATTTTGCTGGGGGAGGGGGGAGGTGTGAGCACTAATTTAATGTGAACGTGTTGTAATTTAAACTTGTTTCTGTTGACTAATTTCCTAAAATTGTGTTTTTTCACTTACCTTCAATGGAGCATCAGCGAGGGTTCAAGCATCCTCACCTCCTCTTAACAGATAGAAACAAAGCCATTAGCCCTCCTTCATGGGCGTGATTCTTCTTCTCCTTCTTTCCTCTATTTGGAAAGCCTGATGCCTTCTAAACTTCTGGAACCCAATAATGGTGCTGATTTGCTGGCTTAATTGCCATCATATCAGTCAATTGAACTGTGTGACATCAGTTGTCACTTCCTTATTCGTTATTAGTATTGCTTTGGGGCAACGCTGAGATCCATGATGCTTCTGGATTACGTCCACCTAAAAGCAACATGAAGCGCCCTGTAAGAACACTCTATGTACAGCCTATAGGAATTATGTCAGGCAGTCAGACTCCCTACGACGGTCTGCCATGAGGGAGCTGTGTGTGCTACAGCAAATATTTTAGTGAAAGACAGACGTGACTGTACAGCATCCATGTCAAACTCGCGGCCTAATATTTATGCGAGCCATGGCGAGGGAGCGCTAAGTGTAAGCTCTCCCTGCTCAGCTCCCCCCGCAGTGATGCCTGAAGCCGGAATATGATGTCACTCTGGCTCCCAGCATCACTGCGGCGAGCAAGGGAGCTGAGCAGGGGGAGCTTACACTCAGCACTCCCTTACTGCCTGCCTGCCCAGCAGCCCCACTAGACCCGAGGTAAGAAACCCAGTCTGGGTGAATGGCTGTCTGTGTGTATAGGTGTCTGGCTGTCTGCGTGTGTGTGTCTGTCTGTGAGGGAGCCTGTGTGTCTGTCAGTAATTATGTGTTGGGAGTGATTCTGTGTGTCTGTCAGTGTGTGTGTCTTAGTGAGTGTGTGTGAGGGTTTCAAGGACTAACAGGATCCGCTTTTTAAGGTGCAGATGGGGCCATTGGGGGTATGCCAGAGGCCGGACTCTGGACTCTGCTTGTTGGCTGTTTTTTTTTTTTTTTTATTTATTTTTGTTTTAAGCAGGGGTTTATTCGATGGGGGCGACTGGGATATAGTAGACAAGGGGGGGCTAGGATTTAGTAGACGTGGGGGGGACTGGAATTTAGTAGATGAGGGGGGCTGGGGTTTAGTAGAGGGGGTTAACATTTCCTTTTTTGTTTTTTTGCGGCCCATATAAACTTAAGCCTTGCTGTAAAATGAGTAAAACTGCAATAATTTGCTTTGCACGGTTAAGGTACCTGGGACAGTGCACCCGAACCACTATAATGAGCTAAAGTTGTCTGGGTGCCTATATGGTCCCTTTAAATAGACACTGTAGGCATCCAGACCACATCAGCTAATGGAAGTGGCCTGGGTGCTGTGTCCCTGTTGCATTTAGAGAAACTGTGATGTCTTCATTGCAGTACTAAGTCAGCCTCTAGTGGCTGTCTACCAGACAGCCACTGGGGGGCACTGGATTCAGGTAAGTGGCCGAAGGGGTTTTAATGCCTTCAGCCCCGAGTGATTGGTGGGACCTTTTACACCTATAGTGCCAGAAAAACGGCTTTGTTTTCCTGGCACTATAGGATCCCATTAATGAACCTGCCTGTTGACTTGTGAGGCGCCTGTTAGACACGCTAATTCATTTTTCTATTCTGGTTAGAGATAGTTTGTGATGTTCTGTGAAGAGAGTAGTAAACCGCTTTGTATGAGATCTTAAATTTTTCGCATGAAATAAACTTAATTTCTCGGAAGATGAGTAGACTGACAAGTTTCAGCAGAAGGTGTGAAAGGGTATTTGAGAACAAGTCAAATACTTAAGGTACTGTGTTTCTTGCTGGCTGTAGAGGAGTTGATTCTCCTTCACAGCATTTCTAGTTGACACATTGAATAATAAACATGGTTATCAGTTGCAGTGGTGTCAGGTGAACACCCTACATACACCCTATAGGAAGGACCTCAGTGGTGTTAGGTGAAGCATTCTTCTCAAACAAGCTTTTTTTTTTTTTTTTATCCCAACTATTTAATTTATTTGGGGGGTCAACAAGGTAAAATCAACCTTGTTGACATTAATGTGACACCCTTCTCTTAATTGTGCTTGACGTGTCACAGCTAGACAGATAGGAGAATAGGAACAAAGATGTTAGGTAATGTGTTCTGGGTAGGCTGCTCATCTTTCAAAACATTGGAGTTACACTTGATTTTGTATTTTGATATGTTGTGTTTTTTTGGTTTTTTTTATATTCTTTATTTTTTGTTGTGCATACAATAACAAGATAGCTTGCAGTGCCACAGTGGCAAAGGCAGGCACAATATCATCAGCATAATATAACATAGGTATGGCATTGAGATTACAGCACAATGTTTATATATTGTAAGAATTACTTAAATGCTTAGACAGAAGAAAACTTGGCATAGGATATGCATTAAAATGTATGTGTCGGGAAAGGTGGATGAAAGTTAGAAAAGCAAGCAGTGTCTAAACCTGACTCATACTGCTAGGCAATGCCCTACTTTCTTTTGAGAGGTATTATAAGAAAGTAAGTTGGGGCGCAGAGCTAACCTCGGAGATTAATGGCCGTACTCAGAATGAGCTCCGTTAGTCACCATAGAATTTCAGCTGACATCGGGCTTAAATCCAAACATGGGATACCCCAAACGATCCCTCACAGCACAGCAGCCTTCAGGTAAACACCCGACTGGGAAGTCCAGGGCTCTGACGAAATTGTTCTGCGATAATGCGTATCATCACTCATGTACGGTAGGCCCCAGTATGGCACAGGAGTCATCCAACAATGGATCCGCTCTCTTGAGCTTGGAGGGCTCTCTCTCCACACCAGACGCAGACCTGAAAGAAATAGTGAGGAACTTACCTTCCAAGGGAGATATAGCTGCTATGCTACACAATCTGAAAACGAAACGAAAGATGGCAAAACTCGACGAAACGAAAATGGAGGCCAATGGCATGGACATCCGCCATATTGGCGACAGAGTAAGCACCCTAGAAGACGACAGAGAACTCCTTCACTCACAGGTACAGCACTGTTTTGGGAACCTCTGATCTAGATAATAGAGGGAGGCGTAACATTAAAGGCCTGCCGGAACAAGATCAAGACCTCCAATCCACACTACAGGAGTTGTTCAATTTAATATTAGAGAGGCCTGCCTACACTCCGATGCTATTTGACAGAGTTCACAGGGCTCTACGCCCACGAGGCGCTCCAACGGATCAACCACACAACATAATATGCAGAGTGCACTACTTCAATTTAAAGGAAGACCTGTTGAGATGGGTCCAGCCAGCCACTATCATACCATAATAATCCACTGCAGGTTTTTCCTAACCTTTCCTGGACCACACTGCAAGCTAGACGCACGTTACGCCCGCTCACAGATCTCCGAACCGGAATATCCGCTACAGAGGCCACCCACAGAGCAAAACTCACTCTCTGGCAACAGTAAAGGACATAGCTACTTTCACCCAAGTGCTAGAACTGCCTGACATCCACATTCCAGACTAGTATGGCCCAACGCAGCTTCTGCCACCAACACAGCTACCACAACGCCAAAGATGGCAAAACTCGACCGGGGTAAGAACTGAGACGGGAGAAACACCATCAGGATCCATATCTCCCAAAACTACTCCTAAACACCACTGATCTTCCCAAGTTCGTGAATACCCATTGACCTACATATGTCATTGATGCACAAGCAGAGACTCGGACGACACTCCAGTACCTATAGAGGTGACAAGACTTCCCTGTTTTACAACATTTTATGGTTTCCTTATTTTTCCTTGTTTCCCTTTGCTGGTTTGAACAATATGCCACTAAAACTGTTACTCATGGCAATGCACCATTACCACAACACACAAGGACTACAGGATCTGGGAAGGACAAGCCAAGACCCAGCCACTCTGGCACCAAGCCGTGCTCAGATCATATTTTGATTACAATCAAGAGACTCTGAAGCACATAACGTTTACAGCCTCTCTGATATTAGGGAATTCTCATATCCTACTCCCAACCTCGAGACAGTCGGCACCGGTTGGTGAGAAGTAATCATTTTCACCGTTATGCTCTGACTTGTACACTTCTCTAATATAAGCTCCTTAACACCTCTTTTTTTGGTGCAAAGAAATTTATAATAAAAATAAAAAAAATCAATATTAATAACAAGGAACAAAAAGCGGATTTTCTAGAAAGAGCAGACACAGAATCCAGCAATAATAAGGCACATGACATATATAGAGACTCATGGCAAACTATGAGATACACCAGCAATATTCTGAAATTCCACAAAATTACTCCAATTTATATAAAAAACTAATTCAGAAAGCAAAATAAAACCTTGAACCCTAACAGAAAAAAAAGGGAGGGGAAATATTTACCATTATTAAAATGAATATTATATGTATACTTATCTGCAATTTTATTACATGACAGGAGGCATATTTCATATTTAGCTTTTAACGCTAAGGCGAAAGAGAAATAGAAGCATGGGGAAACGGATGAAAAACAAACAAAAAACTAAAGGTAAAGGACTCAAGTCCAATTAGCTGAAAGCAGAATGTCTGACAGTGACATGCCACAGATAAAGCCCAAGACACTGCTACACCCATACCTTGTGAGCCCCAAAAAGGGGTTATTCTCACAAGAGAAAGAAGCCATCTGACCCATCTAGTCAATGTAGTAGAGGATACAGGTTTGTGAAGTCTAACGAAAGGGATGAGAAGTTGATTTGACTGAGATGACCGTAAAGGTTCTGTCACCTCCCCATATTAACAAAGGGTGTTTGCTAAACTGATAATCCTGAAAAAAGAGATATAAAACAACTGTAGGGTCCGCTTTAGTACGACACAAGATAGAGAATAAAAGCCCTTCTGGCGAAAAGGAAAACCCGTCGACATTGAATGCCCATACGTCATTGACCTGACTATAGGAAACCAGACATAACAAAATTAGGCCGACAGTTCACAAAGAGATAAGGCCTCATTGTCTGGCCATTCACTCAATGAAGGAACAAGTCTATGTCCCAGAGGTGGTGATATTTCGGGGCAGGAGACTACAAATGAATGGAGTTAGCTGATTTCAGCACATTGATAGAGTGGTAAGAACGTCCCATCGAGCACAAATGAGAAATACATTTCAGAATTAATAGAATAGGTAAAATAACGTGATCAGGATGACCTAAATAAAAAAAAGACCTAATTATGTAAAATTATTACATAAATAAATACGTAGAATTATTTTTTATATATATATATATATATATATATATATATATATATATATATATGTGTGTGTATATAATCTTTTTAATTATTTTTATTTATATAAAGGGTGTGTATGTATAATATATATATTTGTGCTCGGAATTTAATACGTAATGGATAGTATCTTTAAGGGCAAAGTTGGTTGTGGTGTGCCGAAACCAACGTACGAGTGGGCCTGTAAATAAAAGAGGGCAAAAGAGAAGTTCGAGAAAATACACACTTTATTGCCTTTTACATAACCAAGTTCCTGAAAGCTCGACGAAGCTCTTTTTCCGGTCGTGGTATATATGTATGGTATATGGAGGATTTCCAACGACCCAGTCTCTTGATGATGTGGACCGGTGTGTTTGTGCTAGAGGCTGATGAGGCGGCTCCTATGCAGAAGGAGTGGCTGTCTTTGAGAGGTAGTGCTTGGCCTAGGCTCAGGGGCTTGGTAGGTGAGCAGTCTGTAAAGTTCTGCCTTTCTAGCCGTAGCTGGAAAGGGGATTCCCCTGAGCCTAAGCTCGGCCGTAATTTTAGGAATAGTCCATGCTCTCAAGGACGTGGGAGTTGAGGGGGTGAGAGATTCGCTTGGAGACTCCGGTCTGGTGGGCGTAAACGGGATGTCTTCTGGCAACTCTTCGATGGGGATTGGTTCTTGGGACATTCTAAAAATGATTTAGTGAATGAGATAGTAGAAGGGGAGTAAGGGCCGCGGGAGGGATATGCAGGGGGGGATTTTTTAGAAGAACTGGACTGTAATGCTAGTGCCGAAGCGAAAAACTTGGAAGCTGTGGAATTTGTGATAGGTGAGGCCCTGCTAATGCCAAGTGGCGGTGAGAGGCTCTACCTATGATTTGGCTTAGGAAATTGTGGCCACAGACGTGGTGGCAGGGTGTTGGCCTCTCGGTGACTGTAAAGAGAATTCAAAACGTGTGGCCGTGACAGGTGAGGCCCTGACTATAGCCCTGTAGTAGGGCGGGCGAGGTGTATAACCATGATTTGGGCGTGGGGCCGAACCTCCGTGTTGAGATGGGAGATGGCCTCGCGGGACCGGATTTCATAATAGGGTGAGCTAAGGCGGTAGCCTAGACCCTGTAGCCAGTTCACTTGTATACTTAAGGTTGACTGGGAAATCTGGTGTAATGTGTGGATACTAACCTTGAAAGGGTTGTAAACGATAACTGGAACCTTCTAGTATTTTAATGTAGCGAGTCTTGTCTGCTGCTGTCCTCGTAGAAGAAGCCTAAGGATTAAGACTGATGTTGATGTATTTATGCATAGCGTGGTGGCGTATGATTTGTAGTGAGGGTTGGCTGTTAGGAGCGCAACATGAGATCCTGAATTGAGGGATCTGAATGGTTAGTATAAGACTGGGACGAGTTTACGTTATGGAGAGAGGCTGATTGGGGCCTTGGGGTAGTGATTGCCGTACATGAGTAAGGACGTAAGTACCTGGTGGTATAGCTGAGTACCGGGTTGGGTTTTTTTTCTTGCCTGATGGCAGTATGACCGTAGGCCTGGGTAGAAAAATTGTAAAGAATTAACACACCAAGGGCGTAGGACCGTGAGTCAGTCGTAATGAATTGAGACCGCGTTAGGTCTTGTATGAAATGGTTCTGTAAAGAGTAGAGAACTATACCTTGATTTGTAGTACAGTAACTATGATGAGCGTAACTGGTTTAATGTGTAGAAACCGGTGGAGGCCTAGAATAATACTGGAGCTATGGATTAACCCATGAATATTTAATAATTAGCAAAAGCTGTGACAGTATGTAATAAATAACATGTCTTACTGTGACAAGTCTAGATTGCGTATTGTATTTAAAGCATGGACATGGATGAAACCAAAGTGAGTACCGTATATACTCGTGTATAAGTCGATCTCATGTATAAGTCGAGTGCAGTTTTGTGACCAACAATTGTGAAATATGCTATGCCTCGTGGATAAGTCGAGGGTAAAACTTGGGGCTATGAAATTCTGTGATTTTTATAATTATATACATACACACTCATACAAACACACACTCTGCATTATATACACACACACTCATACAAACACACACACACTCTGCATTATATATACACACACTCATACAAACACACACTCTGCATTATATAAGCACACTCTGTGTGTTTGTGTGAATGCAGAGTGTGTGTTTGTATGAGTGTGTGTGTATATAATGCAGAGTGTGTGTGTGTGTGTAGTGTGTGGGGGGGGGCATTTTTATTATTTTATTTTTTTTAATTTAAATATTCTAATTTTTTATTTTAATATTATAATTATTTTTTATTTTAATATTTTTTTATTACATTTTTCCATTTTCTTTTATTATTATTTTTTTATTATTTTTTTTTTTTTTTGTCCCTGGTGGTCCAGTGGTGTGTACTGTGCAGGAGGGGGGCTGGCAGGAAGCGTTTACTTATCTTTCCTGCAGCTCCTGTCAGCTCCCTTCTCCTGCGTTCCGGTCAGCTCCCCTGTAAGTCTCGCGGTCTGCGTGCCGCGCGGAGCGTTGCCACGGTAACCTGTGGGAACGCTCTGACTCCGCGGCTCTTGCGAGATTTACAGGGGAGCTGACCAGAATGCAGGAGAATGGAGCTGCAGGAAAGGTTGTAAATGCTTCCTGCCAGCCCCCAACAGGACCGCCGGGCTTGTAATGAGCCCGGCGGTCCTAGTCTGTATTATGGCAATGTAAGTTGCCATAATACAGACATTGACTCAAGTATAAGTCGAGTGGGGTTTTTTCAGCACAAAAAATGTGCGGAAAAACTAGACTTATACTCGAGTATATATGGTAAATACTATACCTGGTTTTGTAAGTAAAAGAACTTGAATTATTTAACTTTGAGCAGAAATGCAAGAAACCGAGGCAATCTGTGAAGCCAAAGAAATGTGACAGAGGCAAGATTAAATGACTGCGTAACTTTAAGGAGAAGATGTAGTAAAAATGTGGATTTACCAGAATTGCCGTAGAAGATCGTGTTAGTAATTAATATCTGTATGTAGTGTTTGTACAGGGTTGGTGTGGAATTAAAGAATTCTGCCCTTTTTAGTTTGGTGTCATGAGAAATCTATTTTAATTGATAAATGACTATTTAAACGTAGTTAACTAACTACTAAGGTGTAGGGAAAAGAACCAATTACTAGTATAAAAATGGCTGAGGTTTTTTTAATGTTTTAAACCTAATTAAACCGGCAAACACAGTTTAGTAAAAGATGGTAGTTTAAACGGATTATAACTTTATACTGACAGGTAGGTATAAACAGTTAAATGACCGAACAGAAAGTATGAGCTTAAAATGAATTTCATGTGAATGAAATGCGTGAATTATTAGAATGGGATCGGTAGATTTAGCCGTACTAGGGACCTGTTTAGGTAAGTATAACGTGCGTTCGTTTAAATCCGCACGAATCGAAAAATAATGAATTAGATAAGTATGCGAGGGGTGAATAGGATTTACATCAATCGTTTAAGATGCACGAACGGGTAAGTAAATAGGTACGTGGTTCATGCGTATGACCGAAAGGTAACACAGAAATATAACGATTAACACCAGCGTTATGCCTATACATGGTGCGGCAGTTTTGGCCGTACGAATGCGCCAATGATGCGTAAGTATAGCGGGCGTTCGTCTTTTTTTGGGCGCGAACGCTGAATACATGAACGAGTACGGATACGTGTAACGGAAAAAAGGGAGCCTACCCCTACGTTTTTAGGCCCGAATGGAGGGAAATAGCCGAACGCTATTTCCCTCACTAGCTTACATGAGCGTGCCCATCTCGGGTGGCAGGGCTGCAGAACGGACAGAGGATTTCGCTGGACACCTCTTGCTGCAGGAGACTGAAGCTGTTTGGCGGGAAGCTCGGACCGGAAGTGCTGGTTGCTATGGGGATAGACAATCAACTGAACGGCAGAGGTGAGTAGAGGCTGGGAGTTTAAGTAGGGGACTTACTCCTCCCACAGATTCAGGCCTAATGGCCTTTCTACATATAGTGATATATGTATATACTTATGTGTATATATATATTATTTCGTTCTACATGTATTTTGATATAAATATTATATAAATATATATTAATTTTAAAATACAGTTAGAACGAATTTACATATATTTTTATTTTAACATATTTTATATATATATATATATATATAATGATTATATATATTTAATCAATATCATTCTACGTGTATTTTGATATTAATATATATAATCATATATATATATATATATATTAAAATACACTTAGTGTATGTATATTTGTGTGTGTGTATATATACTTAGATCATATATATTTATTATATATATGATCTAAGTATATATTTTAAATTGTTTTTAATTATTTTACTTTACTTTTTACAGGCCTGCTGCCTCCCCCTGCTGGCACTGACATGGACGACTATGCCGTCGATGTGATCGTGAGGTCCTCGCAAGGACCTAGCGATCACATGGCCCAGAGGGGCCGGAATGGACGGAGGGGGACTCCCTGGGCTGCTAGGTGATTCCGGCAACCGGGTAAGTAGGAAGGACGGCGGGACATGCTATGCCGCCCCCTGGCGTTTAGAGCCGGGTCCCCAAGGAGGCCGTAGCATGCCCGCCGTCCTTAAGGGGTTAAACTGTACATATATTACCAATTCTCCAAAGTTATGCAAACTATTGCGCACAACTGTAGCAGACAGCCACTAGAGGCACTTTCTGGAGTTTAACGAAGTTTTAACTAAGTAACGCTCTGCGTGAGGATGTCCAGTGTCAGAAAGAACCTCCTTGAGACAATGCTTTCCTATGAGAAAAGCCTAATGCACACATGTGTATTGGGTCCCTCCATCACATGACATTGGAGGAAGTGGACCGCGACCCATTGCTGAGGGACCTCGGTGCTGGAATCAGGTAAGTGAATACAGGATTATTTAACCCTTTATATCACTGAGGAGGGGGGGAGAGTGCGGAGGCAGAGGAACACGTTAGTTACATCTTTGTATTCCTCACACTAAATTCCAGTTCACACCCAGTGCACTGGAGCAGGACCAGCAAATCCCACAACAGCAAGGCAATCAAAAAGGAGTCTCAAGGCACTCAGGGTGTTCAAACCATAGGCAGGTTTAATAGATCAAGAAAGTGTCAGAACCGACCTGCTATGAGGTCTTTGTCAAGCTAACATCACATGTCCACATTGTATATATTCCTTAAGTGCAAATTAATGATAATTAATAAATAACACATGTAAACTATATCAATCATCTATAGCATGGGTCCTCAAACTCTGGCCCCCAGATGTTGCTGAACTACAACTCCCATGATTCTTTAAATGACAGCCAGAGAATCACGGGATTTGTAGTTCAGCAACATCTGGGGGGCCGGAGTTTGAGGACCCATGATCTTTAGTGTATATACAACAGGCATGAACAGACCTTGGTCACTGAAAGATTCGCCATGATGGGTCAAAATGCAGACTGCTGACTGATTTGCAGACTGTTATATACCAGTTTTTATATTTAATGAATTTTCATCTTGATACTTTACTTGAGAACTTTTAATTTAAGACTTTTTTTGGTAGGAGTGTATGATCAAACATACCATGAGATATTGTGTTTACACTGATACCATTTTAGTATATCAAAGACTTTCTGTATACTTGACAGGAGAAAGGAAAAGGCTCAACACTTAGTGGGGGATCCCCTTAATTCACCACCACAAAATAGAAATCTATAGAAACACAAAATAAGTGGAGCTAGTATACCTTGACAATGATAGTCAAATAGTAGGTAGAGATCTTAATGGTGATGAAGATATGAGGATCTATATCATAATCAGATATACAGTAATAGTACACTTAGTTTCTAACATTTGATATTAAAATGCCCAGATAAGAAGTAAACACTCACAAGGATAGAGCCAAAAAGGTCACCTGGCTCTAGTGTATAACACCTTTGGATACTTCAGGGAGATCCACAGCCCTCTTATTTTGGAGTTGAAGTTCAGAGAGTTTTCATTAATTTTTATATTACGCCAGGAAATTCCATTGCTCTGTACAATTGGTGGAGTAACAGACACGTAATTGTAACCAGACAAATGGATGCACAAGAACAGAGGGGTTGAGGGCCCTGCTCAATGAGCTTAAATGCTAGAGGGAGTGGGGTATAGTGACACAAACGGTATAAGTAGGGGTAAAGAAATAGGTTGCTAGAAAAATATTCACTGAGAACTTTACTGAGAAGGTTATTTTTTACATTTGCAGGGGAGAAGTTATGGGGGGATGAAAACCTGCTAACAGTTTAAATGATATACTTTCCTGAAGAAGTGTTTCAAAGATTTTTTTGAAGGAGTGGAGACTGGGTGAAAGTCTAATGGAGAAGGGAAGGGAGTTCCACAGAAATGGTGCTACCCTGGAGAAGTCTTGGAAGCTAGCATCAGATGTGGGAGTATGGACAGAGGATAGACGTAGGTCTTCGGCAGAGCGCAGGGGCCTCAACAGGACATACTTGTGTATTAGGGAGGATAGGTAGGTTGGAGCAGCATTATGTAGGGACGTGTAAGCAAGCACCAGAATCTTAAATTGTGTTTGTATGAATAGTGTTAAATAGGGTCGAATGCGAGCTATGTTTTTGAGATGGAAGAAGCATGATTTGGTGATCGACTGGACGTGAGGAGTGAAGGAGAGGTCGGAGTCAAAGAGAACACCTAGGCCGTGAGCCTGTGAGGTAGAGGTGATGGTGGCACCGTTGACTTGGAGGGAGACAGACACAGGAGTAGCAACACTTGATGGAGGAGAGACCAGAAGTCATGTTTTCGACAGGTTGAGTTTAAGGAAGTGAGCAGCCATCCAGTTGGAAATCGTGGAGAGGCAGTCAGAGATACGAGTCAAGATGGGCTGAGAGAGATCAGGTAGATTTGTGTGTCATCTGCATACAAATGATAATGGAAGCCAAAGGAGCTGATGAGTTTACCAAGGGAGGCAGTATTTATGGAAAACCGTAGGGAACCGAAGACAGAACCTTGGGGAACGCCAACAGAGAGGGGTTGGGGAGAAGAGGCATAGCCAGAGAAAGAAACACTGAAAAAGTGCTGGGAGAGGTAGGAGGAGCACCAGGAGAGAGCAGTATCTCGTAGACCGAGATTACGGAGAATGAGAAGTAGCTGTTGATGATCAGCAGTGTCAAAGGCGGCAGAAAGATCAAGGAGAATTAGGATAGAGTAATGGCTGCAAGATTTAGCAGCGATTAAATTGTTGGATATTTTGGTCACAACGGTTTCAACAAAGTGACGAGCACTGAATCCAGACTGAAGCGGGTCAAGCACAAAGTTGGATTTGAGGAAGTCTGTCAATCTTGCATAGATGAAGCAGAGTCCCATAGAATATTTAGGTATTCCATATTTATTAGTGTAAACCAACAAATAGAGTAAAAGTTAAAAACAAATTTAAGTGAATAAAATCCAATATAAATAAAATACTTTCAGAAGTTCTATTGATCCAAAACGCGTTTCACCATACACTGGCTTCTTCAGTTGGAGAATATTCAGTCTCTGATCATCTAGGCTTCTCTACCTAGAATAAATTTTAAAATTGATGGCATCTGGGCGTTCTCGAAACGTCCTTTTGTTTTCTTTGAAACGTACGTCCCATCTCCTGGAACGCACGCTACGTTATGCGTCCTTTCATGTCCTATAAGGCGCACGTTCTGTCTCCTGGAATGCATGCTGAACCTTGTGCATCCTCTTTTCCTTGTGGAATGCAATATGCGTTCCACCGCTTGCCGTGCTTCCTTCTTCTGTGGAACGCACCCTGCTTTCCACTGGGGGTTTGCATGGCGTCTCGCCTGCCAGTTTCTTTTGAGCAAATAGGTGCTGTGTGTGGACGCATATGTGTTTATCTGTTCTTATGTGGTTAATAGTGGTTAATAGAATAATTAAGGTAAAAAATATTTTAAGTAAAACAATGACACAATTCGAAATCTAAGTTAAGACCATGAGGAATTAGGGTAGGGTGTTAAAATTAAAAATACATTTAATTTCTTCAATACCGATTTCTTATTAAAATCTCCTCCCCTCCAATCATTTCTTACCACCTTAAGTGTGCAAAAGAAAAAGCCCTGGGGGTTTTGATTATAATGTATTTTAAAATGCTGGGAGACACTATGTGTCTCCACACCTTTTTTTTATATTCCTAATGTGTTCTGAAATTCTGGTGTGGAGGCACTTAATGGTTCTCCCCAAATACAATAAATTACAGAGACACTTTAAAATATAAATACATTTTTTTGAAACGCATGTGAGTTGGTCTTTAATATTAAAATCTTGTTGTGCATACTCTTTAATATTTGTTGCATGTCTTTTTTTACTTTTAGTTTCTCTACATGCTAAATATCCCCCACATCCAAAAAAAGCCTTTACTATTGTTTAAAAAGTTGTCTTTTTATTTTTTTGAACCAACAGCTAGAACAGTTGGTCTAAATATAGTATCTAATTGGTTTAATCTATGTAATGGCACGCAACAGGGCTGCCCTTTATCCCCCTTCTTTATGTTTTGTCGTTAGAACCGTTAGCAATCAATATTAGAGCAAATCATAAAATTAAGGGCTTCCCAACTAATAACTTGAAAGCTAAACTATCGTTATATGCCAACGATATTTTATTACCTCTTACATCCCCAGAAACATCTTTACCACAAGTATTACATAAAATAAATAAATACAGTGAAGTATCAAATTACAAATTAAATGTATCTAAATCAATTGCCTAAACTAATAAAGTTGAAAATCATTATTTAAATGATTTTAAAGAAAAATATAACTTCACATGCTCTAAGGATGATTTTAATTATTTAGAGGTGATAATTCCAATACAGATTTCTGATACTATGGAAATAAATGTCCTAAATCTTTTAAAATATACTAATATAAAAATAAAGGAGTGGCATACTTTGGAATCCTCTTGGTCTGGTAGGATCAATATTATAAATGCATATATCATTCCAAAATGGTCTTATTTGTTCAGAATGCTTCCCCTCCAGATGCCAGATAGTTGGCTAACCATGATCCAATCCAGTTTCCAGACATTTATATGGAAAAATAAAGAACCCAGGATAAGCTCTAAGATACTAGAAAATATCATCAAGGGGGTTTGAACTATCCTGATATAAAAAACTGTTATTTCTCTAATATTATCGGACACATATATAAGCTACAAGTAGAATCTTTTAAAAAAGATATATGGTATAGTATAGAGTCTGAGGCAGTATGAAAAGATAGATTAGAAGTATATTTATGGTTAAATAGTAATAAAAAAGTTGCTGATCAACTAAAAAGTAAATCTTTAATATTATCACAGACCATTCGGGCTTGGGACATACTGAAATTTTTTTTAAAAAAATCTCTCATAAAATAATTAATACATGCCACTTGGCTGTTTTGGAAGATAACATGCAAGATATCTCTCTAAATAATTGGCCTAAACATCAATGGAGTATTAAAGATGTTTGGCAAAAAGATCAATTGATACCCTTTGTTGACATTAAACTTACATTACATTTACCTAATAACGTACTTTTCTCTTATGAGAATCAAGAACTTCTTAAACAAAGCTCTATTAAGAAATACATCTAAATTTGATTCTTTAATTCTATCATTTTTTTATTACACCAGAGTAAAAAAAATAATTATTTCTGACCAAAAACCGTCACATATTGTTGAGAAATGGAAAAAAGATTTAGAAATAGACATAACTGAAAAAGAATGGTGCTACACTCTCAAGAACATACGAAAACACATCCACTAATAGAATGCAAATATAAGATAATGTAGAAATGGTATTTGACTACATATAGGCTTTCTAAAATGTATCCAGATCAAAATCCACATTGTTGGCGATGTGGAGGTTTGGACGGTTCTTTTTTACATATATGGTGTTATTGTAAACTGGTAAATCCCTTATGGTCGTGGGTTTATTATTTACTTAGATCCCAATTTAAAATAAACTTAAAAACAGAACCTGCGGTTGCTCTATTGCATCTAAACTGGAATATAACCTCCATTTTGCAAAAATGCCTTGTCATACACTATTTTTTAGCACCAAAATCATAATAGCTAGACAATGAAAATCAAGTCTTCTATTAGAAGCATTTAATAGACCAACTATCATACCAATTGCTCATGGAAAAAGATTTGCATTGATCTTTATATTCGTTAATTAAACAAGAATATTACAATGAATGGTTGGACATTTTAAAATTAACTAACTAAAGAAAATAACAATTTGACTGGAAACCTTTGAACTGACCAACAATTTAGATAAACGATTTAGACCTATATGTTTGTACTGTCAAGTCCACTTAATGTTAGTCTTTTTGGTAATTACTGTAAAAAATGTAACAAATATAATTTTGCTGGACAATTTTTCCCCTACTGTGTGGGGCTATGTCGTTCATGTAAATTTATTTATTTACTGTTTTATTATTTTATTATTTACTGTTGTATGATGTATATGTTGTTTATATTAACAACAAAAAACTTTTTCAATAAATAATATTTATTTTAAAAAAAAAGAAAGTTGTCTTTCATGTTACTACTTACTGAGAATTGTTTCACGTTTTTGTTTCCCTTATGAACAATTCTGAATTGTGTTGGTAAAATGTTTTTCTGAATCGTATGGTCTTGTAGAACATGCCAATATTTTTTTAATACCTGTATGTACGTTTTTGTTTTTGGCAGTATAATTACAAATAATAGAAACATATGATTCATTTAAATCATTCTGTTTTCTTCTTTTGCCACCTTTATAAATGAGTCATTAATTCCTTTCAATCTCTTTAATTTCTTCCATGCTTATTTGCAAATTTTCCTCTTCATATCCTTTTTCCAAAACGTATTTTATTCTACTGGTTTGCAATACATAATAGTTTTGTGCAGTTCCTTCTAATTCTAAGGAACTGACTTTTTGGTGCATTGGTTAGCCATGAAGTATGATGACAGAAGTATCCTACGATTGAATCACTGCTAAATCAGCTAAGGTGCTGATCCATGCCGTTGTTCTTTCTCGCCTTGACTACTGCAATCCCCTTCTCAGTGGTCTTAAGTGTTCCCAGATTGCATCACTGCAATCTATAATGAAAGTGGTGGCAAGGCTAATTTTCCTGTCAGCCCGCACCTCCCATGCCTCCCCCTCTGTCAGTCCCTACATTGGCTTCCAGTTAGATATAGGGCTCAATGTAAAATTCTGGTGCTTGCTTACAAGTCGCTACATAATAATGCTCCAACCTACCTACCTATCCTCCCTAATATTTTTTTATTATTGCCATTTATATAGTGCCAACATATTCCATAGCGTTTTACAATATTATGAGAGGGGGGATTTAACTATATATAGGACAATTACAAGAAAACTTGAAACAGGAACAATAGGTTGAAGAGGACCCTGCTCAAACGAGCTTACAGTCTATAGAAGGTAAAACACATTAGGACAGTATGTCCCTTCAAGGCCCCTGCGCTCTGCTGAAGACCTACGTCTATCCTCTGTCCGTACGCCCACATCTGATGCTCACCTCCAAGACTTCTCCAGGGCTGCAAATTTTCTGTGGAACTCCCTACCCTTCTCCGTTAGACTTTCACCCAGTCTCCACTTCTTCAAAAAAACTTTGAAAATACACTTCTTCAGGAAAAGCATATTAGTTAAACTGTTAGCGAGTTTTCATCCCCTTCCCCCGCATGACTCCTCTCCTGCAACTGTCATAATAATAAGTTCTCAGTGAATACTTTTCTAGCAACCCATTTCATTACCCCTACTTATATCTTTTGTGTTACTATACCCCACTCCCTCTAGCATGTAAGTTAATTGAGCAGGGCCCTCAACCCCTCTGTTCCTGTGCGTCCATTTGTCTGGTTTCAATTACGTGTCTGTTGGTCCACCCGTTGTACAGCGCTACGGAATTTGCTGGCGCTATATAAATAATAATAATAATAATAATGACAGCTTTTTAAATCTATATAGCTGTTAGCATCAACTTCCTTAAAACCTTAGTGACCGCAGACGTACAGGGTATGTCAGCAAAAAAACGGTTGTGAACGATCGCTGACGTACCCTGTACATCCGTGGCCAAAATGAGCGCAGGAAGTGATCGATCCTCTTCTGAGAGGGACCCAGACAGTCTCCCCTCTGCTCTGTAGGACCCCCAGGGGCCATGTGACCGCTCTAGAAGAGCGGTCACATGGCTGCAAAAGGTGTCCACAGTGCTGCTGATATAGATTGTTTTAAGCAAACAAATATGTTTGAATGTCTATCTGTTCCTGTCCAAATCTGAGATGATTAAATTGCGTATACGCAGAAGTAAATTCACACTGACACACGGAGTTCAGGTTAAAAGAACTTCGAGAAAATTTAATGGCATCTGGTTAAAAAGCGGGCTCGCAGACCCTTATAAGAGCAATATTACATCATCATTGAATATCAAGATAACCACAAATAAACATCATTAATTGGGTTAAGTGTTAAGTGGCTATGTCAATATCCACCCATCAATATTATTAATTGGCTCAAGTACTAAGTGGTTGGCTAAGTGTCCTCCCACCGAGAGGTGGCGTCATCTTGGACACGGGTGTGGACACGATGGTTCAGGCGCCATCTTGCTTAGCACGAGGCTTTACTCGATGGGAGGGGGGCTTTAGGCGCCATTTTGAGTGGTTAGTGATGTTATATTCGAGGTCAGGTTCAAGGCTTTTTTAGTGAATGGACATTTCATTAGAGCAGTTTCTCATGAGCTAGCTATGGTATACTTTGTTTCATATTACAGGAACTTGATAATTCCGGTGTTAGTCATATCCTTCTAGAAAATACATTCTCATTCTAATATTCTAAATGCTGTTAGGAAAATCTGTCATATTATGAAGACAAATGGAGTTAATGAGAAATTTAATTAAAGGAATTTAATAATTCTATAACAGTCCCCCCTATGAAATGTTAGGCGCTAAAAAGATAAACTTTATTTGTTAATACCAGAAGACGTGTTAGCCCAAAGGCACAGAAACCCCATGACCGCTAGCTAGGTGTTATTGCAAAGTGCAATTCTGTCCCTAATAGGCTGCAGCTCATTCGTCAATACGGTCAGGAACTTTCTTCACTCCGCTGGTATCCCGCGGTGGCTTGTCCACCACATCTCCGCACGGCAGTCAATTCCATAGAGACGGACGCTGTCCCTAAGCTGGTTCCCTACCTAAAACTCTTGCACTTTATCAGTAAAAGGGATTGTTTGCAGCGGTATACAGGGTGAGTTGAAATCTTGGAAATCCTGGTCATCAACTGTCAGATGTGCAAAAGTTGGTGCCGCTTGGTCTGCAGTCTTCTGCGGGAATTTTCTTAGACAGGGGAGGACACAACAAACGAGAAGAGCGAAAATAAAAAGAAACATTAGTAATGCCATACTAATGTGAATTAAAGCTTTTTGCCACCCTGTCATCCAACCAAACCACCTTTCCCAGGGATCTTTCACCCCAGAGTTCCTTTTTAACTCTTCAGAGAGCTTATTTAATTTCTCTATGGCCATGGTGACCTTACCATTAGGACCTGTGTTTTCTGGGATGTATGTACAACAGGTCATGGTGTCGGGCAGTATTTTACATACGCCCCCCTTCTCAGTTAGAATCATGTCTAAGGCCATTCTGTTCTGGAAAGTCATCTGGGATGTGGCCTGCAACTGTTCGGCCAAGCCCTGGAGGGCATCTCTGGTGTAGTTGACAAAGCGTTGTTGGTTATAATAAATGTAATTGATCCAATTTAGATTTTTGTTTGCAGTAACTATGGTAAAAAGTGATTCAAACCCCGCAGCAACCTCATCTCTTGCTTTAAATTCATTAGGCACCCCCCTAGGCACCCCAATGGCATCAATGTAAATGTGGGGGTCAAAACTGCCTCTTACTGGGGCTTCACGCTTAACCTTGGCTGGTGTGTGTATGGACTCATGTATGTCAGGGTGTGTGTCAGAGATAATATGTATGGGCATGATGGCTTTAGCCAGAGTACATTCCCCCCACCATTCCTTGTCCATTCTGGATCTTAGCTGTAAATCCCCACATAACCAGTAAATATCCCCTAATGACCTAGTATGGAATTGTAATAGGTACATAGGGACAGTTCTGTAGGTGGCACAATATCCTTTGGAGAAGTTACCCAAAAACTTACCAATTCCATCATAATTGGCATAACAGGTGTAGTTTCCCTTATAAACCGTAACACCATCTGGGGGTTTGACATCCTTGATTAGGAGAGGGTATTCTACTGTCCATGCTTTGCAGAGGGACCTATTAAAGTTGTAGTGGTAGGCAAAAAGACTCAAAACGCATTCTTCTATATCTAATGGCAAAGTCAAAGGTACGGTGCCGAGGTGAGGCCGGGCACCACCACATACATAGCATGCGGTTCTGTTATGTTTGTTGGCATTATATTTCATCCATTCCAACCATAAATTAACATCATTAAAACCTGTTTCAGCGGCCATAGTGTCTTCAAAAGTGGGGTTAGCAATGGCCATCATGTCTTTAAAGGACTGGATGTGTGGTTTTAATGGATTTGAGACCATGTGGGTAGCTCCTTGCCACTCTGGAGAGTGGCACATGTCTTTTAGGTAGAAGTGCCCCAATTTGTTATAGGAACCTTTCTTGCAATACATTCCCATTACATATTGGTCTGCATCCGTTGGACTGGGATGCTCTATGTTTAGGATTAATTTCATGGGTGTACCTCCTCCAGGCTTCCTTAGAGTCATTCTTTGGAGGAGGGATCTACCATGGTCATCTACCTTAGATAAGGCACTCTTGGGCTTGTAACCCCAGGCAGGCCCTGCATTCCACCCTGCAGCCCCCCAATGGTTACAGTTATGCCCCCATTGTTTGTCAACTACACAAACATAGGGGTCTTTTACATGAGGGATATCTCTATAGATGGTTTGAATTTGTGACGTAGGGAATGGGCAGTCTACAATGTCACAATAGTCAAAAGTGTATGTAGCCACACCGGTACATGAGGAATTGTACCAGAAGGTATACCCACTGGCATCTTAAGTAATGGCTACTTGTTGGGCCTTAATTAGGCTAATTAAGGAGATGATGTACCAGAGGTACATGGTTGTGCGGTATCTGCTTCCTCTGGGGCAGGAGTCTTCTTGCAATGAGAAGCGTGGATCCAATGTGGCCTGCCAACTTGACGGAGGTTGAAGTGATCAGGAGAACTTGGAATGGACCGTCAAATCTTGGTTCCAGGGTGTGTTTCCGCACAAATCTCTTAACCAGAACCCAATCTCCGGGAAGCAGGTTGTGGGTGCCCGTATCAAAATCGGGATCTGGAATTGAAGAGAAAACTTGGGCATGTATTTTGTTCAAAGCACTTGCAAGTTCAGTTACATAATCTACTAAAACATCAGTTTGAAGCTGAAGCTGTTGGGGGTAGTAACAACCTAGTCTGGGTGCTGTCCCAAATAGAATCTCATATGGGGATAGTGAGTGCTTCCCTCTAGGTGTGTGTCTAACGCTGAATAAAACTATTGACAAGCTTTCTGGCCAGGGCATCTTTGTTTCTTGTGACATTTTTAACATTCTAGCTTTTAGGGTGCCATTCATGCGTTCCACTTTGCCACTACTTTGTGGGTGGTAAGGGGTGTGAAAAGCTAGGGTCACTCCCAGAGCAGTCCAAATTTCTTTAGTCACTGTTGCTGTAAAAGCTGGGCCCTGGTAGCTTTCAATGACTTCTGGAAGTCCAAATCTACATACAATATCTGCGAGTAGACGCTTTGCTGTTGTCTTGGCAGTGATATTGGCCACTGGATAGGCTTCTGGCCAGCCTGAAAACATATCCACTATTACTAGTGCATATTCATGGGGCCCACTCTTGGGCATTTGTATGTGGTCAATCTGAATTCTCTGGAATGGGTACATAGGCTTAGCCAGGTGCTTCAACGGCACTTTGGTTGGTTTTCCTGGGTTGCATTTTGCGCAAATGACACAGGCCTTGCAGAAGTTGTTGACCAGTGTTGTGATTCCAGGTGCTTCATAATACTTCTGTATGAGGGCAGCCATTAAGTCTTTTGACAGATGTGCAGGTCCATGTGCCCATTGGACTACTGCTGGATATAAATTCTTAGGGAGACATAATCTAAAATTGTTGTTGTACACTCCATCCTTTAGGACTGCTCCTTTCTTCTTCCATTTCTGTATTTCCTCGGGGGCAGTTGCAGCTTGCTGTTCCCGTAGGATTCTTAGGTCAGTAGGGAGAGTCTGCAATGTCAAAATAGGAATTTCTTCGTGTCCGGACACTTCTTCATCCACTTCCTGCAATTCTCTTTCCGCTTGCTTAGCAGCTTGATCAGCCAAATGGTTGCCCTTTGCTTCATCTGTGTCCAGTTTCCCATGTGCCTTTACTTTCAAAATGGCCACTTCTTCTGGGAGTAGGAGGGCATCCATTAGTTCCTTGATTGCAGAACTATGCTTGACTGGCGTACTGGCAGTGGTAAGAAATCCTCTCGTTTTCCAAATTAATCCGAAGTCATGTGCCACGCCCAGTGCGTATCTTGAGTCTGTGTAGATGTTGGCACACTTTCCTTCAGAGATCTTGCATGCTGAAGTCAGGGCTTGCAATTCGGCTTCTTGTGCAGACATTGTTGGTGGTAAAGATGATGACTTAATAATTCCATCTGTTGTGGTTACGGCATATCCTGTGTGGTATTTTCCTTCTTCATCAGCATACCTTGAACCGTCCACAAACAGAGTGAGGTCAGGATCTACTAGTGGATCCTCATGCACGGTTGGTAGATGTATTGTCTCCATTTTCATCTGTTCAAAACAGTCATGAGGTGTCTCTGGGTCATAGTCATTTACTATGACCAGATCTTGAAATTCATTTTCCAGGAAGTGTCGTGGCCATGCTTCTAGATGGTCAGTTGCTGGGTATTTGACAACGCCATTTTCCTGTAGCTGTGATTCATTCATGGTGGCCCATAATTTTGCCATGGGCCCAAGATCATTCCATGATCTTGTTTTTAACTTAGTGACAGGGACATGTGGAATGGCAATGTCCCAATGACGATACACGTATTTGAGCTCTGAAGGTAGATGAATCAAGACCATGCTGTTGCCTTCAGAGTCACAGTAGAAGTCTTGTGAAGTAAGTTTCACCTCCACCAGATGATAGAGCTCATCTTCATAGCAAGGTTCAGGAGTGATGTTTGGCTTGTACCACATGGTACAGAAGGCATATCCAGCTCCATCACAGAGAGGAGTTTGTCCGTCATAGAAGGATAACTTGGGATGCATCTTCTTGATGGTGCCAGCAAGAAGGAAAACATAGGTTTCATCCATGATAAACCCATAGTAGATACCCCCCTCAGGTAGTGGGAGAAGGGTGGACGGATTAAGAACCTGACATCTTTGTATGGTGATGTTGTCAGGTGAAAGGAGATGACATTGAAGACGGAGGTGTCTGGCAGGAGAGACATGCTTGAGTTGTATTTGGTTGATGATGGCAGAAATGTCATGAGGGCCAAAACAACTAGAGGGTGGCCAAGGACCAGGTCTGCAGTTCTTTTAATTAGTTCTTTGGCTGCAAAAACGGCCCGAAGGCAAGAGGGGGTTCCTCTGGCCACAAGATCCAGTTGGCAGGAGAAAAATCCAATAGGCCTTTGTCGTCCTCTAGATGTATGTGCTTGGGTAAGAACTCCTGTAGCATGGCCTTGTCTTTCAGAGACAAATAACTTGAAGGGTTTGGTATAGTCTGGTAGGCCAAGGGCAATAGCATGCAATAGCACGTTTTAAAGTGCAGAAGTTGTCATGAGCTTCTATGGTCAAGCAGAATGGGTCTGACTTGAGGGCATCATAGAGTGGTTGCATGAGTAGAGAGGCTTCTGGGATCCATGCCCGGCAGTAGGAAATGAGGCCTAAGAAGGCATGTAGGGACTTTGATGTCCTCGGGGGTGGAATATCCAGTACCGCTCTGACTCTGTCACGGGTGAGATGTCTAGTACCTTGAGAAAGGCAATGGCCAAGGAAGATGACAGTGGGTTGACAGAATTGAAGTTTGAGAAGTGAAGCTTTACATCCTTGTTCTGCTAGATAGCAAAGGAGATTAATTGAGCATTCTTCTGTAGTGGGTATGTCATCTCCACAGAGCAGCAAATCATCCACATACTGGAGCAGGACAACAAGTTGTTAAAGGACTTTGTCTTGGCAGGCCATCTACTCCTACACAGGAAACATCAATTTTTTACAGAAATGAAGGGTCTGGCAGGTCTTGTTCTCGTAGAACACTTCGGGCTGCACCTGTGTCAACAAGAAATGTAGTAGGTTGTCCTTCAATGGGTAAAGTCACAGTGGCCTGATCCCCTGAAGACACAGGCTTGCCAATTTCCTAATCATCTGTCTCCTCAACAATTGGAACAGTTTTTGGGGCCTTGGGGGCAGGAGCAGACTTGATCACTTTCTTGGGTTCTGGGCACTCATTTTTGAAGTGCCCTTTTGCCTTGCAATTGAAGCAGAATCCATCTTCAGGTCTGATAGCCTTGGGAACAGTGCCAGGACGGGGCACCATAAGGGGAGCTGAATTAGGCTTTCTTGGAGTCTGAGCAGATTCCAGTCCCCTAGCAACTTGGAGTAATGTATCCAGAGGAACAACTCTAAATTCAGGGCGTGCAGCAATGATTCCCTTGCGTATAGATTCTTTAATGCCTAGGACAAAAGCCCCGGACAGCATTTGAGAATGAATCTTATTAGTAAGATCAAATCCCAAATCTGTGAACACTTGAAACAGTCTTGCATGGAACCTTTCCACTGATTCTCCTTTTTCTTGTACAATATCAGTAAGGCCAGCAGCCTGATCTGCAAGTTTATCCTTAGCCCAGTCCTTTAGCTGGTTGCAGAATGCTACTCCTGAAGGGTAATCAATATCACTCCCAAGCAAATCTGTGCTGAGGTGGCGGGCTATGCTGGGCCAGTATGCATCTCCGGCTTTGATGGCACAAATGCTTAGTAAATCTCGCCATGCGGCGGAATAGGTCTTTTGGATTTGGACTATCCCTCGGTAAAAAGGCATTGGTTGCTTCTCTGGGTCAGGGAGTGATTTCATCAGAGCACTAGCCTGAGTAGGATTAAAAGAAACATATTTAGGAGGAGCCTGATCTCCCCGGCCCATATGTCCGAAGGGATCATCGAGGGAACAACGAGGCTGAGGCCCCATGGCGTCCGGTGAGCCCTGGTAACCATGAGAGCCGGCCTCTTCATACTCATCTTCGTATGTGACCTGGACCCCTCTGGGAAGTGGGGCCGCTTGAGGTGTCAGGACCGGGGGAAATGAGGGAACCCCGGATGCCGGGGTGGCCAGTGGGTTATGGGCTTGGGGTGAGAAATCACCAGGAAGTACCGGCATTAGAGGTGCTGGATTACTGGGGGCCGCCATATTGGAGGCGTGAAAGGAAGCTGCGTTAGGGTCAAGGGAGGTAGTGGTGGCCATGTTGGATGTGGGCACATCCGGGGTAGACTGTATCGGGATGGACATGGACGGGGCCTGGGGTGTGGCTAGGGAAAGGAAGTAGGGATTGTTTGGATAGGACAGGGCCAAGGGATAGGGGAAGGGGTATGGCCAGGCCATCTGGGCAGGGGCTAGGGCGGAACCTGGGGAGGGCGGGATAGCTGGGCAGGTACCAGGAAGGGAGGGGGGATATCCGGGGTAGGGGAGTGAGGGTGGGGAGGCGGGAACTTGGGCTACGGAAGGGGTGGGCAGAAGGGAGGACGGGGAGAGATTAGCAGAGGCAGGTGTAGTAGGAGGGACTGGAGCGGGTGTAGTAGGATGGGTAGAAGCAAGTGAGGAGGGGTTAGTAGACTGGGTGGATGCAAGTGGGAGGGTAGGATTATTGACGGAGAGAGAGCGTAGAGAAGGAATGACGGATGAAGTAGTTGGATTAGACAGGGAAGTTAGTGCAGGGATGGATGAGGGTGATGGGAATGATAGGGATGATGGGGGGGGAAATAAAGATCCAACAGAATTCAGGACCGGGCAAACAGGGGCGATGACGGAATGGGTGATGGGAGGGTTAGGGGTGGGGAGCATGGTCAGCTGAATGTCACTCATTGCTGACTGAACCTTGGGAATGGACATCCCCTGGGCGCCATTTTTGGGCGCTGGCTGAGGGAATGCCCCAGCAACATAATTATTATGATATACATACAGTTTGTAAACCTTTGTGATCTATTTCTTCCTCAACCCAACCTTCCTGCTGAATAGCTCTTGCTACTCTGTACCAGGCTTCTGCTGTACGAAGCAAACCATTATCTGTAAGCTTGCCTTTCTTCTCTGTTAGTAATCTGCGCCAGCTCTCTGGCTGTAATCTACCACATGAAGGCACAGCAATTCTACACACTTTAGCAATCTTTTCAACTCCCTTAACCATCTCTTCACCCTCTCTGTCTTCAACTAGATCACACGCTAACCAGCCCTTACTGGGCTTATCTAATCCCTGTCCCATTCCCCCTATAAAAGGCGTCCCAGATATAGAGGAAGGAAAATGAAACAGAGTGTCTACAATGCTCGACTGCCACTTGAGGGTGGGTCCCCACGTGCATCTTCCCAAAACGTAGACTAGTCACTTATTCCGCCTACCCAAGGTAGCCACGGATTGGAGCGAGGTGAGAAGTGTGTGACCAATCACTTCTCTCACAAGAGAAATAGGAGGGGAAAGTGTAAATAACACAGGAAGTAGAGTAAAAGTAAAAAGTGAAAGTTGTCATGCCTTAATTCTGGTATCCTCTTACTTCCAGGTTCCACGGAGCTTAGCCACACCCCCTTATGACACGGTCTCCTTACTTAATGCGACCGCACCAGCTGATAGACGCTGGATTATTGAACTACGTACCTCACTCACGAACCGGCTACAAACTTCTCTGTGAAAGCCATCTGTTACCGGACCGGACTGGAAGACTACTCACATCCCCTTCACCTCTCCTCATCCTCGACTAAAGCCTGAACTCTCTACACACATATCACTGGATATAACCGCCTCTGAGGAGAACTAGGGAACCTGTTTTCTCTTTACCGGAAGCTAAGTAACATTAAACCTCTGTGATAAGAGTTACATATCTAAAGCCTTTATTGCCTGTTACCAAAGTCTTATTATCAAACAACCCAGCTACAGCTATCTTCAACCTATCCACTATTCAAGTTAGCTGCACCTGTCTTGCTTCAGATAAATGCTAATGGAACAAACTATTGTAATTGCTTATCACCTAACTTGTTAACTCAACAAATAGACTCTAAATGATTCAGAACTTGCTAATTGCAACCGTTTATTATTTAAAGCTACAGTGCCTGTAATTCTGGACTTAAGCAACCGTTTATTATTTAAAGCTACAGTGCGTGTAATTCTGGACTTAAGCAACCGTTTATTATTTAAGGCTACAGTGCCTGTAATTCTGGACTTAAGTAACCGTTTATTATTTAAAGCTACAGTGCCTGTAATTCTGGACTTAAAGTCACAATATCTTCTAATTGTTCTAATAAATATTCAAGCTCTAAGAAATCTGCAGTTGTGTTCCTTCATAATAAATGTTAAACGTGACAAAAGTAGAGACAGACACAGGAGTTTGAATGACTCCCAATTAAGACAACATTTCAATTGAAATACAGTGCATGCATCACAGTTCAAATAAATTCAACAGTAATCCCTTTCCTTTACTCATGTGACCAAAGCCACCTCCCTCAACCTCGTAGTGTCCCCGCTCGGAGAACGACTTTCGTAAGTCTCACTACCAGCGGCCACGGAAAACGGCTAACACCGGCCCGAGATCCGTATGCCTCCCCCGTTACAGCGGTCCGATAAACGTGACCACCACTTCCCTCACTCCCGTAGCACCCCTACGGACCCACCCGTAAGTCTCACTACCACGTGGTGATGGAGACAGCAATGCCTGCCCGAATCCACGCACCACAAATAAAATTGGAATGCCACCAGCCTCAGCGCTCAAGGCTGGAGGATACCACCTCTCTGCAAGCAGAGCAATGTGCACAATGAGGCTAGCTAGGCTATCAAAGTGACACCATGGGGAATCACCCTTCCACAGACTCCCCCCACCTCTTTTTCCTTACTGCTGCAGCTACCCAGCACCTAAAAGAGGTAAACAGGCAAAAGAAGACCCCCAGGAAAACTTCCACAGGTCCACCCCCCTTTTTTCCCTACAGCCACAGCCACGTGTCTCCTAAAAGGGGTAAACAGGCAACAGAGGACCCCCAGGCAAACACCCACAGGTCCACCCCCCTTTATCCCAAAAGGGGTAAACAGGCAAACACTCTACCCGGGCACTTAAGCTAAAGACAGACCAATACAAACACACCCAGACAACAGATAGGCAAAATGCAGGTAAACAGGTGGGTAACAATAAGGCACCGGGCAAGATATTACCTGTCTTTGATGTCCTCCCGGTAGCAGTCACAGACACTGGGACGGGTCAATCAAAGGGGCTGGAACATACCGGCTAGGCTCTGCAGCAGTCTCTACCGTGTACTGGGAGGTGATCAGTCTCCTTTCCTTCCCCCAGGATTCCTCCGTCCAGCAGCGTCTTCATAAAGGCCATAACCCGGTGCCCCACGTTGGATGCGCCAAATTGATATAGATTGTTTTAAGCAAACTAATATGTTTGAATGTCTATCTGTTCCTGTCCAAATCTGAGATGATTAAATTGCGTATACGCAGAAGTAAATTCACACTGACACACGGAGTTCAGGTTAAAAGAACTTCAAGAAAATTTAATGGCATCTGGTTAAAAAGCGGTCTCGCAGACCCTTATAAGAGCAATATTACATCATCATTGAATATCAAGATAACAACAAATAAACATCATTAATTGGGTTAAGTGTTAAGTGGCTATGTCAATATCCACCCATCAATATTATTAATTGGCTCAAGTACTAAGTGGCTGGCTAAGTGTCCTCCCACCGAGAGGTGGCGTCATCTTGGACACTGGTGTGGACACGATGGTTCAGGCGCCATCGTGCTTAGCACGAGGCTTTACTCGATGGGAGGGGGGCTTTAGGCGCCATTTTGAGTGGTTAGTGATGTTATATTCGAGGTCAGGTTCAAGGCTTTTTTAGTGAATGGACATTTCATTAGAGCAGTTTCTCATGAGCTAGCTATGGTATACTTTGTTTCATATTACAGGAACTTGATAATTCCGGTGTTAGTCATATCCTTCTAGAAAATACATTCTCATTCTAATATTCTAAATGCTGTTAGGAAAATCTGTCATATAATGAAGACAAATGGAGTTAATGAGAAATTTAATTAAAGGAATTTAATAAAGGCTTTAATAATTCTATAACACTGCCAGCAGGGGAAAAGCCTCCTGCTGGTGAAAAAGTAAAAAAAAAAAATATATATATATATATATATATATATATATATGTATATATATATATATATGTGTGTGTGTGTCACACTTAGTGTATTTTATTAATATATATATACATATATTAATATAAAACTACACTTAAGGTAAAATTACACACGTGTATATATAATAACTATATATATTGTGTATATATATTATAAAAATGAAATAATAACTTTAAAAAAAATTACATTATTTACAGTTTATTTTTAATAACAAAATTATATATATAATTTTATTCTTACTGTATTTTGATATAAATATACATATATATATATATGTGTGTGTATATATATATATATATATATTTATATCAAAATACAGTAAGAATAAAATTATATATATCATTTCATTCTATGTATATCTCCTTAACGATTGTGGACGACAAAACGCTTGTTAAGGACCGCAGACGTACCTCGTATGTTTGCGGCAAATAGGAGCCCTGGACTTACCTTGACTGGCGATCTGCGGCCCTCCAGAGCCATGTGATCACCATAATCACATCACCGCAATAGGACTCTAGGAGCTGCGAGCAGGGGGACTGTCTGAGCTGTCAAAAAAGTAAAATATATATATATATAATATATATTACAAACTCAAGCATTTTATAATATATTATACATATATGATTTTATTACAAAGTGTACTTTGAGATATATACACATATATTGCAAAAAAAAAATGGTATGCCATGATGGGGTTATTTTACATTTCTGGGCTACCATATGATCTCAAAAGGCAACACGGACCCAGCAAACCTGTCTGGCAAACTGAATTGAGCAAGCCCTATATATATAGTTGACCCTGTAACTTTCAAAAACACTATAAAACCTGTTCGTGGGGGGTATTGTTATAGTCGGGAGACTTCGCTGAACACAAATATGAGTGTTATAATTCAGTAAAACTTATCACGATGCAGTTTTTGTGTAAAAAAAGGCAAAAAACTAAACGCTAAATTTGGCCAGCGTTTGTGACTAAGTGGCTACTATAAAATACTGGACATACCACATTTTGAATGCCGCAGGTTGTCTACTTTTACAAATGGTATGCCATGATGGGGTTAATTTTTATTCCTTGGCTTCTATACAGTCTCAAAGGCAACATAGGCCCAGCAAACCAATGTGCAAACATGTTAAAGGGGAAAGCCCTACATTTGACCCCTGTAAGTTTGCAAAAAAACATAAAACCTGTACATTGAGGGCACTGTTGTACTCTGGAGATGTTGCTGAATACGTTTTGGGGTGTTCTTTGTCAGTAACACAACAGGAACTGGGAATCCATGTCTAAAGCACAATGTGAGAGAAAAATAACACAAAACAATGACTACCCAAAAGTTTGACAGAGACTGGTGGTAGAATTAGTGCATGAAAAGTGTTAAATTGCCACCATTTGAAATACCCTAGGGTGTCTACTTTTCAAAAATATATGGTTTGATAGGGGTAAATTACATTGGCCAGCTTCAAAAACGACCCAAATAGGACATGGGTGCATGATGACCAGCTGTGAAAATTCCAAGTTGAAAAACTGGAATGCGCACCCTCCAAATAAGGTCTTCAGCCCCCAGAAAACCCGACACACCTACACCTGGGTGTTATTACTGTACTCAGGAGATGTTGCTGAACACATATTGGGGTGTTCTTTGGCAGTAACCCTTAAAGTTCTCCGTACATGTATTCTTAAAGTGCTATGTTTGTCAAAATCACCAATTATTACTTTTTATTAATTTGGCATAGATTGGTGTTAAAATGGTTGCATGAAAAGAGTCAAAATACCCCAAATTTAATACCTCGGGTTGTCTTCTTTTAAAAAATATATACATGTGAAGGGTTATTCAGGGATTCCTGACAGATATCACTGTTACAATGTAACTTGCGTTAATTAAAAAAAATAAAAAAAGTGGTTTGGAAATAGCAAAGTGCTACTTGTACGTATTGCCCTATAACTTTCCAAAAAAAGTTAAGAACATGTTAATGTTGGGTATTTCTAAACTCAGGAAAAAATATAGAAACTATATAGCATGGGTGTTTTTTGGTGGTTGTAGATGCGTAACAGATTTTGGGGGTCAAAGTTCGAAAGTGTTTTTGTTTTACATTTGTTTATCATATTTTATAATGTTTTTTTTTATAGTCAATTATATGATATGATGAAAATAATGATATCTTTAGAAAGACCATTTAATGGCGAGAAAAACGGTATATAATATAATACAGTAAATGAGTAAGAGGAAAATTACAGCTAAACACAAACACCACAGAAATGTAAAAAGAGCCCTTGTTCTTAACAGTAAGAAAATTGAAAGCGGTCTGGTCTAAGGTGTTAAAGAAGTTTTTTGTGTTAATGTTATCTTCAATAAATATGGTGAGATCCCAAAAATGTATCTCTTTCTTACTTTGAGAGGAGGTTAAAACAAAGCCCCAGTCGAATTTAAATGTTGTATCTCTTCATATCTTCAATGAAATGGCGATATGTAACCAAGTTCACGTAGAAGGCACCTTGAAAAATGAACTTCTCCTCCCAGTGCGCCATAATTAAATTGGCGTAACTAAGTGCAAACTTGGTTTCCATCACTGTTCCATTGATTTGCATGAAAAAGGTGTCTTTGAACCAAAAAAAGTTGTTAGTTAAAATTAAAGAAATTATCTCGATAATGAAATAAATTTGTTCTTTTTTAAAATGTAACTTATTTAAAACGTATTTTACTGCCTCAATCCTTTTTTTGTGTGGTATAATGCTTTATAATGAACTTCCATAGCAAGTTACAAGTATATAGTTGTCTTCCCATATAGTTTTTTCAAGTATTTGTACATATGTTTTGTGTCTTTCAAGTATGAAAGGTTCTCCACCACAATCGGTTGGAGTAATATGTCAATGTACTCTGACACTCTTGATGAAATACAATCAATACCAGAAATAATTGGTCTACCTGGGGGATTGGTTTGGTTCTTATGCACTTTTGGCAAATAATGAAAAAAAAATATTTTAGGGTTTAAAATCAATTAATATTTTGCTTTGTCTTCTGTCTTTGTCTTCTGTTAAAATATCACTTTCTAATCCTTCAATAATATATCTCTTAAATGTATCTTTTATTTCTTCACTTGGCTTAACTTTTTTTTCTGTGTTCTCATCCAATAAGAGTCTTTCTGCTTCTTTTATATAATCTTTAATTTTAATTTAAAATATGTAAGTACATTGCAAGAATAAAGTGCTATAATTGTAATAGGTGTATCTACTATCACCAGTGTTAAGTCACTCTAAATTAACAACACATTTAAACATTAGAACAAATCATAAAATAGGTGAGAGCACATACAACAGATACTACCACTTTAAATCTTGGAAGTAGTAGATATTTTCACTTGGTCTGTAGCATAAACATAAAACATATACCATAGTGTAGTATGTACAGTTAAAAATTATTATGGATAAGACCAAATTGGTCAAACCCACATTTTGCTGAGCCCATTGATTAGCAGGCTTAGACTGTCAGCACTCTTTACAGGTAATTAATCTCTGGATCTCTGCTCCCAACACAAGTCCTCCTTTTCAGTGACCAGTCAAATAAAGTTGGTACATCCAAGGTCAAAGTATAACAATTTATTGGGGAAAAGATATTCCAAACAAGGTTAAAGAAATATATGTATGTTCAAAAAGCAGCATTAATGTGTTTCAACCTAACCACGTCTTTCTCAAAGTGCATACAGTGCATTTCCAGCTTCATAAGATGATATACGTAGATTTTCATTTAATTTTTGCACGCTTTTTTGCTCTTCATAGTGTAGTTTTGTGTAATTTCCTGTAAGTCTCTTCCTGATGCTCAGCATCACGCTGTAATGTCTGACGTCATTATGTGATGACGTACATCCGTCGTCCGCAATTATGGACGCCTTCTTCATTGAGGGAAAATTAATTGATTCTGCCCTCAGCTCAATAGCTTATTACACAGTCCAAAAAATACAATTTTAAAAGCAGTTCAATATACAATACCTGTAAAAATAAGTGTCTGTCCAAGGCATAATTTCAAATAGGTATGGTGCTTGGACCTAAAGTTAAAAGGGGAATTAATCACTCCTATAAAAAAAGGTAAAAGATAAATGGTAGGAGACAATTATTATACAAGCCAAAAAGACAATTTTAAAACCAATACAGAAACAATTTGTATAGGCATGAAAGCTAATACAATATTATGCATGGACCTAAAAACAAGAGAGAAGATTAATTCTGTAAGATGGATTGGAGAGTGGGAGATAATAGAAGGTAAAAAAAACCCACCATTTAGGTGGCTTGCCCTGCTTAGAAGGGGTTATAACTTTATTTCCAGTGCTGCGCAGGTCTGCTGGCATTGGCCCCGCCCCTAATGTGCTTCCTTGGTGACATCATCAGAATTTATGATTTTGAGCCAATCCAATTCTTTCCCACAGGGAAAATAAGAAAGGAGGGTGGACAAACGCCAGCTTTCAGAACCTCCTCATAGAGATGCATTGAATCAATGCATCTCTATTCGGAACATTCAGCGTCTCCATGTAGAGAGTGGAGATGCTGAACAAAAGTGCTGCCTACTGTGCAGCACTTCCACAGGAAGCGCCTCCAGTGGCCACTGGAGGTGTTCCTAGCGGGCAATGTAAACACTGCCTTTTCTCTGAAAAGGCAGTGTTTGCATTAAAATGCTAGCAGGTAATGATTATACTCACCAGAAAACTGTAGTTGTTCTGGTGACTATCGTGTCCCTTTAAAGATGCCTACTGTATAAATGTCTATTGTTATAGATACTTGGAAGCAAAAGTCTGTTTTTAGTTATATAGTCAAAAGTACAAAAACTGTGAGCATTAAAATTGCATAAAACTTAAAATTATTTATTAACTATTTTTAGTGCAATTTATTTGAAAGCGGTAGATGTAAAAAAAGACTATCCATACAAGTTTGATTTATTTTACTTCTATGTAGGCAAGTTAAATATTGGACAGAGCTAACATCTCCTATCTAACATGAGTTATTTATGTTAATTGGCACTGGATCATTGGCTTTGATTATTCCATGAATAATGGAGAATTATATCATTCTAGTTCCTAAGTAGGTTTGAAAGAATTACTTTATCATTTATAACTAGACATCACACTGTAATAGACAAACTGGTTTATTCACTAAACTCTGACTTGTTAACCAAGAAGTAATAGCAACATTTAAACTAAAATAGCAGAGGTCCAAAAATAGGTTTAGTTTAAACAGAATTAGAGTTTTTGCTTTGCCTCTGCAGTATCTAAGTTACTTGGCACTTGGAACAAATGTGTGTGTTGGCACCCCCTGTTGTAAACTTTTGGGTGCTGTACCTTATCAGAATATGTGTATCTCTATATTGTCTTTTCTAAACTCCTTTTCCACCTTGTACACTTTTTGCAAATGCAACCCATTTTACCCTCATGTGCCTCATATCCCAGTTCTGCTTCTTGTGTGCCTATTAATCACCCTTACATCTTGTGTCTTTTTACCGCCTTACCCTTTTTTGCCTCCCACTCCCCCAAATACATAGACAGTCACATTATAGATGGACACCCACATGCACAGTCAAATACATACAATCACACACCGTCACAACATACATTACACAATTACACACAGTCACATAAAAAAACACAAACACATGGGCGTACACAATCTCAGTCACATGCATACAGCTACAAAGTAAAACACAGTTTTATTAATGAAATTGCCTTCTCATGGAGTTACCCGCACCTTGGGAAGAAGAGACTGAAGTTACATACTCTGCTGTTTACTGACAGAGAAGCAGGGTCCCCTTCATGCTTTTCCCTCCTTGTACTGCACAGTTACCAAGCCGTTACCATTTCAGTCTGCACCTGCTTCTGTATCCCTTCAAAAACAGGTAGAAGATAATTAAATCCCTGGTCCCATTCAACCAATGCTAAAAAGAGTGACCAGCCAGATAATGAATTTCTGAACAGGCTTACTGTATACATTTGGCAATCCTTTGGGCACAGCCACAATCAATTCTACCTTCATCTCTGTCTTTGAATCACCTGATCCTTTGTTGCACACTTCCGTATGTTTCAGAGCCCCTTCCACTTGCGCTCTAGAAGGCATAACCGGTGTGCGCTTCCACGGAAGTGATTAACAAAGGATTAGGTGATCGGAAGACCTAGATAAAGGGAGTGCACCAAAAATGATAAAAACACCTACACACACCAGTGCAATAAGACAGCAGTGGAGGTAAATTAATATAAAATGTATTACCCTTTTCTCCAAATTAATTGTAGATAGAAAGACTACCTTGTGTCTTCATTTAAACCATGGGTCGTCAACCTGGTCCCTATCACCCCCTAGTTGGCTTTTCAGGATTCCAGGTGGGCGGTAGGGGGTTCGGCGGCACAACAAGCTGAATCCTCCTTCCATCGAGAGAGCGGGCAGGCGCGAGTGCACAAACGCGCATATACGCGTGTGAACTTGTGAGAACAAGAGAATGTGTGCATGCAAACAAGAGAAAGCGTGCCAACACAAGCGAGTGTAACACATGGGAAGAGGAATGGGAGGAGTGGGAGCTGATGCATGATAGCAGGGACTGGCAGAAGCATAAACGAGCATTTGTAAAATAGGAGAAAGAAAATGTATAGGCAGGAGAGAATTGTTGTTGGCTAATAATAATAAGTGGGCTAACTAGCTCGGCCTTACTTTTGAACATTGCCATAAGGAAGGTAAAAGCAAAGGATTAAAAAAAAGGAAAAGATCAAAAAAACGTTTTAAAAAGGGAAGAAAAATAGAAAAAAGGGGATAAAATAAAGGAGGAGAGAAATCAGTGTTTAGAGTGGCTCATGTTTTGGCAATTTAAGTTTTGTCATATTATAAAATAAAAGAGAGAAAGAAGGAAAATAAGTAAAGGAAGGAGAAGGAGAGAATAAAGAGAAAGGGAAAAAGAGGCCCATGATATATTGATATAATATAAGGAAGGTAAAGAAGAAGAAGGCAGGAAAAGGAGGAAAAAAAAAGGGGGGAATTTCCTTTTATGGTGACACGTAATAATTGGCAGCTAATGCAGCGTTTTTTGGGGGGTTTGTAACAAAAGGGAAAAGAGGGAGGGAAAGCACTGTGTGGAGTGCAGATCAAAGAGTAAAAGTATTTGTTAAATTGTGCAACAAATTTAGAACCCATGTCTGGAAAAAAAAAAAAAGAAATATGCTTGTGGCTATTTACCAGAGTATCACAAATAGTTTACTATAATAAAAACACCATATAACATATAGTGGACTATTACACTCACAAACGTAAGTTGCTAACAGGCAGAACAACCGATCACGGTAGTAGGATTCCTCTGTGCTCCAACTCCCAGAACTCACAATAGCATGTAAAAGGGGATGAAATGACAAACTTAGTGCAAAGCCATATTGTAATAAAACAAAGTTTGCATTATATTGCACTTACAAATGTCCACAAGACAAGACTAAAAGGCACATAAACAAGATCAACTTGTTACAGTAGCCATAGCAAAGGAAACTTAAAGTGTGTTCCAATTCGTCTAGTCACTGAAGAAATCCCATTATCCAGTAGAGCAATATAACATGAAAATAAAATTAATAAAACAGATAATTAACCAATTAAAGCATTTTATCCGCTTTGTGAGTGCAATATATTAAAATTGTGTTTTATAACAATATGGTTTTACACTGTCACTTTATTCCCTGGGTTACCTAACTCGGAGGTGACCTTGAGAGGCTGAATTAGTGAGGCTGAAAGTGAAGGTAAGTTTTTTTTATTTAATTGTATTTAGTTCACTTTCACATGTGGGTCGAAGGTGTTATTTACTAATACATGTATGTATGCACATGTATATGCACCTCATACAATTATGAGCAGGTTTTTGTGTAGCTTAAAGTAAATATAAGGAGATGAAAACATTTAATGAAAACAGGTAAACACATGGACAGTTCAAAATTGTGTCTGTCTCCATTTAAATATTATTATTAGCATTAATCTGGCGTCAACTTATCCAACATATATTATTATTACAATACTCCAAAAGGGGAACTTGAACAACAAATGAGACAATTACAAAATGTTACAGGAACAGTAGGTTAATAAGGACCCTGTTCAAACAAGCTTACAATTTTAATGCATAATATAGATGAGAAATGACATAAGCAAACAGATGCTTTATTAAAATACCTGTTTACATTTGAGGTTTATGTTGTTGCTTCATATCCTTAACACCTTCAGGACGGGTGACGGACGAGGTCCGTCATCCTGGGGATACCCTTAATGACGGGTGACGGACCTTGTCCGTCACGCGGTAAAATTAACCCCAGATCGCCGCTATCGCGGTGATGGCAGGGTTAATGGTGCTCCGGTCTGCCTCTGTATTAGAGGCAGACCGGGAGCACCGGAACGGGCTGTCCCAGCACATGTGCTCGTTCTGACAGCATGTCAGAGCGAGCACATGTGCTGTGTATACTCACCTTCTGCCTCCCTGCACTTCTGGGTTCACTGTGAAGTGCAGGGAGACGGATCAGTACTGATCCTGCCCCCTGTGTAAAAAAAAATAAATAAAGTTTTAATAAAATCCCACCCCCCTTTACCCATATAAATAAAAAATGAACCCCTTCCCTGCCAATTGATCACTGACTACAGTGATCAATTGGCAGGGATTACATTTTACTGTCATCTGATTTTTTTTTTTTAACCCCTGAGGGTTAATTCTTTTTTTTTTTTTTACCCTCAGGGGTTAAATTCATTTTATTAATTAATTTAAATATTTTAAAATGATATATTTAGCTAACTGGGGTGGGTGAAAGTTAGTAGGGAATTTGGGGATTTGGAGTTAGGCTAACTAGGGGTTAACGTTAAAAAAAGTTTTAAAATAAGCTTTAAAAAGTTAAAAATTACTTTTAAAAAAAAGTTTTAATAACGTTTAAGTAAAAAATAAAAAAGACACCCCCTTTACCCAGTCCAAATACAAATTAACCCATTCCCTGCCAGTCGATTACTGCCTACAGTTATCAAAATACAGATCACAGTATTATACTGTGATCTAATTTGTTTTAACCCCTGAGGATTAACTTTTATTTATTTATTAACTCTCAGGGGTTCAATTTATTTAATTAATTAATTTAAATATTTTATAATTATATATTTTGCTCGCTGGGGTGGGTGGGAGTTATGGGAAAATGGGGAATTTACGGTTAGTGCTGCTTAGTGCTAGTTAGGGGTTAACGGTATAAAAAAGCTTAGAAAAAATTTAAATCTGTAAAAAAAAAGTTTTAAGAAAGTTTAGGAGAGTTTACAAAAAATAATAAGCAAAACAAAAGTTTAAAAACTAGTTTTAACCCCTTAAGGACGGAGCCAAATGTACAAGTTGTGATCAAAACAAAACGTAAACAAACCACAGAATTTGGCTCTATGTCTGTTCAACTATAATTTACCTCTTTCATACTAAGTGCACCCACACTTATTATATATCGGTTTGTTCAGGGGAAACAGGGCTTTCATTCCATATCAAACATTCATATATAGAACTCCATTTTCTATGAATAAAATCTAAAAAAGTTTGTAAAATTAAGAAATTTTGATATTTTTCAATTTCTGCATGTCAATTTAACTGTTAATGTCACAATACTGTTTGGTTTTACTGCAATAAAATATACATATTTGTATTCAGAAATGTCTCATGAGTAAAACAGTAACCCCCATGTATAGGTTTTATGGTGTTTTGGAAAGTTACAGGGTCAAATATACGTCTTGTCTATTTATTTATTTTTTACATAGAAATTTCACAGATTGGTTTGCTGGGCCTAGGTTGTCTTTGAGACCGTATGGCAGCCAGGAAATGTAAGTTACCCCATCATGGCATACCATTTGAAAAAGTAGACATCCCAGGGTATTCAAAATGGGGTATGCCCAGTCTTTTGTAGTAGCCACTTAGGCAAAAACGCTAGCCAAAGTTAGTGTTCGTTTTTTTTTTTTTCCATTTTTCAAATAAAAACTGTACTTTTACTGATAATATTATTGTCAGTGTATAGTTAACTGCCCTGAAACACTCCTAGTTCTATTCAGTGATGCCTCACAAGCGCCACGGTACCCCCCATGTATAGGTTTTATGGGGTTTTTCAAAGTTAAAGGGTCATATTTATGGCTTATCCATAAATGCTTTTTCACAATGAAATTTGTCATATTGGTTTGCTGTGTCTAGGCTGCCTTTGAGACCGTATGGAAGCCAAGAAATGAAAATGACCCCTTAATGGCATACCATTTGAAAAAGTAGACATCCTAAGGTATTCAAAATGGGGTATGGACAGTCTTTTGTAGTAGCCACTTGGGCACAAATGCTAGCCAAAGTTAGTGTTCCGTGTTTTTTTTTGCGTTTTTCACATAAAAACTGTACTTTTACTGATAATATTAACATCAGTATATAGTTTACTGCCCTGAAACACTCCCAGTTCTGTTCAGTGATGTCTCACGAGCGGCACGGTACCCCCCATGTATAGGTTTTATGGGGTTTTCAAAAGTTACAGGGTCATATATAAGGCTTATCCATTTATGCTTTTTCACAATGGAATTTATCAGATTAGTTTGCTGTGTCTAGGCTGCCTTTGAGACCGTATGGCAGCCAAGAAATGAAAATTACCCCTTAATGGCATACCATTTGAAAAAGTAGACATCCCAAGGTATTCAAAATGGGGTATGGTCAATCGTTTGTAGTAGCCACTTGGGCACAAATGCTAGCCAAAGTTAATGTTAGGTTTTTTTTTTTCCATTTTTCACATAAAAACTGTACTTTTACTGATAATATTAACATCAGTGTATAGTTTACTGCCCTGAAACACTCCCAGTTCTGTTCAGTGATGTCTGACGAGCGCCACGGTACCCCCCATGTATAGGTTTTATGGGGGTTTCAAAAGTTACAGGGTCATATATAAGGCTTATCCATTTATGCTTTTTCACAATGGAATTTGTCAGATTAGTTTGCTGTGTCTAGGCTGCCTTTGAGACCGTATGGCAGCCAAGAAATCAAAATTACCCCTTAATGGCATACCATTTGAAAAAGTAGACATCCTAAGGTATTCAAAATGGGGTATGGCCAGTCTTTTGTAGTAGCCACTTGGGCACAAAGGCTAGCCAAAGTTAGTGTTCCGTGTTTTTTTTTGCGTTTTTCACATAAAAACTGTACTTTTACTGATAATATTAACATCAGTATATAGTTTACTGCCCTGAAACACTCCCAGTTCTGTTCAGTGATGTCTGACGAGCGCCACGGTACCCCCCATGTATAGGTTTTATGGGGGTTTCAAAAGTTACAGGGTCATATATAAGGCTTATCCATTTATGCTTTTTCACAATGGAATTTGTCAGATTAGTTTGCTGTGTCTAGGCTGCCTTTGAGACCGTATGGCAGCCAAGAAATCAAAATTACCCCTTAATGGCATACCATTTGAAAAAGTAGACATCCCAAGGTATTCAAAATGGGGTATGGCCAGTCTTTTGTAGTAGCCACTTGGGCACAAAGGCTAGCCAAAGTTAGTGTTCCGTGTTTTTTTTTGCGTTTTTCACATAAAAACTGTACTTTTACTGATAATATTAACATCAGTATATAGTTTACTGCCCTGAAACACTCCCAGTTCTGTTCAGTGATGTCTGACGAGTGCCACGGTACCCCCCATGTATAGGTTTTATGGGGGTTTCAAAAGTTACAGGGTCATATATAAGGCTTATCCATTTATGCTTTTTCACAATGGAATTTGTCAGATTAGTTTGCTGTGTCTAGGCTGCCTTTGAGACCGTATGGCAGCCAAGAAATGAAAATTACCCCTTAATGGCATACCATTTGAAAAAGTAGACATCCCAAGGTATTCAAAATGGGGTATGGTCAATCGTTTGTAGTAGCCACTTGGGCACAAATGCTAGCCAAAGTTAATGTTAGGTTTTTTTTTTTCCATTTTCCACTGAACACTAACTTTGGGTAATAACATTTCCACTATTATGGCATACCATTTTCAAAAGTAGGCAACCCAGAGTATTTCAAATGGTGCATTTTAAGATGTTTGATCTAACCACTTTATCAGAAATGAAGGCCCCACATAGCGGTAATAGTTTTATTTGTGCTTTTTTCCACACATGAACTCACTTTTCACAGGACATTTCTTATTCCTGGTATGAGTTATTGCAACAAAGCCTCACAATTTTTTTTTAACATTGTCTCCTGAATATAACGGTACCCCCATGTACCGGATTTTCTGTTTTTTGGGGGAAGTCACAGGGACACATATATTAGATGTCCATTTCAAAGTTGGAAATTTTACAAGGTTAATTCAGATTAGTTTGCTGTGTCTAGGCTGCCTTTGAGACCGTATGGCAGCCAAGAAATGAAAATTACCCCTTATTGGCATACCATTTGAAAAAGTAGACATCCCAAGGTATTCAAAATGGGGTATGGTCAATCGTTTGTAGTAGCCACTTGGGCACAAATGCTAGCCAAAGTTAATGTTAGGTTTTTTTTTTTCCATTTTTCACATAAAAACTGTACTTTTACTGATAATATTAACATCAGTGTATAGTTTACTGCCCTGAAACACTCCCAGTTCTGTTCAGTGATGTCTGACGAGCGCCACGGTACCCCCCATGTATAGGTTTTATGGGGGTTTCAAAAGTTACAGGGTCATATATAAGGCTTATCCATTTATGCTTTTTCACAATGGGATTTGTCAGATTAGTTTGCTGTGTCTAGGCTGCCTTTGAGACCGTATGGCAGCCAAGAAATCAAAATTACCCCTTAATGGCATACCATTTGAAAAAGTAGACATCCCAAGGTATTCAAAATGGGGTATGGTCAATCGTTTGTAGTAGCCACTTGGGCACAAATGCTAGCCAAAGTTAATGTTAGGTTTTTTTTTTTCCATTTTTCACATAAAAACTGTACTTTTACTGATAATATTAACATCAGTGTTGTCAGGGTACCTGAAGTCTCTACCTCCGAGAGAGGTAGAGACTTAGACGTTCATCCGTCCGGACGCCATGTTTCCTCTGTTCCTCGCGGTCGATCCGGTCACACAAACGCCGGCCGCGAGGGAGTCTCTTCCTTTTGTAGCATGGTGCCCGGAGGCCGACGTCATCACGCCAATCCGGAACGACCTGTCACTCAGTCCGAGACAGACTAATCAGGTTTCGTCGGAGGCGTGTCTATCCTCTCTAGCCAGGGTATTTAAACATACTTCGCCCTGTTGCTCATTGCCCTGTCGTGGTTCTAGCCTGTCTAGTCACACAGTGCTCTGGTGTTTCTCAGTTATCCTTTTGGTTTCGACCCGGCTTGTTTCCTTACTCTGTTTACCTCCGTTATCCTTGACCCGGCTTGTTCCTCGCTTACCTGTCTTCTCGTTCCCTCGACCTCGGCTTGTCTCTGACCATTCTCTATACTCTCTGTACGTTAGCCCGGCCATTCTAAGGACCGGTATACGTACCCTGTACCTGTTTGTACTTTGCGTGTTGGATCCCTGTCCCGATCCTGACATTACGACAGGGCCAATGGATCCTGCAGGTACAAACAGTCAGGTTGGTTCCTCTGATTCCAGGTTTGACGCCATGGAACACAGAATGGACCAAATGGCCTTAGCACTACAGGCATTGTTGTCTCGTGCTAATAATCCTCCAGAGGAGACGCGTCCTACTCCTATTTCCTCTGTAGGTTCAGGCCTAGAGGTAGCTACTGTAGGTGCCTCTTCCCGTGTTACTCCACCTGTACGTTATGGTGGGTCACCTGAGAAGTGTCGTGGTTTTTTAAACCAGATCAGCATTCACTTTGAATTGCAACCTCGCTCCTATCCTACCGATAGGGCAAAGGTTGGGTTTATTATCACCTTACTCATTGAGAAAGCTCTGAGATGGGCTAACCCATTATGGGAGAACGATAACCCGTTGGTATACAATTATACTGCCTTTGTAGCTGCTTTTAGAAGAACTTTTGACCCCCCTGGTAGAAAGGTCAATGCAGCCAGATTACTGTTGCGCCTGAGACAGGAGAACCGAACATTAGTGGATTATGCACTAGAGTTCAGGTCTCTGGCGTCAGAAGTTAAGTGGAATGAACAGGCTTATATGGATGTATTCTTGAACGGGTTATCAGATGTTATCCTTGACGAAATTGCTACTAGGGAGCTACCAGAGAATTTAGAGGACTTAATTTCGTTCATTTCTCGTATTGATGAACGTATAAGAGAAAGACAGAACACTCGAGAGAGGAACCTAAGACCTGCCTTTAAATTAGCACCTGCATTTCTAAGTCCTGAGTCCAATACCTCACTAATTCCTGAACCTATGCAGATAGGCAATACTCATCTCTCAGAAGAGGAGAGACTGTACAGGAGAAGGGAGGGATTGTGTATGTATTGTGGAGTCAGAGGTCATTTACGCCTGAATTGTCCTGTTCGCTCGGGAAACGCCCGCACCTAAGTTTCTCTAGAGGACAGGCCTTGGGTGTTTCTATTTTGTCCTCTACGCATAATTACAAAAATCACAGGCTTTTACTACCAGTTTCTTTAACATGGAAGAAGGAAGTACTTAAGACCGTGGCATTGATAGATTCCGGCGCTGCTGAGAATTTTATCGATCAAGCCTTTGCCACTAAGCACACTATTCCTTCCCAGTTAAGAGAGATCCCCTTGGCCGTTGAGGCCATTGATGGTAGACCACTACTCGAGCCTGTTATTACTCGTGAGACTATATCCATGAGCCTGTCTGTTGGTATCTTACACGAGGAGAGTATATCTCTTATGCTTATTTCGTCCCCTTCCGTTCCCATAGTCCTGGGGTATCCATGGTTAAAGAGACATAACCCTACTATCGATTGGGAGTTAGGGGAGATACTCTCGTGGGGTCAGGGTTGTCAGGAGAGGTGTTTACAGAAGGTATCCCCTTTGGCTGTAATTTACACACCTGACACTACTACCCAGCCTAAAGAGAGACAGATACCTCCTTTGTACATGGACTTAAAGGCAGTATTCGATAAAAAGAACGCTGATACTCTACCTCCACACAGGTCCTTTGATTGTAAAATTAACCTATTACCTGGCACCATGCCTCCTAGGGGCAATGTATACCCTCTATCCACTAAAGAGAATGCTGTTTTAGAGGAGTATATTCAGGAGAATTTAGACAAGGGATTTATCAGGAGATCCTCATCTCCTGCCGGGGCTGGGTTCTTTTTTGTTAAGAAGAAGGATGGGTCACTCAGACCTTGTATCGATTATCGAGGGTTGAATAAAATAACCATCAGGAATGCCTATCCTATCCCCTTGATTACAGAACTCTTTGATCGGTTAAAGGGCTCTAAGATTTTCACCAAGTTGGACCTCAGAGGGGCGTACAACTTGGTGAGAATTCAGCAAGGCCATGAGTGGAAGACAGCGTTTAATACCCGCTATGGTCATTATGAGTATACGGTCATGCCTTTTGGTCTCTGTAACGCACCTGCAGTTTTCCAAGATTTGATTAACGAAGTTCTTAGGGAATTTCAACATGATTGTGTTATTGTCTACCTGGATGACATACTCATACACTCTAAAGAGATTGAGACCCACCATCGACAAGTCAGACAGGTATTACACAAACTTTTACAACATGGTTTGTACTGTAAACTTGAGAAATGCAGTTTTGACCAGACCCAGATAGACTTTCTTGGATACGTGATTTCTGGGGAGGGCTTTAAGATGGATCCTGACAAACTCCAGTCTATTTTAGATTGGCCATTGCCTCAGGGACTCAAAGCTATTCAGAGATTTATTGGCTTCTCTAATTATTATAGACGCTTCATTAAGGGCTACTCGTCTATTATTGCGCCCATCACCAATATGACCAAACAAGGGGCGGATACTAAGACATGGTCTACTGATGCTCTAGCTGCTTTCAAGAGTCTCAAAGAACTTTTTGCTTCTGCTCCAATACTAGTCCATCCGGATACGACCTTACCGTTCCTGCTCGAGGTCGATGCCTCTGAGACAGGAGTAGGGGCGGTTCTGTCACAAAGATTGGGGGTAGATAAACCATTGCACCCATGTGGTTTTTTTTCTAAGAAACTTTCGGGCCCTGAGAGCAGATATGACATCGGCGACAGAGAACTCTTAGCAGTCATTAAAGCCTTAAAGGAATGGAGACATTTATTAGAGGGAACCTTACACCCTATTACTATCCTGACGGACCACAAGAACTTGTCCTACATTGGGGAGGCTAAGCGCCTGTCCTCTAGGCAGGCTCGTTGGTCCTTATTCCTGACTCACTTCAACTATGTGCTGACTTATAGACCTGGTTCAAAAAATTCTAAAGCCGATGCCTTATCTCGCCAGTATGAACCTTCTACTGTACCTGAGCCGGTCCTTTCCTCTATAGTTCCGAAATGCAATATTGTTGCTAATACGAATCTCAGGATTCATTCTCCGTTACTGGCCGAGATCGTTAAGCTACAACATTTAGCACCTAGACAGACTCCTGTGGGTCGACATTTCGTTCCTCCTGCTCTTCAACTGGAACTGTTGCAGTGTTTCCATAACAGCAAGATGGCGGGACATCCTGGTATTCGCAAGACTTTTGCGTTGATCTCTAAGGATTTCTGGTGGCCTGCTTTACGTAGGGATACTAAAGATTTCATCGCTGCATGTGAGGTTTGTACTAAGACCAAACAACCTCATACGCTTCCTTGTGGATTCCTGCACCCCTTAGAAGTTCCAGAGAAGCCGTGGTCCTGCTTGGCCATGGACTTTATTGTCGATCTACCTATCTCTAAAAAACAGACTGTTATCCTCACCGTGGTTGACAGATTCACTAAGATGGCACACTTCATTCCTCTGCCTAAACTTCCATCTTCTCCCGAATTGGCCGAGATATTCGCTAGGGAGATTTTTCGCCTACATGGGATACCCTCTCAAATTGTGTCTGACAGAGGTTCCCAATTTATTTCCCGTTTTTGGAGGTCCTTCTGTTCGCAACTTGGTATCAAATTGAACTTTTCTTCTGCCTATCACCCTCAGTCTAATGGAGCTGCTGAACGTACCAACCAGAAAATTGAACAATATTTGCGATGTTTTGTTTCCGAACACCAGGATGATTGGGTCGGTTTGATTCCTTGGGCAGAGTTTGCACACAACAATCTCGTTTGCGATTCTACTCATTCAAGCCCCTTCTTCATGAATTATGGCTTTCACCCGTCTATTCTTCCTTCGGCTTCTCCTTCCCAGGGGGTGCCGTCGGTTGATGTTCATGTTGCTAACTTGAGGAAGTTGTGGGATCAAACTCGGCAAATCCTTACGCACAATTCTATGCTGGTTAAGAAACATGCTGATAAACGTAGAAGGGCGGCTCCGCTCTTTGTTCCGGGTGATAGGGTATGGTTGAGCACGAGGAACATCCGTTTAAAGGTGCCCTCCATGAAGTTCGCTCCCCGTTATATTGGACCTTACAGGGTGTTGTCTCGTATCAATCCAGTTGCGTATCGTCTAGCTCTTCCTGATACCTTACGCATCCCTAACTCGTTTCATGTGTCGTTGCTGAAACCTCTTATTTGTAACAGGTTCTCCTCCACAACAGCCCCTCCTTGTCCTGTTCAGGTGGAGGGTCAGGAGGAGTATGAGGTTAACTCTATTATTGATTCTCGTATCTCCCGGGGGAAAGTACAATATCTGGTCGATTGGAAGGGATACGGTCCTGAGGAGAGGAGTTGGGTACCTCAGGAGGATGTTCATGCTCCTCGTCTCCGCAGGGCGTATCACTCTCGCTTTCCATCTCGTCCCGGTTCTTTCCGCCCGGTGGGCGTATCTGAGGGGGGGGGTACTGTCAGGGTACCTGAAGTCTCTACCTCCGAGAGAGGTAGAGACTTAGACGTTCATCCGTCCGGACGCCATGTTTCCTCTGTTCCTCGCGGTCGATCCGGTCACACAAACGCCGGCCGCGAGGGAGTCTCTTCCTTTTGTAGCATGGTGCCCGGAGGCCGACGTCATCACGCCAATCCGGAACGACCTGTCACTCAGTCCGAGACAGACTAATCAGGTTTCGTCGGAGGCGTGTCTATCCTCTCTAGCCAGGGTATTTAAACATACTTCGCCCTGTTGCTCATTGCCCTGTCGTGGTTCTAGCCTGTCTAGTCACACAGTGCTCTGGTGTTTCTCAGTTATCCTTTTGGTTTCGACCCGGCTTGTTTCCTTACTCTGTTTACCTCCGTTATCCTTGACCCGGCTTGTTCCTCGCTTACCTGTCTTCTCGTTCCCTCGACCTCGGCTTGTCTCTGACCATTCTCTATACTCTCTGTACGTTAGCCCGGCCATTCTAAGGACCGGTATACGTACCCTGTACCTGTTTGTACTTTGCGTGTTGGATCCCTGTCCCGATCCTGACAAGTGTATAGTTTACTGCCCTGAAACACTCCCAGTTCTGTTCAGTGATGTCTGACGAGCGCCACGGTACCCCCCATGTATAGGTTTTATGGGGGTTTCAAAAGTTACAGGGTCATATATAAGGCTTATCCATTTATGCTTTTTCACAATGGAATTTGTCAGATTAGTTTGCTGTGTCTAGGCTGCCTTTGAGACCGTATGGCAGCCAAGAAATCAAAATTACCCCTTAATGGCATACCATTTGAAAAAGTAGACATCCTAAGGTATTCAAAATGGGGTATGGCCAGTCTTTTGTAGTAGCCACTTGGGCACAAAGGCTAGCCAAAGTTAGTGTTCCGTGTTTTTTTTTGCGTTTTTCACATAAAAACTGTACTTTTACTGATAATATTAACATCAGTATATAGTTTACTGCCCTGAAACACTCCCAGTTCTGTTCAGTGATGTCTCACGAGCGGCACGGTACCCCCCATGTATAGGTTTTATGGGGGTTTCAAAAGTTACAGGGTCATATATAAGGCTTATCCATTTATGCTTTTTCACAATGGAATTTGTCAGATTAGTTTGCTGTGTCTAGGCTGCCTTTGAGACCGTATGGCAGCCAAGAAATCAAAATTACCCCTTAATGGCATACCATTTGAAAAAGTAGACATCCCAAGGTATTCAAAATGGGGTATGGCCAGTCTTTTGTAGTAGCCATTTGGGCACAAATGCTAGCCAAAGTTAGTGTTCCGTGGAAAATGGAATAATAGTTTTATTTGTGCTTTTTTCCACACATGAACTCACTTTTCACAGGACATTTCTTATTCCTGGTATGAGTTATTGCAACAAAGCCTCACAATTTTTTTTTAACATTGTCTCCTGAATATAACGGTACCCCCATGTACCGGATTTTCTGTTTTTTGGGGGAAGTCACAGGGACACATATATTAGATGTCCATTTCAAAGTTGGAAATTTGACAAGGTGATTTCCTGGGCCTATTTCGCCTTTGAGAGAGCATGGCAGCCTGGGTAATAACATTTCCACTATTATGGCATACCATTTTCAAAAGTAGGCAACCCAGAGTACAACAAATGGCAGACCTTGAGATGTTTGGTTTAGCCATTTTAACAGAAATGATGGGCCCATGTAGCAATTTCTACTTTTATTTTTGTCTTTTTAATCACATAAATTGCATTTTCACTAGAAATGTCATAATCCTGGTATTAGTTAGTGCACTAAAACCTCAGTATTTTGATTTAACACTGTCTTCTGAATATAACGGTACCCCCACGTATCATTATTTCAGACTCTTTCCGATAAGTACAGAGCGAAATATATTAGATGTCCTTTTAGCTTGTAAGTTTGACAAAGTTATTTGCTGGGCCTATGTGGCTATTTAGAGAGCATGGCAGCCTGGGTAATAACATTTCCACCGTTATGGCATACCATTTTCAAAAGTAGGCAACCCAGAGTACAACAAATGGCAGACCTTGAGATGTTTGGTTTAGCCATTTTAACAGAAATGATGGGCCCATGTAGCAATTTCTACTTTTATTTTTGTCTTTTTAATCACATAAATTGCATTTTCACTAGAAATGTCATAATCCTGGTATTAGTTAGTGCACTAAAACCTCAGTATTTTGATTTAACACTGTCTTCTGAATATAACGGTACCTACGTGTACAATGTTTCCAGGTTTTTAGTATATCACAGGAATAGTACAGTACACATACACTTTGATCTGAAGGCAGAGAGAGGCAGATAGATATTTGACTCAGATACTGTAGCATTAACCCTGTGATTAGTTTTTTGCTTTTTTTTTTTTTTTGAGAAGGCACATTTCAAGTACTACAAATGTAGTATTTTGAGTTGTTTGGTGTAGCCACTTTAGAATGGCTAGCATAAACAGGGACGGGCCAAGGTCAGGGGAATCCAGAAATCAGAGTAGTCGGTAAAACAAGCCAATGGGTCGGTACAGGCAGCTAACGAAGCATAGTCAGGACAAGCCGAGGTCAGGGAATCCAGGGAAATCAAGCAAACAAACTGCCAAAGTACCATACAGAGTGATTTAGTAGTTCAGCTCTGTATGGTAGACTTTGAAACAGTCTGTTATGCAGAGGGCGGGTAGGGATGGACAGGAGGGGCAATAATAACTGGAGTCCTTTCGGACTCCTCTTTTCCAGCAAACACGGCATCTTCGTTGGGGTGACCTTTTACAGGATGTCGGGGGGATTCGGGAAGGGAAATGTTTGCTGGTAAGTCGTTGGACATCTTCTGATTCCAAAGGAGGGTTAGGATTTGGGGTCTGGGCAAATATAATTTGGGACAAAATTTGGACCATAAACTCTAGAAATGGGCATGGTCTACCTATGGCTTCCTTTTTATAAAGCACATAGGCATTGAAAATTGCAATCTGGGTTATGTAGACTGCAATTTTCTTGTACCAGGTCCTACTCTTCCGGTTCACCAGATAGGGCTGTATGCACTGATCAGCCAAGTCTACTCCCCCCATAAACTTGCTGTAATCCACAATGCACTTCGGCTTCTCCAGCTGCTCAGTTCCACCTCGCACAGACACTGGCACTGAAGTTTCGTCGTGCATTGTAGACAACATGTACACATCTTTCCTATCGGTGAACCGAAGGGCAAGCAACTCATCCTGGCGGAGCGCTGAAAGGGAGCCTCTACTGCGTCTACCTCTTGCCAGGGCTTGGGGGAAACCTCTACGATTCTTGCGCACTGTGCCACAGGCTACGGTCTCAAAGCAAAATAGAGTTTTAAATAACTCTATGCTTGTGTAATAGTTGTCGACCCATAGCCTGTATCCCTTATTTAACAAGGGAAGGATTAGGTCCCATACTATCTTGCCACATGTACCCACAGAATCAGGGCATCCTGGTGGGTCAAGATGGCTATCCTTCCCCTGATAAATATGAAACGCCCATGTATAGCCAGATTTTGATTCACACAATTTATAAAATTTTACACCGTATCGGGACCGTTTAGAAGGGATATACTGTTTAAAAAGTAATCTGCCCTTAAATTTCATTAAGGACTCATCTATACAAATATTTTCTTCGGGGACATAATTTTGGGAGAATTTGTCTGACAGGAGTTCAATTAGGGGCCGAATTTTGTACAGCCTGTCAAACGATGGGTCGTTTCTTGGGGGGCACAGTGTGTTGTCGTTAAAGTGGAGGAAACGCAGCAGCTGCTCATAGCGATCCCTCTTCATAACCCCAGGGAAAAGAGGGGTCGCCAGGATGGGGTGCTTGTACCAGTAGGACCTGATACTCGGTTTTTTGACAATGCCCATAACTAGAGTTAGGGCCCAAAATTTGCGCATTTCTGCGAGATCCGTGGGGTGCCACATATTACGCCGATTGTAATGTGACCCCGGATTCGCAGTCAGATATTGGTTGGCAAATAAATTGGTTTGCTCAACCAATAACTGAAATACGTCCTCTGACATAAACAAATTGAAATATTTGAGGGGCTCCCAAGCATCCACTATAACCGTGATGCCAGGGGTCGCCGTAAATGGGGGAATATCTGGGGCCGTCAGGTTTGGGGGCACCCAGTCTCCATCTGGCATTGGGGTTGCTGAGCGTCCTCTTGGTGGTGGTGGTGGGGCACCATCACTAGAGGAGTCACTCATAGCCTCAATGTCAGAGGCAATGGTAGTGTCACTATCTTGCAGAGTGTCACTATCACTGCCTGCCAGAATGGCGTACGCCTCCTCGGCCGAGTAGTGTCGTGCCATTCTAGGGGGGGGACTACTCAATAATTAATTTAAAAAAAAAAAAGGGGGGGAAATTACTAAATTCCTACCTGCCTAACACCCTACTACCCACCCTCAAAAACCCACAAAAAATAAAATAAATGTACTGATCGCAGTTTAGGCTGCTGCGACCAGTACAGAAAGGGTTAATTTTTATTTTATTTTCTGTTTTTTTAATAAAAATAACCCCCCAAAAAAAGTCAGCCTGATCAGAGAGCCCTCTGATCACAGTGATCACTGGTACAATGCTGTACAGTAGCGATACTGTACAGTACAGTGATCACGGCAGCGGGGAAAGGGTTAAGGGTGATTTGGGTTGCTGCGGCTGACAAAGGGTCAAAAAAAAATGTAAAACATTTTTTTGACCCTAAAAAAAAAAATGAATAATAGTACAAATGTACTAAAATCCCTAAACAGGCTGATCACAGTGTAAAATGCTGTGACCAGCACTGGAAGGGTTAAATTTATTTTATTTTTTTTAACTTTTACTTTCTTTTTAACAATTTTCAGGACACAGGACTCTCCAGCAACGATCTCTCTGCCTCTCTCTCTCAGATCGAAGTGAGGTGAGGAGAGGGGCAGAGACAATGTGTCAGCCAGTGATTTAAAATCTGGCTGTCACTGCGATCACAAACTGCAGATCACTGCGGATTGGCCACAGGGGACCTGCCTGGGTTGCCAGGCAGGTCCCCCAACCGCGATCTGCAGTTTGGGAGGGATCGGGAACATGTGGGTGGGCTTAAACGCCGCAACGTGCTATGCCGTCGTGAAGGCGTTTAAGCCCATAAACGCCGTGACGGCATAGCACGTCGTAACGGCGCGAACGGGTTAAAAAGTAAAAAAAAAAACATTACAAAATACTCGTTACCACTACACCTGGAACAAACTAGAGAAAAAAAATGATCCCATGCTAAGGTTCAAAATATGCCTTTTGAATTACCCCAGGGTGTATTCTTTAATAAATAGTATGTGTTTGGGGGTACATTTCAATAACCAACCATCTAAACTACTCCAAAATAGAACATGGACACAGCGTAAAACTTCGAAATTAGAAAATAACTGAATGGCTGCGTCTCAAATGTGCCCCTTCAACATCCACATATACCTGGCAAAGGTACATATACGCGGGTATTGCTGTACTCAGACGACATAGCTGAGCAACATATGAAGTATTATACAGTCGTAGCACACATAAGGTTTGCAAAATATAGTGTGCAAACTCACTTTGTGTGTCAAAAAGGCAGAAAAAACGCTTATTACCACTACACTTGGTACAAACTAGCGGAAAAATTAACCACGCTAAGGTTCAAAATATGCCTTTTGAAATACCCTTGGATGTCTTCTTTAAGAAATGGTATGGCTTTATGGTGTATTTGGATTATATAGCCCGGTAAAATACTCTAAAATGGGACATGGGCACAGCGCAAAAATTTTAAGTTTAAAAAAAAAATAAATGGAATGGCTATGTCCCAAATGTGCCCCTCCAATGTCCACATATACCTGGCAAAGGTACATACGGGGGTATTGCTGTACTCAGCCGACATAGTTGAGCAACATATGAAGTATTATACAGTTGCAGCACACATAAGGTTTGCAAAATATACTGTGCAAACTCACTTTGTGTGTCAAAAAGGCAGAAATAATGCTTATTACCACTACACTTGGTACAAGCTAGCGGAACAATGATCCCACGCTAAGGTTAAAAATATGTGTTCTTTAAGAAATGGTATGCCTTTATGGTGTAGTTGTAATATGTAGCCTGCTCAAGTGCTCCAAAGTGGAACACGGACACATCAAAACCCTCAATGAAAATTCACACTTAAAAACTTAGACTTGTCACGTCTCTTTTACAGCACTGTAACTTCACAAAATATTGCCAAAGACATACAATGGAGCTGTCATTTTACTCAGAAGACTTAGCTGAGCATAATATGGGGGGTTTGAACTTAGTGGCACATATGAAATATACAAAATTCCCAGCAAAAATGCAATCCGTATGTAAAAAATGGCCAAAATAATTTTTTACCACATACTTTGGCATATATTGGTGAAAAAAATGGGGGCATGTTAAGGCACAAAAAGGACCATATGAGATACCCTGGAGTGTCTACTTTTACAAATGGTAGGCCTTTGTGTTTTTTTTTTTGAACAGTCAAACTGTTATAATACCCCAAATGGAAGCATTGGCTCATTAAATCCGTCTCTCAAAATTCTACTGTGAATACTGAAAAGGACAGGTCTCATATATGGCACTGTAGCTTCACGAAATAGTGCCAAAGACATACAAAGGGGGTGTCATTTTACTCAGCAGGTGTAACTGAACACAAAATAAAACTTTGTACAGGAATAGCACACACCAACTTTACAAAATACACATGAGAAATTCTTTGTTATAAGTTTGTGTGCCAAAAACCAAAAAAAACACAATTTTTCTCCAATATTTAGCAGAGGTTGGAGGTGAAATGACTACGTAGAAAGTGTCAAAACAACCTTAGGTAAATAGCCTGTGATGTCTACTTTATATAAATATATACTTTTGTGTGGCAATTTTGTTTTCTTTTATGGCTATTAAAGGAACACTATAGTCACCTAAATTACTTTAGCTAAATAAAGCAGTTTTAGTGTATAGATCATTCCCCTGTAATTTTACTGCTCAATTCACTGTTATTTAGGAGTTAAATCACTTTGTTTCTGTTTATGCAGCCCTAGCCACACCTCCCCTGGCTATGATTGACAGAGCCTGCATGAAAAAAAAAACTGGTTTCACTTTTAACCCCTTAAGGACACATGACATGTCTGACACGTCACAATTCCCTTTTATTCCAGAGGTTTGGTCCTTAAGGGGTTAAGCAGATGTAATTTACCTTAAATAATTGAATCTCAACCTCTAAATTGAACTTTAATCACATACAGGAGGCTCTTGCAGGGTCTAGCAAGCTATTAACTTAGCAGGGGATAAGAAAATCTTAATTAAACAGAACTTGCAATAAAGAAAGCCTAAATAGGGCTCTCTTTACAGGAAGTGTGTATGGAAGGCTGTGCAAGTCACATGCAGGGAGGTGTTACTAGGGTTCATAAACAAAGGGATTTAACTCCTAAATGGCAGATGATTGAGCAGTGAGGCTGCAGGGGCATGTTCTACACACCAAAACTGCTTCATTAAGCTACAGTTGTTCAGGTGACTATAGTGTCCCTTTAAGCTTACAAGACAAACATACCAAATTCTAAAATTGCTCCACATTAAAAGTTTATTTTACTCCTTGTGCTTTGTGACCTGTAACTACCACAAAAAACTTAAAATCCCAGACACATTGTATATTCTGTTAATCAGGACAACTAAATTCATTTATTTTTAATTACTTTCTTTAACCTGCACTAATAATGCACACATTATTATTGCAAAAACTGTAAAAAAAAACTATTTTTTAAAATAGTTTTTGCATTTTTCTGTATTCTTTTGATAATAAATAAGCATTTATATATATATATATATATATATATATATATATATATATATATGTTACATCAAATTAAAGCCCTTTCTGTTCTTTAAAAAACAGTATATAATATGTGTCGGTGCAATAAACGAGAGAGATGCAAATTGCAGTTGAACGCAAACAGCAAGAAAATGCAAAAATTGCTTGTGTCATTAAGCGTAAGACAAGCTTCTGAAGCTGTGTCCTTAAGGGGTTAAGATTTGAAGATTCCTGCAGTGAAATCTACCCTGTATAAGAAGTAGCTGAATCTGCCATCCAGTACTAAGCATCCCTTTATTTTTCATGGGAGGTTGCAGTATATCCCATAAGCATCAGTTCAGGTTTGAAATAAGAGATGTATTAACCACTTCAGCTCGCCACTCGTATATACACGATTGCCAGAATATGCATTCATACTCCACAAAAATATATATGTGTGATTTGCACAATTTCAAATGAAATTAGTTTATTTCAAATTCATTTAATTTGCAAGTTTTGCCTTTAGTTAGTTCTGAAACTCACAGCTCGGCACAAAAAGTCACCAAGCAGTCAGTTTCACAGTGCTGAACACAGACTGTCTGTGTACAGCTCTGTAGCAGTTTGTCTCCTCAGAGTTGCTACGGTTTCTTCTTGATGGTTTCACACTGATCATACTTGTCTGCTGGCCATGAAAAAAAGAGTTGCAGCCTGTGCTCAGTTCCTTCTCCAGTTTATTTTGTGAGATAAGACCGCTGGAGTAAGAGGAGGTCTGCTGTCTCTTCGGTTTTAATGGGCTGGCTGCAGTCAAAATGGGCAGAATGGGCTGTTATATCTGCTCTGCAATCTCCCTGTATTCACAGGGAGCTTCTGCGGATTAGTAGGACAGCCACCCTCACTAATCAGAAGGTGGCTGAAGCTGATTGGGGCTGCAGAGCTGGCTTAGGGCAGAATGATAGTGTGCTTTAACTCCTAGCAACAGGCAGCACTCTCTTCCCTATTCCATTACTATGTGAAATATAATGGCTGATGTCAGGCGTTACAGTTAGGGCTGCCATCATGAGGTGACAACCATAATGGTTGTCACGAGCCTGGGGGGCCCGGCCGCCCGAGCCCCACATGTAGCGGTGGAACTGACTCCGGTGAAGCTGCAGCATTTAAGGCCACCTGATGAGTCCTATATCTTCAGGGGCCCGGTCAGCATTTTGGCCGTGTAATAGCACGGCCAGGCCCCTTTAAAAATGGCAGCTGCAAGTTGTGCTGGGAGGAAGTGACGGCCGGTCACTTCCTCCTAGCTTACTCCATGCGGGAAGGAGGAAGCAGACTGAAATCCGCGAGGAGAGGCAGCCGACTCCCATCATCCCCAGCCACCCTCCTGCAGCAAAAAGGTAAGGAACAGGAGGATGGCTGAGAAATTAGCTGTGTGTGTAAGTATGTATGCATATATGTCAGTATGCATGTATATATGTCAATATGTGTGTGTGTATGTCAGTATGTATGTATGTGTCTGTTTGTCAGTGTGTATGTGTGTATGTATATATGTCAGTATGTATGTATTTATAACAGTATTCATGTGTATGTATTTGTCTGTATGGATGCCAGTATGTATTTATGTGTATGTATGTGTCTGTATGTCGGTATGTATGTCTGTTTGTATGTATGTGTGTCTGTATGTCAGTAATTATGTGTGTGTCTGTATCTCCTTATGTGTGTCTGTATGTATGTTAGTATGTGTCTGTGTGTCTGTATATGTGTGTGTGTGTCTGTTTCAGTATGTGTGCCAGTATGCCTGTATGTGTGTTTGTCTGTTTCAGTATTTGTGTTTGTTAATATGTGTGTATCTTTCTGTGTGTTTGTCTATGTCCTTTTGTATCAGTGTGTGTGTGTATTTCTGTGGGCGGAATTTGGAGGAGGGCTCTGGGGGCAGGCCCAGACCTTGAGCTGTGTTAGGGGCCCCAGTTACAGTACACTACACAATCAGGGTAAAAGTGTGTATTTCTAAAAGTTTATGTGTGTGTGACTGTGTGTATGTCTGTCAGAATATATATGTGTCACGATTCTGTATACTCTGTCTAGTGCAGTACCTCACAGTGCCACTACCTCTCTGCGGTACTATTGCAGGCTGCTACACCCAGACTGAGATCTCTCTCTGTTCCCAGCTGGTTTTACTTTGCAATCATCTTCTCCCTATTTAGTTGAGCCTCACCCCTTCTTGTTTGTGAGTCCTTTTGTCCTGCGTGACAACCTGAGTTCATGAGCTAGCTGCCTCCCTGTGTTCCGGAGCTGGCTGCTTCCCTATATTCAGAGGTCCTTCTTACATTGAGTTACATTGAGCTTGTATTTGATTCTGTTGTCCATGAAAATATCAATGCACTTTTATTTTGCCATGATTTGTGTGTATGTTTGGTTTCTTTGCATTCTGAGTTTCACCCTGTAGAGGTTGCTGCACTGGTCAGCACCCCTTCCTGATCAGACCCTTGATGGTATACGTCTGGCAGTGTATGTGTCTGACCGTGTGTTTTGGTGTCTGTGTGAGTGTGTATATATATCTCTGACATTGTGCACCTGTGTGTGTCTGAGAATATGTGTTTTTGTGGTGGCAGTAAATATCTGTGTGGGTTTGTCTTTCCTGACAGTTGTATCAGTGAGTGTGTTCGGAATATCTGCGTATGTGTATGTACATGAACTTGTGCATGTATCAGAGTGTGCATATACATGCATGTACCAGTATATATTTAAATAATCAATATGGCTGCAAATAGGGTGATATGGTATGAGCAATGTCATGGCAATGTGACAACATATAGTATAATTATACAATATGTATATATTGATCTACAATACGGTTTCCTTGCATGTTACTTCATTATTTGGTAAATAATTTTTTTACGTTTCTCTGTCCAGCCCAAATGTTTGTTTTTATTTCCATTTGATAATTTAATATCTATGCATACTGAAACAAAAAATAAATTTAAACATTACTTCCCAAAACACCCAAGCCACTAGGATTCTGGAGGTGTTTTTTTGCATGCCGCTTGGCAGTAAAGAGGTTAAGTTAGGATTGCTGACACAATACTTTTATAGTGCTAATATACCCATCTCACTAGGATGGGTAGGTGTTATGTATAAAAATGTTGTGTTCGGAATAGTGGGGCAGTTACCATGGCAACCTATGAAACCAGCATAGAAATTGCATTATTAGCTCTACCAGTTTTCCACGTTGCACCACATTTCAGAACAGGCATCTTTTAAAAATAAACCCCATTGCCTGTTAAAAAGGGTATGATAATACAGAATGGTAATAATGCAAGTGTATTAAACTAAGTTAAATGTCCTTTTTTTTGTTGGGAGGTGCTCTTAAATGTGCTCCACATCGTTGCCAACATTCTAAATCTGCAGGCTGGGCTAGACCTCCTAGTTCTGCACAAGGTCTGTGCTCATCTGTGAGTCGTAGTAGTGACCATCAACAGGCAGGGCCAGACTGGGGATACAAAGCAGCACTGGAAAAATAATCTATGCCAGCCCCAATATAAGTCATTGCGCCATATATTGTCGCATGTAATATGTCTTGCCACCCCAGATGATTGAGTAATATATATATATATATATATATATATATATATATATATATATATATATATATATATACAGTAAGCATACTCACATGCAGACACAGACAATCTCACTGACAGACACACAAGCTCATTGATACACAGGCTCATAGACAAACAATCTCACTGATATGCATAAGCTCATTGACATACAAACACAAGCTCACTCACTAGCAGGTAAACACACACACACATGCAAGCAAGCGCACTCCCTAGCAGGCGCACACACACACACACAGCTTAATGTAGTGGTTCTGATGTCTATAGCCTGTCCCTGCGGGCTTTTCAATGTAAACACTGACTTTTCATATAAAAGGCAGTGTTTACATTGCTTCCTAGTGACAGACACTCAGACGGTCACTAGAGGTGCTTCCTGTGTCCGTGCGGATTGGCTGAGATCAGCACAACGTGAGGGGAAAAAAGGTGAGTAAAAACACTATTTTTAAAAACACACAGACACACACACATACCATTACAGACACACACACACACACCATGACACAGAAACACACACACACCATGAAACAGACAGACACACACACACACACACCAACCATGACAGACAGACACACACACCATGACACAGACAGACACATACCATGACAGACACACACCATGACACAGACACACATACACACCATGACAGACACACACACACACCATGACAGACACCCACCATGACACACACACACACACACCATGACACAGACACACACACACCATGACAGACACACACACCATGACACAGACACAGATACACCATGACACAGACACAGATACACCATGACACAGACACACACACACCATGACACAGACACACACACACCATGACACAGACAGACACAAAAAAGATCATAGAACCACAAAAGGATCAGCACAACGTGAGGGGAAAAAAGGTGAGTAAAAACACTATTTTTAAAAACACCCAGACACACACACATACCATCACAGACACACACACACACACACACCATGACACAGACAGAAACACACACACCATGACACAGACAGACACACACACCAACCATGACAGACAGACACACACACCATGACACAGACAGACACATACCATGACAGAGACACACACCATGACACACACACACACACACCATGACAGGCAGACACACACACACCATGACAGACACACACCATGACACAGACACACACACACACACCATGACAGACATGACACACACACACCATGACAGACACACACACCGTGACACAGACACACATACACCATGACACAGACACACACACACCATGACACAGACAGACACAAAAAAGATCATAGAACCACAAAAGGTTGACAGTGGTGGACTGAGCACAATTAACAAACACTTTTCTAGAAGGCATAACCAAGTGAAAAGTGAGTTATTGCACTTTACCATAGAAGCAAAACATGTTTTTAACTGCCCAGTCTCATTGTGTTCTGAGCAATATTTGTTATAAAACCACTGACCACACTCACCTCCCAGCTTCCCATGATGCCAGTTTCAGTTCATCAATGCATTCAGTCAGGCAGCAAAAACTTGTGTACTTTCATGTTCACATGCAGTAAGTAACATATATTAATTAATCAATTATGGGTAGGTTCAACATAATCATCTCATACATTGACAATGATAGCAAGGTAGATCCAGCCCTAATTAAAACAGCTGCATCTTAAAACTTTTACATTTTATGTTATAAAGCTCTAGCCTCATTTCTTTCTGTTGTAATTTTCTTATTTAACCCCTTAAGGACACATGACATGTGTGACATGTCATAATTCCCCTTTATTCCAGAAGTTTGGTCCTTAAGGGGTTAATGGGGTCCTTTAATGAGCCTCTAGTGGCTGTCTCATTGACAGCGGCTAGAGGCGCTTCCGCGCTTCTCACTGTGATTTTCACAGTGAGAAGACGCCAGCGTCCATAGGAAAGCACTGAGAATGCCTTCCTATGGAAGATGATGCAGATGATGTCGGAAGCAGGAGGAGAGAGCCCGGCGCTGGAGAAAGGTGAGTGTTTAACCCCCTTCCTCCCCCTTCACCCCGGCGAGAGTGGGACCCTGAGGGTGGGGGCACCCTCCGGACACTATAATTCCAGGAAAACAAGTTTGTTTTCCTGGCACTATAGTGGTCTTTTAATGTCTAAACCGTTGGCAACAAAAGCGAGTACACCCCTAAGTGGAAATGTCCAAATTTGTAAATGTCCAAATGTTCCCTCCCCGGTGGCAGCCAGTTGGTGCCGAAACGTTGGGGGGTTTGGTGACTCATGTTTCTGTCTGAGGCTTGTGAGGATTTTTGTGGTAATGTATTACTATTATTTTATTGTATCTGCCTTTACTTCTGTTACTTTGTTTATATTAATTTTTTCTTACATGTTTTCATTCTGGTACTTTTTTGTACATAATAAAATTTAAATATTTTTTTGAGATTGTTATGGTGTGCATTCTATGTCTTTGGGAAATAGACATATGAGCGCTGCCAGCATTGCTGCAAAGGTTGAAGGGGTGGGGGGGTCAGCCGGTCAGTGCTCAGACCATACGCTGCACACTGCATCAAATTGGTCTGCATGGCTGTCGTCCCAGAAGGAAGCCTCTTCTAAAGACGATGCACAAGAAAGCCCACAAACCGTTTGCTGAAGACAAGCAGACCAAAGACATGGATTACTGGAACCATGTCCTGTGGTCCAATGAGACCAAGATAAAGTTATTTGGTTCAGATGGTGTCAAGTGTGTGTGGCGGCTACAAGATGAGGAGTACAAAGACAAGTGTCTTGCCTACAGTCAAGCATGGTGGTGGAAGTGTCATGGTCTGGGCCTGCATGATTGTTGCCAGCATTGGGGAGCTAGAGTTCATTGAGGGAACCACGAATACCAACATGTACTGTGACATAGTGAAGCAGAGAATTTTTCCCCTCCCTTCAGAGACTGGGCCTCTGTCCCCAACATGATAACGACCCCAAACACACCTCCAACACGACCACTGCCTTGCTAAAGAAGCTGAAGGTAAAGGTGATGGACTGGCCAAGTATGTCTATAGACCTAAACCCTATTGAGCATCTGTGGGGCATCCTCAAACAGAAGGTAGGGGAGCGCAAGGTCTCTAATATCCACCAGCTCTGTGATGTCATCATGGAGGAGTGGAAGAGGACTCTAGTGGCAACCTGTGAAGCTCTGGTGAACTCCATGCCCATGAGGATTAAGGCAGTGCTGGAAAATAATGGTGGCCACACAAAATATTGAATTTTTTTTTCCCAATTTGGACATTTCCACTTAGGGGAACTCACTTGTGTTGCCAACAGTTTAGGCATTAATGGCTGTGTGTTGAGTTATTTTGAGGGGACAACAAATTTACACTGTTATATGTTGGATATATCAAATTTGCTAATTGGGCAATCTATGTTGTTATTTTATGGAGTTATATTTTGTGGCTATATATGTTGTACTTCATTCTCTCTTTCTGACATCTGTTTCACTTTCATTCAGCAATCTAATTTTATCATTTCGTTAGTAATATTAAACATTTGCACTTTGGGCAGTTCGCCCATATTTAAAATGGTGTTTTTACAGACCTCATACTAAGTAGCACAGCTAATAATGCAGAATACAAAAACTGGAAGTGACAATGAATTCCGCCGACCGGAAGTGACATCAGACGCTGTACCAATTGTCAGCAGCACAGATGCAGCAAATTGAGAAGCTAATCAGCAAGATATGTATTACAGGGAACAAAAAGGACTAGACAGAGTCATTAAGAAACACTATAACAGCCGAAATGCGTCTGAACTCATTTGTCCAATACATTTTCCTTTACTTGATCCTGGTGTTCCTGCATTGTCAACAACAAGACTATGTATAAGTATAATCTCATGCATGCACTAAAAGGGTGTTGTTTACCTTGTGTTCTTTCTGCCACATTGTGTGAACTTTTGGGCAATTTTATTACCACTATCATTAAGGTGTAGGGAAAACACCTATGTTCACCCCGGTGCACTATTTAACAAGAAATATTTTGAAGCACCATATATCTGCGATGCTTAGCTTTTTGTTTAACCCCTTAAGGACAGGGGACGGTTCAGGACCATCATCGGCATTTTTGCGTTGCCGACCGATGACGTTCCTGAACCGTCCTAACTTTAAGATGTACTTACCCGATCGCCGTCGTTCCCCCGGCGGCGATCGGCATTGCTCCCGTTGTGGGGAGACTGCCTGCAGCCCTGACAGTCTCCCCATGGCGAATTAGGACCCCTGGGGCCATGTGATCGCTCAACAGAGCGACCACATGGTCACAATAGGTGTCCATGTGTCTGCCTGCAGGGGGACTGTCTGTGCTGACAGGCAGTCTTCCTGCTAGTGTAAATCAAAGAAAAAATAAAGTTAATGTTAATAATAAAAAAATTATATATATATGTGTGTATATATATGATATATAGACATATTTTATATCTATATAATATATGTCTATATATCATATATATAATATCATACTATGTGTATTTTTATATTAATATGTACATATATTAATATAAAAATACACTTATAATTAAATTACACACGTATATATAATAACTATATATATTATATATATATATATATATATATATATATATATATTATTATTATTATAAAATACAAATAATAAGTAAATTAAATAAAAAAATGTTAAATAATAATAAAAAAATAAAAAAATTATATATATATGAAATTTTATTCTAACTGTATTTTGATATTAAAATATATACATTTATGTATATATAAATAAATAAAAATACGAAATATACATTTGTTTATATACAAAATTACATAAATAATTATATAAATATACACGTAGACTTCAAATATATAAATGTGCATATATATTTAAATTCTACGTGCGTATTTATGTAATATTTTTACATAATTAAATAATTTTATTTAATTTGAGGGACCTGCCTGCCAACCCAGGCTGAAATTGCAGAGAATTTAATTTGCTAGCACTGTATTTTACCCTGTAACTTTCTATGACACCCTAAAACCTGTACATTGGGGGTAACGTTTTACTCGGGAGATTTTGCTGAACACAAATATTAGTGATTCCAAACAGTAAAACCTATCACAGCGATGATATTGTCAGGGAAAGTGAAGTTTTTTTCAAATTTTTCACACACAAACAGCTATTTTACTGATGATATAATTGTTGTGATACGTTTTCCTGTTTTTAAACACTAATATTTGTGTTCAGCAAAGTCTCCCGAGTTTAACAGTACCCCCATGTACAGATTTTATAACGTTTTTGAAAGTTACAGGGTCAAATATATGGGTCAAATATTTTTACATTGAAAATGGCCAGGTTGGTTACGTTGCCTTTGAGAGCGTATGGTAGCCCAGGAATGAGAATTACCCCCATGATGGCATACCATTTGCAAACGAAGACAACCCAAGGTATTGCAAATGGGGTATGTCCAGTCTTTTTTAGTAGCCACTTAGTCACAAACACTGGCCAAAATTAGCGTTCAATTTAGTTTTTTACTTTTTCACACACAAACAAATATGAACGCTAACTTTGGCCAGTGTTTGCGACTAGGTGGTTACTAAAAAAGACTGACATACCCCATATTGAATACCCTGGGTTGTCTACTTTAAAAAAAATATGTACATGTGGGGTGTTATTCAGATAATTTTGACAGATAATAGTGTTACAATGTCACTATTGATAAATTTGAAAAAAATTATGTTTTGAAACCACAATATCCTACTTGTACCTATAGCCCTATAACTTGCAAGCAAAAAAGCATGTAAACACAGGATATTTTAAAACTCAGGACAAACTTTCGAATCTATTTAGCAGTTTTTTTTATTCGCTTTTGTAGATGAGTAAAAGATTTTTCAAGTAAAAGTCAAAAAACATGTATTTTTTTCATCATATTTTTTAATTTTTTTTAAATTAAATTACATGAGATTATATAAATAATGGTATGTAAAGAAAGCCTTGTTTGTCCTGAAAAAACAAAATATAATTTGTATAGGAACAGTAAATGAGAGAGCGGAAAATTACAGCTAAACACAAACACCACAAAAGTGTAAAAAGAGGCCTGGTCGCAAATGTACAACATCGCACAAACAGTCCAGTCCTTAAGGGGTTAACTATCCATTTACTTTAATCTTGTACCAAAAGCCTCTTCTGAAAATGACTCCCACAACACTTGCTTACAACATTTGCAAGAACAGTAGAAGAGCAGTTACATGATAACTCAGCACTCAGCGACCGTTATTATTAAATTGCAATGCACAGTCTGAATGACCGCAACAACGGATTTTTCTAAAACAATTTCATTTTTATTATTGCTAGCTTAGTTAACAGTTTATCTTTCCTCTTCAATGCTGGAAGTTCCATTATTAAAGCGGCACTGTCATGCCGACGTACCTCCCTCTCTCAGGATCTGTTTTTCATTTCTTCCTGATGACTAACAAATATAACACCAAAAGAGTAAAGATAAAACAAATACAATTAAATATAAAGTATATATAATAATACTTAGCTTAGAACAACAGAAACAGCCTCCCAAGGTCGTTACCCAAAAGACGACCTTTACAAAATATGGAGAGAACAACTGTTCGGGATACAGCTGTATAAATCTACAAAGGGGCATAAGATAAATATAGTGTGATACAGTTATAACACAGAATTATGCACAGAAGTGTATACACTCACTAGATGTAGACAAATAAAAGCTCTTTAACCCCTTAAGGACACATGACATGTCTGACATGTCATGATTCCCTTTTATTCCAGAAGTTTGGTCCTTAAGGGGTTAAGGGTGCCTCCCCCAGAGTTGTGGGGGGTCAGGAATCCCTCTTTCTACCTCCAAACAGTAGATCCAACACAGGACTTCCACAGGTGAGGGTTAAAAAAACAATAGATTTATTTGGTAAAAAAGTGAGCAGTCACCATTAGGCATAAGATACAAGAAGCGGCAATAGGTCCCGTCCAATTGTAACTTAAGGGCCCACACCCGCTGTGTATGGCTGGGGGTGGACAATAAGTCCCCCCCCCCCATTGTAACCTTAAGTACCCCCACCCACGCATGGGTGGAGACCGGAGGGTGGACAATAGGTATTGTATTTTAGGGTCCCCACCCACCGTCTTTTATTTGCAAAACTTAATAATTTATTATAAGAATAAATTTATGTGCAAATATTTATATATATATATATATATTATAAGAATAAAATGTCCATGTCAATTACATAATTTAGCCATTATTATTTGCTTTCGAAAAGGAGGTGAGGTGTTAATTTTAATTTTAAATTTGTTTTTGGGGAGGTATAAGACTAAAAAGGTTAACAACCCCTAAGATAGAGGAACTGATATGTTAGTTCCTGTTAATATTTTTTTTTCATTATATTGCTATTGACATTTTCAACACACATCATCACTAATAATCAAATATTAATATAAACGTTCATTCAACAAAGTATGGATTTACCTATATACATACGCTTTAATGTATGATAAATACTTTTTGGTAAAAGTACAAAGGGTTTAGTAACAAGGAAAAATTATTAGCAAAACTGAAGTATGTCTCGAATGACTCATCAGAGAGAACAGTTATAGTACTCAATTTAAAAATTATCATTCGTGATTGGCAGATATTACCAATAAAAAAAGAGCAAGTGAAAAGATAAATTAGAAGAAAATAGAAAGTTATAAAAGGAACCTTTTCATTACGCAAGCATAAAGCAATATTACTCTATGCAAATGAACATGTTTTTTTTTTTAAAGGTTTGTTTTCTATTAGTAGCAATGATCAGAGACAGAAAAAAAATTGTTGCACCTGCCTGCACTTGGCATAAGCAAATATCCTACTGGGTTTGAACAATGTGTCCAAATTCTCAGTAAATTGGAGCAAATCAACATTGTAATTGTAATGATAGAGCTAATTCAATCTTTGCTCTTAGCATGGATTTAATTTAATCATAAAGAACATGTATAGCACAGGTGGTACATTTCTATTCTTTAATGAATTTTCACCACATGAGATAGTATCCTGCTGCATGTGAATTTTCAGAAAAAGACACAATATGTACAAAATAAATGTATATATTATTATTACTTTATCTGTTGTCTGTAAGAATGTTGAAAGCATTACCCAATTATGTTATTTTTTTCTGAATGAGTAATTCATTGTATTTTAAATATTGCTTGAAGGAAATAATGCCACTTTTGGTTAAATCATTTTAAACGTTATTAAACAGTTTGTTGGCTGATTCTAACCAATCATTTTGGAATATTTCAGATCAAGAAGAATCATAATTTGGAAGATTCTTTTTTTTTTTTTATATGATACTGCATACAAAAACTAATATAGTGATACATTTGAAAGAGCAAAAACAAACAAACTAATAAAGTTAGCTAACAAAAAGATAGAGAATCACCATGCATAAATAATAAATAAAACATTATATAAATAAACCAAATGTCTCTCTTAGACATTCACAGGGTTATTTAATAAAGCAACAATTCAAGGTGAATTCAAAATGCATTTCACATTTAATGTCTAATTAGCCAAACAGGAAAAAAAATATCTAAGTCATCTATTCTTTCAGTTTTGCTGTTCTGGCCTTAAACTTAAAATTCACTTTGAATTCTCAATTTAGTAAATAACTCTGTTAGTAATATTTTTTTCTGTGCAGGAAAATAGGTGAAATTTAAGAATTGTCAAAGTTATATGCAGACCTGTGTTGTAATTGCAACAACAGAATATACTGGACTTATGTCATAATTACTCAGCAGAATGTCCATTAATCAGATATGTTGCACAACAGATGCACAGCATTAAGAGGGACCACTAAAGAACAGGAAACCAGAACAGATAACATGATAATAGACTAGTTGTAGGAAAATAAACTAGGGGCTAATGAATGTGTCCTAGGAGGAAATTCTTTGAGAGGATTTAATTGTAATTCAAGGGAGAACAACTGGGAGAGTGATGATGTACCTATTGAAAGATATTTGGTGAGAATATGACTTTAAGGGTTTATATAGCTGGTAGATATGGGGTAGTCAATCTTTTAATACCTCCCACTTTTGTATCTTTGTTGATAGTAAAATGTCATTACCACCCACCAGTGCCGCAGTAACTCTTTAAGTTTTTTGTTTTTTTCAGAAAGGAGGGTTTTAAAAAAGATGTACTTAAATATATCAATTTTCTTTCTATTTTCTGTTCTATTTTGTGTGTGTGTGAGGTGCTGTGTATGTGTGAAGGGTGCACTGTGTGTGAGGTAGTGGTGTGGGTGTGTGTGAGGGGGTAATGTGTGTGAGGGGTGCAGTGTGTGTGTTTGAGTGATGCTGTGTGTGTGAGTTAGTGGTGTGAGTGTGTGTGAGGGGTGCTGTGAGTGTGTGAGAGAAGGGCAGTGTGTGTGTATGTGTGATGCAGTGTGTGTATGTATGTGTGAGGATCACAGTGTGCGTGAAGGGGCAGTGTGCGTGAGGCGGCTGTGTAGGACAGTGTGTGTCAGGGGGACAGTGTGTGTGAGGGGACAGTGTGTGGGAGAGGGGCAGGGCTGGTGCAAGGATTTTTGCCGTCCTAGGCAAAAAAAAATTGCCGCCCCACATATGTCCTGCCCACCATGTGACATCACAATGCCCCGCCCATAGGCTCTGCCATATGGGCCAACGCCAGTTATGCAGAAAGTGTCTTTTATCTGAAAAGGCAGTGTGTTTACATTAAGAAACCTGCAGGCACAGGCTATAGACACCAGAACCACTACATTAAGCTGTAGTGCTTCTCGTGACTATAGTGGCTCTTTAATGTGAGGTAAATTAGAGATTAGTGCCACTAATAATATATTGGATTGCCTACTTATAACCAGATGAGGACAAGAGGATGATGAAGGGCTCAGGCTGCAGTATGGCTCCACAGGTTTGGTGTAGAAGGTAGTAGAGGCTCTCTGGAGACTATAACAGTGCTCACAACAATTAATGAACAGGAAGCAGCTTCATTGTTTGGGGCCCTTACACAGCTCAAGGTCTGGGCCTCCAGGGCCTGACCGTGAGTATGCCTACAATGCCCGCCCATAAATCCACCTACATGGCCCACTTATGAGTTGTCTCACAGGGGGTGGAGTATATGTGTGTAGGGGATGTGTTATGTGTTATTATAATGTAATGTGTATTTGTGTGTGTGTGTGGGGGGGGGGTGTAGTGTGTGAGGGGTGTGTAGGGTCTATGTTGTGTGTAGGTGGGTGAGATGTGCAAATCCAGCTGAATGTCTACCCCTCTATTCTTCTTACCTTTTACATGGAAGGAGCACATAACACTGTAAGCCGTGGTGGCACTTTCACTGATTCTCCTGTCCTACCTCCTCACACCGGCACTTATGTATACATGACTGCCAGGTTATACA